>NC_068444.1:4735919-4938419 GCF_023373465.1 Oncorhynchus keta
GAAGGAGAGATACTGGAGAGAGGAGGAGGAGAGGACAGGGAGGAAGGAGAGAGACTGGAGAGAGGAGGAGAAGAGGACAGGGAGGAAGGAGAGAGACTGGAGAGAGGAGGAGGAGAGGACAGGGAGGAAGGAGAGAGACTGGAGAGAGGAGGAGGAGAGGACAGGGAGGAAGGAGAGAGACTGGAGAGAGGAGGAGGAGAGGACAGGGAGGAAGGAGAGAGACTGGAGAGAGGAGGAGGAGAGGACAGGGAGGAAGGAGAGAGACTGGAGAGAGGAGGAGGAGAGGACAGGGAGGAAGGAGAGAGACTGGAGAGAGGAGGAGGAGAGGACAGGGAGGAAGGAGAGAGACTGGAGAGAGGAGGAGGAGAGGACAGGGAGGAAGGAGAGAGACTGGAGTGAGGAGGAGGAGAGGACAGGGAGGAAGGAGGGAGACTGGCGAGAATGGGAGAGGGGGAAGAGAGGACAAGGAGGAAGTAGAGAGACTGGAGTGAGGGGGAGGAGAGGACAGGGAGGAAGGAGAGAGACTGGAGTGAGGAGGAGGAGAGGACAGGGAGGAAGGAGAGAGACTGGAGTGAGGAGGAGGAGAGGACAGGGAGGAAGGAGAGAGACTGGAGAGAGGAGGAGGAGAGGACAGGGAGGAAGGAGAGAGACTGGAGAGAGACTGGGGAGAGGAGGAGGAGAGGACAGGGAGGAAGGAGAGAGACTGGAGTGAGGAGGAGGAGAGGACAGGGAGGAAGGAGAGAGACTGGAGTGAGGGGGAGGAGAGGACAGGGAGGAAGGAGGGAGACTGGCGAGAATGGGAGAGGGGGAAGAGAGGACAGGGAGGAAGGAGAGAGACTGGAGTGAGGGGGAGGAGAGGACAGTGAGGTGGCAGGGAATTACCTGACAGAGGAGAGAGAGGTGAAGGAAGGGGAGAGGGGGAAAATAGGGAGGGGCTGGGAACTCCCTGTCAGGTTTCTATGTCTGTAGGTGCAGCCTGATGGACTGATGTGGTGCCAGCAGGACAGCACACACACACACACACACACACACACACACACACACACACACACACACACACACACACACACACACACACACACACACACACACACACACACACACACACACACACACACACACACACACACACACATAGCTGACATCACAGGCCAGGGGTGTGTGTGTGTGTGTGTGTGTGTGTGTGTGTGTGTGTGTGTGTGTGTGTGTGTGTGCGTGTGTGTGTGTGTGTTTGTCAGTGTGTGTCAGTGTGTGTGTGCTGCTGTGCTGTTGCCTGTGGTTTGTCTGTTGTCATTCAGATGTGTTAAATCTGTCTGTCAGTCAATCTCTATATTTTGATATGTCAATGCATATTTGTATGAGTCAATGTTGTCCTCGGTGTGTCCTCTGGTATGTGTAGATCATCTGGTTGGATCAGGCAGAGTAGCAGAGAGGTGGAAAGGTCTGGATGAGAGGAGAGGAGGAGTTAAGTAGGGAAGAGAAGGGGGTAGAAACCAGGGGACAGACTAGAGATGTAGTAGTATGAAGAGGAGAAGGGCATGTTAGTAGAGGAGGGGGTAGAGACCAGGGGACAGACTAGAGATGTAGTAGTATGAAGAGGAGAAGGGCATGCTAGTAGAGGAGGGGGTAGAGACCAGGGGACAGACTAGAGATGTAGTAGTATGAAGAGGAGAAGGGCATGTTAGTAGAGGAGGGGGTAGAGACCAGGGGACAGACTAGAGATGTAGTAGTATGAAGAGGAGAAGGGCATGTTAGTAGAGGAGGGGGTAGGAGTGTGTTATCACAGGGTTAGAGCCCAGTAGAGAGTAGAGGAAGGGGTAGGAGTGTTTTATTACAGGGGTAGAGCCCAGTAGAGAGTAGAGGAGGGGGTAGGAGTGTTTTATTACAGGGGTAGAGCCCAGTAGAGTAAAGGAGGGGATAGGAGTGTTTTATTACAGGGGTAGAGCCGAGTAGAGAGTAGATGAGGGGGTAGGAGTGTTTTATTACAGGGGTAGAGCCCAGTAGAGAGTAGAGGAGGGGGTAGGAGTGTTTTATTACAGGGGTAGAGCCCAGGGCCCCAGTAGAGAGTAGATGAGGGGGTAGGAGTGTTTTATTACAGGGGTAGAGCCCAGTAGAGAGTAGAGGAGGGGGTAGGAGTGTTTTATTACAGGGGTAGAGCCCTGGGCCCCAGAAGAGAGTAGATGAGGGGGTATGAGTGTTTTATTACAGGGGTAGAGCCCAGTAGAGGGTATAGGAGGGGGTAGGAGTGTTTTATCACAGGGGTATAGCCCAGGGCCCCAGTAGAGAGTAGAGGAGGGGGTAGGACTGTTTTATTACAGGGGTAGAGCCCAGTAGAGAGTAGAGGAGGGGGTAGGAGTGTTTTATCACAGGGGTAGAGCCCAGTAGAGAGTAGTGGAGGGGATAGGAGTGTGTTATCACAGAAGTAGAGCCCAGGGCCCCAGTAGAGAGGAGAGGAGGGGGTAGGAGTGTTTTATTACAGGGGTAGAGCCCAGTAGAGAGTAGAGGAGGGTATAGGAGTGTTTTATTACAGGGGTAGGATCCAGTAGAGCCCAGGGCCCCAGTAGAGATTTCTCTGTAATTAATATCACCTGATTGAGCTAATCATGCAAATGTAATTAACTAGAGAGTCGGGCACCACGAAATAATATTTATAGAGCTGTCATCTTCCGAATAAACCCTTAAAGACCCTTAAAGCAATATTTTACATCAATATTAATCGTCATCTTAATTCAGTCTCATATGAAAGTTTTACATTCTTAGTTATCTGCACGAACCCTGGCTAACAAGTTGAATCAGCAATACAAAATGTAATTATTTATTTACTAAATACCTAACTAATCACACAGAATTACACATACACATAATTAAATCATACCTTGATTACAAATTAGGTCATAAAGGAAAACGTCCCTGGCGGGCGGAACAGATATGACAGCTGGTTACACAAAGGAAAAGGGGCTGGGTTGAGTGAAAGATCGGGAAGACTGAGGAACAAAGGAAAAGGGGCTGGGTTTGAGTGAAAGAGCGGGAAGACTGAGGAACAAAGGAAAAGGGGCTGGGTTTGAGTGAAAGAGCGGGAAGACTGAGGAACAATGGGAGAAGCTGTGCTATCGTAAATACAGTATCTTATGCATTCTAAATTACCGCCCATTTGGAAAAGGAAAATGCAATAAATATTTACTCTGAGCTGCGCTTCAGTAGGTTGGTGGTAGATGGAAGACCGTGTTGCCCAACCAAGTCCTTTTGAAGAATGCCTCTGGTGGTCAATTGGATACGTTGTAGTAACATCGTTGTGTGGTAGATGGAATACTCTGTCTGTTCCTTCCAAGCCTGCGTTTGCATCTGCTGTTGCAACGGCTAGGAAGTATCACTTCTGGAGTGAATAAGAGTTCAAAGTTTATACCATTCACCACCAAAGCTCACGCTGATGTTGGCTTCGTTCTGTAGTTATTATCTGAACCATTTTGACATAGGACCGTGTCTGTCTGTCTGTCTGTCTGTCTGTCTGTCTGTCTGTCTGTCTCTCTCTCTCTCTCTCTCTCTCTCTCTCTCTCTCTCTCTCTCTCTCTCTCTCTCTCTCTCTCTCTCTCGCTTTCTCTCTCTCTCTCTCTCTCTCTGTCTGTCTGTCTCTCTCTCTGTCTCTCTCTCTCTCTCACTTTCTCTCTCTCTCTCTATTAAATTAAATTAAATTCAAAAGACGCTATTGGCATGGGAAACATATTGTTAACATTGCCAAAGCAAGTGATATAGATAATAAACAAAAGTGAAATAAACAGTAATAAATGAACAGTAAACATTACACTCACAGAAGTTTTAAAAGAATAAAGACATTTAAAATGTTATATTATTATTATTGGCTATGTTCAGTGTTGTAATAATGTTTCCACCTCATTTTGTGGGCAGTGAGCACATAGCCTGTCTTCTCTTGAGAGCCATGTCTGCCTACGGCGGCCTTTCTCAATAGCAAGGCTATGCTCACTGAGTCTGTACATAGTCAAAGCTTTTCTTATGTTTGGGTCAGTCACAGTGGTCAGGTATTCTGCCACTGTGAACTCTCTGTTTAGGGCCAAATAGCATTCTAGTTTGCTCTGTGTTTTTGTTAATTCTTTCCAATGTATCAAGTAATTATCTTTTTGTTTTCTCATGAATTCATTGGGTCTAATTGTGTTGCTGGCCCGAGGCCCTGTGGGGTGTGTTTGTGTTTGTGAACAGAGCCCAGGACCAGCTTGGGAAATTTGGGGAATCGCTTCCTTTTTGGTGGTTATATTTAACAACAAAAAGGAATATGGCTGCCTAACAACGATAAACAGCTGCCTCTGATTGAGAACCAATCAAGGCAACCATAGACAAAAAAAACCCTAGACTAGAAAACCCTAGACATACAAAAAACCCTAGACTAGAAACCCTAGACATACAAAAAACCCTAGACTAGAAAACCCTATACATACAAAAAACCCTAGACAATACAAAACTACACAAACCACCCTCGTCACACCCACACAATGGGTTCGATAACTGATTGAAGTATTTTTAGCCAGATGCGAAGTGGTATGTCGATCTTAACTAAGGTCAGGACGTGAAAAAGTTTGTCAAATTTTATGTTCCTTTTGATGGCATAGAAAGCCCTTCTTGCCTTGTCTCTCAGCTCGTTCACAGCTTTGTGGAAGTTACCTGTCATGCTGATGTTTAGGCCGAGGTATGTATAGTTGTTTTGTGTGCTCTAAGGCAACGGTGTCTAGATGGAATTTGTATTTGTGGTCCTGGTGACTGGACCTTTTTTGGAACACCATTATTTTGGGCTTACTGAGATTTACTGTCAGGGCCCAGGTCTGACAGAATCTGTGCATAAAATCTAGGTGCTGCTGTAGGCCCTCCTTGGTTGGTGACAGAAGCACCAGATCATCAGCAAACAGCAGACATTTGACTTCGGATTCTAGCAGGGGGAGGCCATGTGCTGCAGACTTTTCTAGTGCCCGCGCCAGTTCGTTGATATATATGTTGAAGAGGGTGGGGCTTAAGCTGCATCCCTGTCTAACCCCACGACCCTGTGTGAAGAAATGTGTGTGTTTTTTGCCAATTTTAACCGCACACTTGTTGTTTGTGTACATGGATTTTATGATGTCGTATGTTTTACCCCCAACACCACTTTCCATCAGTTTGTATAGCAGACCCTCATGCCAAATTGAGTCAAAGGCTTTTTTTAAATCAACAAAGCATGAGAAGACTTTGCCTTTGTTTTGGTTTGTTTGGTTGTCAATTAGGGTGTGCAGGGTGAATACATGGTCTGTTGTACAGTAATTTGGTAAAAAGCCAATTTGACATTTGCTCAGTACATTGTTTTCATTGAGGAAATGTACGAACCTGCTGTTAATAATAATGCAGAGGATTTTCCCAAGGTTACTGTTGACACATATTCCACGGTAGTTATTGGGGTCAAATTTGTCTCCACTTTTGTGGATTGGGGTGATCAGTCCTTGGTTCCAAATATTGGGGAAGATGCCAGAGCTAAGTATGATGTTAAAGAGTTTTAGTATAGCCAATTGGAATTTGTTGTCTGTATATTTGATCATTTCATTGAGGATACCATCAACACCACAGGCCTTTTTGGGTTGGAGGGTTTTTATTTAGTCTTGTAACTCATTCAATGTAATTGGAGAATCCAGTGGGTTCTGGTAGTCTTTAATAGTTGATTCTAAGATCTGTATTTGATCTGTAGACTCAGGTTTTCCGGGTCTCTATGTTTTTGGTTGGACAGGTTTCTCAATTTCTTTCTTAGATTTTTGCATTCTTCATCAAACCATTTGTCATTATTGTTAATTTTTTTCGGTTTTCTATTTGAGATTTTTAGATTTGATAGGGAAGCTGAGAGGTCAAATATACTGTTAAGATTTTCTACTGCCAAGTTTACACCTTCACTATTACAGTGGAACGTTTTACCCAGGAAATTGTCTAAAAGGGATTGAATTTGTTGTTGCCTAATTGTTTTTTGGTAGGTTTCCAAACTGCATTCCTTCCATCTATAGCATTTCTTAATGTTACTCAGTTCCTTTGGCTTTGATGCCTCATGATTGAGTATTGCTCTGTTTAAGTAGACTGTGATTTTGCTGTGGTCTGATAGGGGTGTCAGTGGGCTGACTGTGAACGCTCTGAGAGATTCTGGGTTGAGGTCAGTGATAAAGTAGTCTACAGTACTACTGCCAAGAGATGAGCTATAGGTGTACGTACCTACCATAGGAGTCCCCTCGAAGCCTACCGTTGACTATGTACATACCCAGCGTGCGACAGAGCTGCAGGAGTTGTGACCCGTTTTTGTTGGTTATGTTGTCATAGTTGTGCCTAGGGGGGCATATGTGGGAGGGGATGCTGTCACCTCCAGGCAGGTGTTTGTCCCCCTGTGTGCTGAGGGTGTCAGGTTCTTGTCCGGTTCTGGCATTTAGGTCGCCACAAACTAGTACATGTCCCTGGGCCTGGAAATGATTGATTTCCCCCTCCAGGATGGAGAAGCTGTCTTCATTAAAATATGGGGATTCTAGATGGACGAGAGAAGCATTTCTGTCACTCTGTATCTTCATCAACTTCTGATGCTCTCTCTCTACCTCCCTGTTCCCCTACCTCCCTACCACCCTACATACCTACCTCCCTCCCTACCACCCTACCTACCTCCCTACCACCTTACCTCCCTACCACGCTACCTACCTCCCTACCACCTTACCTCCCTACCACCTTACCTCCCTACCACCCTACCTCCCTACCACCCTACCTCCCTACCACCCTACCTCCCTACCTACCACCCTACCTCCCTACCACCCTACCTCCCTACCTACCACCCTACCTCCCAACCACCCTACCTCCCTACCAGCCGACAACCTTACCTCCCTACCACCCTACCTCCCTACCACCCTACCTACCACCCTACCTCTCTACCACCCTACCTCCCTACCTACCACCCTCCCTCCCTACCTCCCTACCTACCACCCTACCTCCCTACCAGCCTACCACCCTACCTCCCTACCACCCTACCTCCCTACCTACCACCCCACCTCCCTACCACCCTACCTACCTACCTACCTACCTACCTACCTACCTACCTACCTACCTACCTACCACCCTACCACCTACCTCCCTACCACCCTACCTCCCTACCACCCTACCTCCCTACCTACCACCCTACCTCTCTACCACCCTACCTTCCGACCTTCCTACCACCCTACCTACCTCCCTACCACCCTACCACCCTAACTCCCTACCACCCTACCTCCCTCCCTACCACCTTACCTACCTCCCTACCACCCTACCACCCTATATCCCTACCACCTTACCTACCTCCCTACCACCTTACCTCCCTACGACCCTACCTCCCTAACAGCCGACAACCTTACCTCCCTACCACCCTACCTCCCTCCCCACCACCCTACCTCCCTACCAGCCGACAACCTTACCTCCCTACCACCCTACCTCCCTCTCTACCACCCTACCTCCCTCCCTACCACCTTACCTCCCTACCACCCTACCTCCCTACCACCCTACCTCCCTACCACCCTACCAACCACCCGACCACCCTACCTCCCTACCTACCTCCCTACCACCCTACCTCCCTACCACCCTACCTCCCTCCCTACCACCCTACCTCCCTACCACCCTACCTCCCTACCTACCACCCTACCTCCCTACCACCCTATCTTCCTACCTTCCTACCACCCTACCTACCTACCTACCTACCTACCTACCTACCTACCTACCTACCACCCTACCACCCTAACTCCCTACCACCCTACCTCCCTACCTCCCTCCCTACCACCCTACCTACCTCCCTACCACCTTACCTCCCTACCACCCTACCTCCCTACCAGCCGACAATCTTACCTCCCTACCTCCCTACCACCCTACCTACCACCCTACCTCCCTACCACCCTACCTCCCTACCACCCTACCTCCCTACCTCCCTACCTCCCTACCACCCTACCTCCCTCCCTACCACCCTACCTCCCTACCAGCAGACAACCTTACCTCCCTACCACCCTACCTCCCTACCACCCTACCACCGTACCTACCTCCCGACCACCCTACCTCCCTACCTCCCTACCAGCCAACAACCTTACCAGCCTACCTCCCTACCACCCTACCTACCACCCTACCTCTCTACCACCCTACCTCCCTACCTACCACCCTCTCTCCCTACCTCCCTACCTACCACCCTACCTCCCTACCAGCCTACCACCCTACCTCCCTACCACCCTACCTCCCTACCTACCACCCCACCTCCCTACCACCCTACCTACCTACCTACCTACCACCCTACCACCTACCTCCCTACCACCCTACCTCCCTACCACCCTACCTCCCTACCACCCTACCTCCCTACCTACCACCCTACCTCTCTACCACCCTACCTTCCGACCTTCCTACCACCCTACCTACCTCCCTACCACCCTACCACCCTAACTCCCTACCACCCTACCTCCCTCCCTACCACCTTACCTACCTCCCTACCACCCTACCACCCTATATCCCTACCACCTTACCTACCTCCCTACCACCTTACCTCCCTACCACCCTACCTCCCTAACAGCCGACAACCTTACCTCCCTACCACCCTACCTCCCTCCCCACCACCCTACCTCCCTACCAGCCGACAACCTTACCTCCCTACCACCCTACCTCCCTCTCTACCACCCTACCTCCCTCCCTACCACCCTACCTCCCTACCAGCCGACAACCTTACCTCCCTACCACCCTACCTCCCTACCACCCTACCTCCCTACCACCCTACCAACCACCCGACCACCCTACCTCCCTACCTACCTCCCTACCACCCTACCTCCCTACCACCCTACCTCCCTACCACCCTACCTCCCTCCCTACCACCCTACCTCCCTACCACCCTACCTCCCTACCTACCACCCTACCTCCCTACCACCCTACCTTCCTACCTTCCTACCACCCTACCTACCTACCTACCTACCTACCTACCTACCTACCTACCTACCTACCTACCTACCTACCTACCACCCTACCACCCTAACTCCCTACCACCCTACCTCCCTACCTCCCTCCCTACCACCCTACCTACCTCCCTACCACCTTACCTCCCTACCACCCTACCTCCCTACCAGCCGACAATCTTACCTCCCTACCTCCCTACCACCCTACCTACCACCCTACCTCCCTACCACCCTAACTCCCTACCACCCTACCTCCCTACCTCCCTACCTCCCTCCCTACCACCCTACCTCCCTACCAGCCGACAGCCTTACCTCCCTACCACCCTACCTCCCTACCACCCTACCTCCCTCCCTACCACCCTACCTCCCTACCAGCAGACAACCTTACCTCCCTACCACCCTACCTCCCTACCTCGCTACCACCGTACCTACCTCCCGACCACCCTACCTCCCTACCTCCCTACCAGCCAACAACCTTACCAGCCTACCTCCCTACCACCCTACCTCCCTACCTACCACACTACCACCCGACCTTCCTACCTTCATACCACCCTAACTACCTCCCTACCACCCTACCACCCTAACTCCCTACCTCCCTACCACCCTACCTACCTCCCTACAAACTTACCTCCCTACCACCCTACCTCCCTACCAGCCGACAACCTTACCTCCCTACCACCCTACCTACCTACCACCCTACCTACCACCCTACCTCCCTACCACCCTACCTCCCTACCTCCCTACCTCCCTACCTCCCTACCTCCCTACCACCCTACCTCCCTCCCTACCACCCTACCTCCCTACCTGCCGACAGCCTTACCTCCCTACCACCCTACCTCCCTACCACCCTACCTCCCTCCCTACCACCCTACCTCCCTCCCTACCACCCTACCAGCAGACAACCTTACCTCCCTACCACCCTACCTCCCTACCACCTCACCTACCTCCCGACCTCCCTACCTCCCTACCAGCCGACAACCTTACCAGCCTACCTCCCTACCACCCTACCTCCCTACCTACCACCCTACCACCCGACCTTCCTACCTTCCTACCACCCTACCTACCTCCCTACCACTCTACCACCCTAACTCCCTACCTCCCTACCACACTAACTCCCTACCACCCCACCTCCCTACCACCCTACCTACCCCCCTACCACCTTACCACCTTACCTCCCTACAACCCTACCTCCCTAACACCCAACCCCCTACCTACCTCCCTAACACCCAACCACCCTACCTACCTCCCTACCCCCCTACCACCCTACCTACCTCCTACCTTCCTACCACCCCACCTCCCTACCACCCTACCTACCCCCTACCACCTTACCACCTTACCTCCCTACAACCCTACCTCCCTAACACCCTACCACCCTACCTACCTCCCTACCACCTTACCACCTTACCTCCCTACAACCCTACCTCCCTAACACCCAACCCCCTACCTACCTCCCTAACACCCAACCACCCTACCTACCTCCCTACCCCCCTACCACCCTAACTCCCTACCTTCCTACCACCCTAACTCCCTACCACCCTACCTACCCCCCTACCACCCTAACTCCCTACCTTCCTACCACCCTAACTCCCTACCACCCTACCTACCGCCCTACCACCCTACCTACCACCCTACCTACCTTCCTACCACCCTACTTACCTCCCTACCTTCCTACCACCCTACCACCCTGCCACCCTACCTACCACCCTACCGCCCTACCTTCCTACCACCCTACCTACCTACCTACCTACCTACCTACCTACCTACCTACCTACCTACCTACCTACCTACCTACCTCCCTACTACCGTAAATCCCTATCACCCTAACTCCCTTCCACCCACTACTCACCCCTACTATCCGTACCACTACTACCATCACCCCTACTGCCATCACCCCTACTGCCATCACCCCTACCACCCGTACCACTACTACCATCACCCCTACTACCCATACCACTACTACCATCATCCCTATGACCCTTACCACTACTACCATCACCCCTACTACCCGTACCACTACTACCATCATCCCTATGACCCTTACCACTACTACCATCACCCCTACTACCCGTACCACTACTACCATCACCACTACTACCATCACCCCTACCATCCGTACCACTACTACCATCACCCCTACCATCCATACCACTACTACCATCACCCATACTATCCGTACCACTACGACCATCACCCCTACTACCATCACCACTACTACCATCACCCCTACCATCCGTACCACTACGACCATCACCCCTACTACCATCACCACTACTACCATCACCCCTACCATCCGTACCACTACTACCATCACCCCTACCACCCGTACCACTACTACCATCATCCATACTACCCATACCCCTACTACCATCACCCCTACTACCCATACCCCTACTACCATCACCCCTACTACCCGTACCACTACTACCATCACCCCTACTACCCATACCCCTACTACCCGTACCACTACTACCATCACCCATACTATCCGTACAACTACAACCATCACCCCTACTACCATCACCCCTACTACCCATACCCCTACTACCCGTACCACTACTACCATCACCCATACTATCCGTACAACTACGACCATCACCCCTACTACCATCACCCCTACTACCATCACCCCTACCATCCGTACCACTACTACCATCACCCCTACTACCCCTACTACCATCACCCCTACTACCCATACCACTACTACCATCACCCCTACTACCTGTACCACTACTACCATCACCCCTACTACCCATACCACTACTACCATCACCCCTACTACCCATACCCCTACTACCATCACCCCTACTACCTGTACCACTACTACCATCACCCCTACTAACCGTACCTCTACTACCATCACCCCTACTACCCATACCACTACTACCATCACCCCTACTAACCGTACCACTACTACCATCACCCCTACTAACCGTACCACTACTACCATCACCCCTACTACCTATACCACTACTACCATCACCCCTACTAACCGTACCTCTACTAACATCACCCCTACTAACCGTACCACTACTACCATCACCTCTACTACCCATACCACTACTACCATCACCCCTACTAACCGTACCACTACTCACCCCTACTACCATCACCCCTACTACCCATACCACTACTACCATCACCCCTACTAACCGTACCACTACTCACCCCTACTACCATCACCCCTACTACCCCTACAACCATCACCCCTACTACCCATACCACTACTACCATCACCCCTACTACCCGTACTACCATCACCCCTACTACCCGTACCACTACTACCATCACCACTACTACCATCACCCCTACCATCCGTATCACTACTACCATCACCCCTACCACCCGTACCACTACTACCATCACCCATACTATCCGTACAACTACGACCATCACCCCTACTACCATCACCCCTACTACCCATACCCCTACTACCATCACCCCTACTAACCGTACCACTACTCACCACTACTACCATCACCCCTACTACCCATACCCCTACTACCCGTACCACTACTACCATCACCCCTACTAACCGTACCACTACTCACCACTACTACCATCACCCCTACTACCCATACCCCTACTACCCGTACCACTACTACCATCACCCATACTATCCGTACAACTACGACCATCACCCCTACTAACATCACCCCTACTACCCATACCCCTACTACCCGTACCACTACTACCATCACCCCTACTAACCGTACCACTACTACCATCACCCCTACTACCTATACTCCTACTACCATCACCCCTACTACCCGTACCACTACTACCATCACCCATACTATCCGTACAACTACGACCATCACCCCTACTACCATCACCCCTACTACCATCACCCCTACTACCCATACCACTACTACCATCACCCCTACTAACCGTACCACTACTACCATCACCCCTACTACCCGTACTACCATCACCCCTACTACCCATACCACTACTGCCATTACCCATACTACCCCTACTACCATCACCCCTACAAACCGTACCACTACTACAATCACCCCTACTACCCATACCACTACTACCATCACCCCTACTACCATCACCACTACTACCATCACCCCTACCACCCGTACCACTACTACCATCACCCCTACTACCCATACCCCTACTACCATCACCCCTACTACCATCACCCCTAATACCATCACCACTACTACCATCACCCCTACTTACCATACCACTACTCACCCCTACTACCATCACCCCTATTACCCATACCCCTACTACCATCACCCCTACTACCATCACCCCTACTACCCGTACCACTACTACCATCATCCCTATGACCCTTACCACTACTACCATCACCCCTACTACCCATACCACTACTACCATCACCACTACTACCATCACCCCTACCAACCGTACCACTACTAACATCACCCATACTATCCGTACCACTACGACCATCACCCCTACTACCATCACCACTACTACCATCACCCCTACCATCCGTACCACTACTAGCATCACCCATACTATCCGTACCACTACGACCATCACCCCTACTACCATCACAACCTACTACCATCACCCCTACTACCTATACCACTACTACCATCACCCCTACTACCCCTACTACCATCACCCCTACTACCCATACCACTACTACCATCACCCCTACTACCTATACCACTACTACCATCACCCCTACTACCCCTACTACCATCACCCCTACTACCTATACCACTACTACCATCACCCCTACTACCCCTACTACCATCACCCCTACTACCCATACCACTACTACCATCACCCCTACTAACCGTACCACTACTACCATCACCCCTACTAACCGTACCACTACTACCATCACCCCTACTACCTATACCACTACTACCATCACCCCTACTACCCCTACTACCATCACCCCTACTACCTATACCACTACTACCATCACCCCTACTACCCCTACTACCATCACCCCTACTACCCGTACTACCATCACCCCTACTACCCGTACCACTACTACCATCACCCCTACTACCCCTACTACCATCACCCCTACTACCCATACCACTACTACCATCACCCCTACTACCTATACCACTACTACCATCACCCCTACTACCCCTACTACCATCACCCCTACTACCCATACCCCTACTACCATCACCCCTACTACCTATACCACTACTACCATCACCCCTACTACCCGTACTACCATCACCCCTACTACCCGTACCACTACTACCATTACCCCTACTACCCCTACTACCATCACCCCTACTACCCCTACTACCATCACCCCTACTACCCATACCACTACTACCATCACCCCTACTACCTATACCACTACTACCATCACCCCTACTACCCGTACTACCATCACCCCTACTACCCGTACCACTACTACCATCACCCCTACTACCCCTACTACCATCACCCCTACTACCCATACCACTACTACCATCACCCCTACTAACCGTACCACTACTACCATCACCCCTACTAACCGTACCACTACTACCATCACCCCTACTACCTATACCACTACTACCATCACCCCTACTAACCGTACCTCTACTAACATCACCCCTACTACCATCACCCCTACTACCCATACCACTACTACCATCACCCCTACTAACCGTACCACTACTCACCCCTACTACCATCACCCCTACTACCATCACCCCTACTAACCATACCACTACTCATCCCTACTACCATCACCCCTACTAACCGTACCACTACTCACCCCTACTACCATCACCCCTACTACCCCTACAACCATCACCCCTACTACCCATACCACTACTACCATCACCCCTACTAACCGTACCACTACTCACCCCTACTACCATCACCCCTACTACCATCACCCCTACTAACCATACCACTACTCATCCCTACTACCATCACCCCTACTAACCGTACCACTACTCACCACTACTACCATCACCCCTACTACCCGTACTACCATCACCCCTACTACCCGTACCACTACTACCATCACCACTACTACCATCACCCCTACCATCCGTATCACTACTACCATTACCCCTACCACCCGTACTACCATCACCCCTACTACCCGTACCACTACTACCATTACCCATACTACCCCTACTACCATCACCCCTACTAACCGTACCACTACTCACCCCTACTACCATCACCCCTACTACCCCTACAACCATCACCCCTACTACCCATACCACTACTACCATCACCCCTACTACCCGTACTACCATCACCCCTACTACCCGTACCACTACTACCATTACCCATACTACCCCTACTACCATCACCCCTACTAGCCATACCACTACTACCTTCACCCCTACGAACCGTACCTCTATTACCATCACCACTACTATCCGTACCACTACGACAATCACCCCTATTACCATCACCCCTACCACCATCACTACCCATACCACTACTCACCCCTACTACCCGTACCACTACTCACCCCTACTACCCGTACCACTACTCACCCCTACTACCCGTACCACTACTCACCCCTACTACCCGTACCACTACTCACCCCTACTACCCATACCACTACTCAACCCTACTACCATCACCCTTACTACCCATACCACTACTCACCCCTACTACCCATACCACTACTCACCCCTACTACCATCACCACTACTACCATCACCCATACTATCCGTACCACTTCGACCATCACCCCTACTACCATCACCCCTACTACCATCACCCCTACTACCATCACCCCTACTACCATCACCCCTACTACCCATACCACTACTACCATCACCCCTACTACCCGTACTACCATCACCCCTACTACCCGTACCACTACTACCATTACCCATACTAACCCCTACTACCATCACCCCTACTAACCGTACCACTACTACAATCACCCCTACTACCCATACCACTACTACCATCACCCCTACTACCCGTACTACCATCACCCCTACTACCCGTACCACTACTACCATTACCCATACTACCCCTACTACCATCACCCCTACTACCCATACCACTACTACCATCACCCCTACTACCATCACCACTACTACCATCACCCCTACCACCCGTACCACTACTACCATCACAACCTACTACCATCACCCCTTCTACCATCACCCCTAATACCATCACCACTACTACCATCACCCCTACTTACCATACCACTACTCACCCCTACTACCATCACCCCTACTACCATCACCCCTATTACCCATACCCCTACTACCATCACCCCTACTACCATCACCCCTACTACCATCACCCCTACTACCCGTACCACTACTCACCCCTACTACCATCACCCCTACTACCATCACCACTACTACCATCACCCCTACTACCATACCCCTACTACCCATACCCCTACTACCATCACCCCTACTACCATCACCCCTACTACCATCACCCCTACTACCATCACCACTACTACCATCACCCCTACTACCATACCCCTACTACCCATACCCCTACTACCATCACCCCTACTACCATCACCACTACTACCATCACCCCTACTACCATCACCCCTACTACCATCACCCCTAATACAATCACCACTACTACCATCACCCCTACTACCATCACCCCTAATACAATCACCTCTACTACCATCACCCCTACTACCCATACCACTACTACCATCACCCCTACTAACCGTACCACTACTCACCCCTACTACCATCACCACTACTACTATCACCCCTACTACCATCACCCCTACTACCATCACCCCTACTACCATCACTACCCATACCACTACTCACCCCTACTACCCGTACCACTACTCACCCCTACTACCATTACCACTAATAACATCACCCCTACTACCATCACCCCTACTAACATCACCCCTACTACCATCACCCCTACTACCATCACTACCATTCCACTACTCACCCCTACTACCCGTACCACTACTCACCCCTACTACCCATACCACTACTCACCCCTACTACCCATACCACTACTCACCCCTACTACCCGTACCACTACTCACCCCTACTACCCATACCACTACTCACCCCTACTACCATCACCCCTACTACCCATACCACTACTCACCCCTACTACCCATACCACTACTCACCCCTACTACCATCACCCCTACTACCCATACCCTACTACCGCACCACTACTCAACCCTACTACCCATACCACTACTCACCCCTACTACCCGTACCAGTACTCACCCCTACTACCCATACCACTACTCACCTCTACTACCCATACCACTACTCACCCCTACTACCCGTTCCAGTACTCACCCCTACTACCCATACCACTACTCACCCATACTACCCGTACCAGTACTCACCCCTACTACCCGTACCACTACTCACCCCTACTACCCGTACCACTACTCACCCCTACTACCCATACCACTACTCACCCCTACTACCCGTACCACTACTCACCCCTACTACCTTTACCACTACTCACCCCTACTACCATCACCCCTAATACCCGTACCACTACTCACCCCTACTACCCGTACCACTACTCACCCCTACTAACCATACCACTACTCACCCCTACTACCCGTACCACTACTCACCCCTACTACCCGTACCACTACTCACCCCTACTACCCGCACCACTACTCACCCCTACTACCCGTACCACTACTCACCCCTACTACCCGTACCACTACTCACCCCTACTACCCGTACCACTACTCACCCCTACTACCTGTACCACTACTCACCCCTACTACCATCACCCCTACTACCCATACCACTACTCACCCCTACTACCATCACCCCTACTACCCATACCACTACTCACCCCTACTACCCATACCACTACTCACCCCTACTACCCGTACCACTACTCACCCCTACTACCTGTACCACTACTCACCCCTACTACCATCACCCCTACTACCCATACCACTACTCACCCCTACTACCCGTACCACTACTCACCCCTACTACCCGTACCACTACTCACCCCTACTACCCGTACCACTACTCACCCCTACTACCCGTACCACTACTCACCCCTACTACCCGTACCACTACTCACCCCTACTACCCGTACCACTACTCACCCCTACTACCCGTACCACTACTCACCCCTACTACCCGTACCACTACTCACCCCTACTACCTGTACCACTACTCACCCCTACTACCATCACCCCTACTACCCGTACCACTACTCACCCCTACTACCCGTACCACTACTCACCCCTACTATCCGTACCACTACTCACCCCTACTACCCGTACCACTACTCACCCCTACTACCCGTACCACTACTCACCCCTACTACCTGTACCACTACTCACCCCTACTACCATCACCCCTACTACCCATACCACTACTCACCCCTACTACCATCACCCCTACTACCATCACCCCTATTACCCATACCACTACTCACCCCTACTACCATCACCCCTACTACCCATACCACTACTCACCCCTACTACCCATACCACTACTCACCCCTACTACCCGTACCACTACTCACCCCTACTACCTGTACCACTACTCACCCCTACTACCATCACCCCTACTACCCATACCACTACTCAACCCTACTACCCGTACCACTACTCACCCCTACTACCCGTACCACTACTCACCCCTACTACCCGTACCACTACTCACCCCTACTACAACAGTAATAATAGTAATAACATAAATACTAATAGTAAGTACCTTGTGTTTCCCATGCAGATGTTATTAGCCAGGGTCCCTCAGGCTGTGACAGACAAATACAAGAGGAGCCGTTGTTCCTTCACCCATGAGTATTTCTAGTTTTTCCTCTGGGTTTAATCGTTTAAAATTTGAATCTCTTGGTGAGGAATATTATCTCTGTTTCTACCTTACCCTGTAATGCAGTGACCACATACACTCTCCTCTTTGGGTAGCCATGTATTTTTATGTCTGCCGGTTTCTATTGCCAGTTGGTGGTCACTCAGCCTGTACTTGGTAAGCATCTGTCTCTGCATCGTATCTCCGACAGAGTAGAGATAATCAGCCAATTCATATTCTCTGTTTCGGGCCTGATAGCAATTCGGTCGGGTTTGGGATTTTGTTTTGTTGTAAATATGAGTCCTTTGATTGATTTAACTCTTTCTTTTGAAGCAGTGCTGGTTTCAGCTCGTTTGGTGAGGTCCAACACCAGCTGACTGAGAGGGCTCATTTCTGGGCTCAGCTCTTGGGTTTCAATTGCTTTCAATTGCTTAAAATTAGAGACTATATTATAAAAATATAATAATATATGCCATTTAGCAGACGCTTTTATCCAAAGCGACTTACAGTCAGTCATGTGTGCATACATTCTACGTATGGGTGGTCCCGGGGATCGAACCCACTACCCTGGCGTTACAAGCGCCATGCGCCATGAGCTACAGAAGGACCACAAGAATGAGACTAGAATTTGGACTTGTATTTAGATGAGCCAAAATTGTAATGATCTTGTTCTGTATTTTCATTACCAAAAGAGGCCCAATTCTGCCCATTAGTTGCTGTATTTCATTGGACTTTCCGACAGAGTTCTGCATGTATGGCTTCAATTGGATGTTTGTCTCACATTTTGATGTCCAGTTTTATTCAGTGGCCCCCAAACCTCACTTCCGTAAAGAGCTATTGGTAGGATTACATTGTCAATTATTTTGGTCCAAATTCTATTTGGGGATGTTGATTTTGAAATATATATTTTTTTATTGAATACAACTTTCTGCGGGCTTTTTCTTTGAGTGTCATATTAAAGTTTCCAGATTTTTAGTCATTTTTAGTTCAATTATGTCTTTAGTCTGTCTTTAGTTCAATTATGGTTCAAGTTGAATTTATATTTGTGTTTCTGACATCTGGGTTTTTTCTGGAAAATCATGATTTTTAGAAGAGGTTTGGAACCACTTCTTCCTAGGCCTGGCCGTCCGGCCAAACTGAGCAATTGGGGGAGAAGAGCCTTTGGTCAGGGAGGTGACCAAGAACCTGATGGTCACTCTGACAGAGCTCCAGATTTCCTCTGTGGAGATGGAAGAACCTTCCAGAAAAACAACCATCTCTGCAACACTCCAACAATCAGGTCTTTATGAGGCATCATGCTGTGGGGATGTTTTCCAGCAGCAGGGACTGGGAGACATGTCAGGATCGAGGGACAGATTAACGGAGAAAAGTACAGAGAGATCCTTGATTAAAACCTGCTCCAGAGCACTCAGGGCCTCAGACTGGGGTGAAGGTTCACCTTCCAACAGGACAACGACCCTAAGCACACAGACAGGACAACACAGGAGTGGCTTAGGGAAAAGTCTCTGAATGTCTTTGAGTGGCACAGCCAGGGCTCGGATTTGAACCCGATCTAAAATCTCTGAAGAGACCTGAAAATAGCTGTGCAGCGACGCTCCCCATCCAACCTTACAGAGCTTGAGATGATCTGCAGAGAAGAACGGGAGAAACTCCAAACTTGTAGCATCTTACCCAAGAAGAGTCAAGGCCGTAAGCGCTTCAACAAAGTACTGAGTACTACTGAGGGTCTGAATACTTATGTACATGTGATTTTTCTTATTTAAAAAAATATATAACTGAAAACCTGTTTTAGCTTTGTCATTATGGGGTATTGTGTGTAGATTGAAGAGGGGAAAAAACTAATTTGATCAATTTTAGAATAAGGCTGTAATGTAACAAAATGTGGAAAAAGTCAAGGGGGTCTGAATGCTTTCCGAAGGCTCTGTACCTCTCTCTCTGTTCCTCTCTCTCTGTACCTCTCTCTATGTTCCTCTCTCTCTGTTCCTCTCTCTCTGTTCCTCTCTCTCTGTACCTCTCTCTCTGTACCTCTCTCTCTGTTCCTCTCTCTCTGTTCCTCTCTCTGTTCCTCTCTCTCTGTTCCTCTCTCTCTGTTCCTCTCTCTCTGTACCTCTCTCTCTGTACCTCTCTCTCTGTTCCTCTCTCTGTTCCTCTCTCTGTCCTCTCTCTCTGTTCCTCTCTCTGTACCTCTCTCTCTGTTCCTCTCTCTCTGTTCCTCTCTCTCTGTTCCTCTCTCTCTGTTCCTCTCTCTCTGTTCCTCTCTCTCTGTTCCTCTCTCTCTCTTCCTCTCTCTCTGTTCCTCTCTCTCTGTTCCTCTCTCTCTGTTCTCTCTCTCTCTGTTCCTCTCTCTCTGTTCCTCTCTCTCTGTTCCTCTCTCTGTTCCTCTCTCTCTGTACCTCTCTCTCTGTTCCTCTCTCTCTGTACCTCTCTCTCTGTTCCTCTCTCTGTTCTCTCTCTCTGTTCCTCTCTCTCTGTACTCTCTCTGTTCCTCTCTTCTGTACCTCTCTCTCTGTTCCTCTCTCTCTGTTCCTCTCTCTCTGTTCCTCTCTTCCTCTCTCTGTACCTCTCTCTGCTCTCTCTCTCTCTCTGTACCTCTCTCTGCCTCTCTCTGTTCTCTCTCTCTGTACCTCTCTCTCTGTTCCTCTCTCTCTGTACTACTGTTCCTCTCTCTCTGTTCCTCTCTCTCTGTACCTCTCTCTATGTTCCTCTCTCTCTGTTCCTCTCTCTCTGTTCCTCTCTCTCTGTACCTCTCTCTCTGTTCCTCTCTCTCTGTTCCTCTCTCTCTGTTCCTCTCTCTCTGTTCCTCTCTCTCTGTACCTCTCTCTCTGTTCCTCTCTCTCTGTTCCTCTCTCTCTGTTCCTCTCTCTCTGTACCTCTCTCTCTGTACCTCTCTCTCTGTTCCTCTCTCTCTGTTCCTCTCTCGTTGTGCTCAGATGGTCTCTGAGGTCATCATTTGTCTGACTCAGTTTGTCCAAACTGCTTTCCAATTTAGCAATAGATGCTCTGCTTTCCTCCCTGAACGGTTTCATCTCTTCATTTAGTTTCTGGACAGTGTCCTCCTGTTGAAGCTCGTTGAGTTACATGACTAGTTAGAGTGCAGTTCAACTGCAGTCATTCTTATCAACAGACTCAATAGCCTTGGCTTCTCAAATGATTGCCTTGCCTGGTTCACTACTACTACTACTGGTTGACTACTACTTCTCAGATAGGAATCAGTGTGTCAAATCTGAGGGCCTGTTGCCCGGACCTCTGGCAGTCTCTATGGGGGTGCCACAGGGTTCAAATCTCGGGGCGACTATCTTCTCTGTATATATCAATGATGTTGCTCTTGCTGCTGGTGATTCTCTGATCCACCTCTACGCAGACGACACCATTCTGTATACTTCTGGCCCCTTCTTTGGACACTGTGCTAACAAACCTCCAAACGAGCTTCAATGCCATACAACACTACTTCCGTGGCCTCTAACTGCTCTTAAATGCTAGTAAAACTAAGTTAATGCTAAATTGTAATTATTTCACCTCTATTGCCTATTTATTGTCTTTCCTCCCTTATCCTACCTGATTTGCACAGACTGTAGATAGACTTTATCTATTGTTTTATTGACTGTATGTTTGTTTACTCCATGTGTAACTCTGTGTTGTTGTGTTATTGTGTTATTGACTGTGCGTTTGTTTACTCCATGTGTTGTTTACTCTGTGTTGTTGTTTGTGTCCCACTGCTTTGCTTTATCTTGGCCAGGTCACAGTTGTAAATAAGAGCTTGTTCTCAACTGGCCTCCCTGGTTAAATAATACCACAAAATACCACAGTCGACTGCAGTTGCTATATTTTTTTTTGTACGGGTCTCGTTTTTTTGAGAAAAGGGAAATGGTTGCAAATCACCCTTTTCCAAATGTGCTTTTGTTTGGTATTACATATTAAATTTGCAACTGGTAAGATCTGCAAACAGGCATTAATGGTTCTGTCCCATCATCATCATCATCAAACCTTTGAAACTCTTCTTAGCTCTGTCTGGATGTGTGGTGGGTAAACAATGTCCATAGCAACGATGGTGATGTTGGCCACAATGTCGTAATTGAAGCCTTTTCCAAAACAGTGTTGTTTCTTTTGTATTATTGTCTCTAGTGTCTTTAGAGAGCTGTTTTACAATGTCTTTTGTTTTGTCTTTTCCGTTGTGCTGTTAACTAGCTCATTATTTTGTTGTTGTTAGCTAGCTAGCTTCTTTTAGGAGAGTCCCTAGCAACTGCTTAGCAACTGGTAAACGATCCAGCTAAGCTAAACGACACAGTGTTTCCCGGGCTAATGATTTACAGGTGGCACTTCCGGCGGAAGTAGCGAAGTACTGATTGACCGGTGGTATTTTTGGTTTAAGAAGCTAGCCAACTGGGATAAGCAATAATAAGATATTCACTCGCTAGATGTTGAAGTGTTACGGAGTTCGGGGTTGTACATACAACCGGACAAAACTTAATGATTGGCTTAAATTGGAGTGTTTCGACTATAAAACTAAAACAGAATGTTCCCGTCAGAGATGGTACAGTTTACGTCGCCTCCCAAATTACGACGAAGCGAAAAAAGAAATTGGAAACTTAAACTTAAAAAAACAAAAAGTTGTATGTTTGCTCCATACCCAGCGCTCTTTCTAGTTTTGATATCGCATGTTTTGTCTTCAGTTTTTGTTACTAGAATCGGACTACGAGAGCTTCTAGTCAGGGTCTGAAATTAATCTCTTTCTTTTCTACCAGACACTATGTTGACCGCTTTATAATTGTAAACACTGAATCAGTGGTAGGCTACCTGACATTAGAAATATGATACACAATGTGTAAACATAATCCATGATTATTCTTCATTTATAATATTAATAGAAGAATAACCTATCTGTCCTGAAAGGTGACCTGAAATGTTTACCTGCCACAGCCAACATTTACCCTGTATTTGTCAGGGGTTCATTTCAATCCCTGTTCGAGCTAATAGATACAGAATATTCATTTTGAAAATATTTAACCTAGTCTATGTATCCCACTTGCAGTAGATAATAGTCTGATAAACGCTAAAAGTAAAGCACTGGGAGTTTAAAATGTTTTTAAAGGTATCCTGAATTAGTGTATTAGCTTTTCCAGATCCGTACCAAATAATCTCATGAATTAATCATCTATATTCATATTCAGCTAATCATCTATATTCATATTCAGCTAATCATCTATATTCATATTCAGCTAATCATCTATATTCATATTCAGCTAATCATCTATATTCATATTCAGCTAATCATCTATATTCATATTCAGCTAATCATCTATATTCATATTCAGCTAATCCTCTATATTCATATTCATCTATATTCATATTCAGCTAATCATCTGTATTCATATTCAGCTAATCATCTATATTCATATTCAGTTAATCATCTATATTCATATTCAGCTAATCATCTATATTCATATTCAGCTAATCATCTATATTCATATTCATCTATATTCATATTCAGCTAATCATCTATATTCATATTCATCTATATTCATATTCAGCTAATCATCTATATTCATATTCAGCTAATCATCTATATTCATATTCATCTATATTCATATTCAGCTAATCATCTATATTCATATTCAGCTAATCATCTATATTCATATTCATCTATATTCATATTCAGCTAATCATCTATATTCATATTCAACTAATCATCTATATTCATATTCATCTATATTCATATTCAGCTAATCATCTATATTCATATTCAGCTAATCATCTATATTCATATTCAACTAATCATCTATATTCATATTCATCTATATTCATATATTCAACTAATAATCTATATTCATATTCAGCTAATCGTCTATATTCATATATTCAACTAATAATCTATATTCATATTTAACTAATCACCACCTGCAGATGAGCCTGGTGTGGTGGAGGTTTCTGAGGAGCCATGTCCTTTTTCAAAGCCCTTCCATGATACCCAAACACAGTGGTCAGACCCAGCAACGGAGGACCACACCTACTCCAAAGGACCTATCATCACATGTTGGCCAAACTTTGTTATAGCTGATTTAGCGAGATGCTTCAAAAAGGTCACCCGGGTCATGTAGGTAAAACATAGAATTTTTGGATAGATGTGGTTGCTGAGCACACCAAGGATCCCATCTTGGCTGGCTCCCTACCAAGGATCTCGTTCCACATCCTCATGAGATGATTAAAGGCTACTAATGCCACACAGGCTTTTCCAGGGAAGAAAAATGGTCAAATACAACTTTCTGACTGGACAGAAAGTGTTTTGCAACAAAAAAAATAAAATCTGGATGAAATAAGTGAATCTTACAGTCACTACTATGCCAGTAATACTGTAAAATATGTAGTTGCATCTGCTCCATCAGGAATGGTTGTGTTCAGTTCAGAGGCTTATGGGGAATGTAGCGATAGACATTTACATTTACATTTAAGTCATTTAGCAGACGCTCTTATCCAGAGCGACTTACAAATTGGTGCATTCACCTTATGACATCCAGTGGAACAGCCACTTTACAATAGTGCAGAACTCAAGGTTTCTTCTCCGTTTGCGTGCTGTAGATGGGGTGTCCATGGCTTCACAATTAGGGACTTGCTCGAGGAACGGAATGCACCCTTCGTCTTAGTTGACCAATGAGAAGGTCACTGGCACACGACACATTTGCTAATGTCCGTATCCATGTGGAACGATCAATAAGGTGTTTTTTAAGGTGTACAAGATTCTCTCACAACCTGTGCTCTCTTAGTTTTGATTCCCTAATATTGACAACATATTTCAAATGTGTGCAGCTCTCGTAAATCTGAGAGGATTATTTCTAACAAATAGACGCAATGTCTAACATCATCAACATGTCCAACAACATGCACTGATCGTTTATGTATTCCAAAAATGTACATCACTTTATTCCTATTAATGAACTGCGGAATATTGTTAGCATTTGTAGCATTCTTTTTATTCCAACTGTTAGCTGTAATTGTTTCAAGTCATTGTTTCAAGGTATTGTTTCAAGGTATTGTTTCAATTCATTGTTTCAAGTCATTGTTTCAAGTCATTGTTTCAAGTCATTGTTTCAAGGTATTGTTTCAAGGTATTGTTTCAAGTCATTGTTTCAAGTCATTGTTTCAAGTCATTGTTTCAAGGTATTGTTTCAAGGTATTGTTTCAAGGTATTGTGTCAAGTCATTGTTTCAAGGTATTGTTTCAAGTCATTGTTTCAATGTATTGTTTCAAGTCATTGTTTCAATGTATTGTTTCAAGTCATTGTTTCAAGTCATTGTTTCAATGTATTGTTTCAAGTCATTGTTTCAAGTCATTGTTTCAAGGTATTGTTTCAAGTCATTGTAATGTATTGTTTCAAGTCATTGGTCAGTCATTGTTTCAAGGTATTGTTTCAAGTCATTGTTTCAAGTCATTGTTTCAATGTATTGTTTCTAGTCATTGTTTCAAGGTAAGTCTCATCATGGTCTGTCCTGTCTGTGCAGCTCTGTAGGCCCTGGCACATCTGTCTGTCTGTCTGTCTGTCTGTCTGTCTGTCTGTCTCTCTCTCTGTCTCTCTGTCTCTCTGTCTCTCTCTCTGTCTCTCTGTCTCTCTGTCTCTGTCTCTGTCTGTCTCTGTCTGTCTGTCTGTCTGTCTGTCTGTCTGTCTGTCTCTCTCTCTGTCTGTCTGTCTCTCTCTGTCTGTCTCTCTCTGTCTGTCTGTCTCTCTCTGTCTGTCTGTCTCTCTCTCTCTGTCTGTCTCTCTCTCTCTGTCTGTCTCTCTGTCTCTCTCTCTGTCTCTCTCTCTGTCTCTCTCTCTGTCTCTCTCTCTGTCTCTCTCTCTGTCTCTCTCTCTGTCTCTCTCTCTGTCTCTATCTCTTCCTTCCGCCTACTGCTGAGCTGGACTCAAAGCACTCAGAACGGCTCCAGTCAACTCCACAGAAGACACAGACACATGCAGACACACATCCCTGTTCCACACAGGTCATTATAAAACTCGTACCATCATACAGAAGAAGAGGAAGACGGCAGAATGAGTGACTATGTGGATCTCTCTGCTGTCTGGCTGCCTGTCTGGTTGGCTGTCTAGCTGGCTTTCTCTCTGGCTTTCTGTCTGTCTGGCTGGCTAGCTGTCTGTCTGGCTTTTGGTCTGTCTGTGTGTCTGGCTGACTAGCTGTCTGGCTGGCTTTTGGTCTGTCTGTCTGTCTGACTGGCTAGCTCTCTGGCTGGCTTTTGGTCTGTCTGTCTGTCTGTCTGGCTGGCTGGCTAGCTCTCTGACTGGCTTTTGGTCTGTCTGTCTGTCTGGCTGGCTAGCTTTCTGGCTGGCTGGCTGGCTGGCTGGCTGGCTAGCTGTCTGGCTGGCTGGCTGGCTTTCTGTCTGTCTGGCTGCCTGTCTGTCTGGCTGCCTGTCTGGTTGGCTGTCTGGCTTTCTCCGTCTGGCTTTCTGTTTGTCTGCCTGCCTGGCTGCCTGTCTGTCTGGCTGCCTGTCTGGTTGGGTGTCTGGCTTTCTGTCTGCCTGTCTGGCTAGCTGTCTGTCTGTCTGGCTGGCTTTCTGTATGTCTGGCTGGCTGGCTGTCTGCATGGCTGTCTGGCTGCCTGTCTGGTTTGCTGGCTGCATGTCTGGTTGGCTGGCTGCCTGTCTGGTTGTCTGGCTGTACATGTAGACAGGTAGACATGTAGACAGGTAGACATGTAGACAGGTAGACATGTAGACAGGTAGACATGTAGACATGTACGCAGGTAGACATGTCTACCTGTCTACATGTCTACCTGCGTACATGTAGACAGGTAGACATGTATGCAGGTAGACAGGTAGAAAGGTAGACATGTAGACAGGTAGACATGTAGACAGGTAGACATGTAGACAGGTAGACATGTAGACAGGTAGACATGTACACAGGTACATGTAGACAGGTAGACATGTCTACAGGTAGACATGTCTACCTGTAGACATGTAGACTAGACAGGTAGACATGTAGACCTCTAGACATGTAGACATGTAGACAGGTAGACATGTAGACCTGCGTACATGTCTACAGGTCACACATTGCAGCCCATGTCATACAGGTTCCGTGTTCTAGAATCCCCGTGATCAGCCAGGTTCTCTGTTCTGTCTGCTGTCTGTCATTGGTAATGGAAGAGTACTGACTAGCTGCACTTCATAACAGAGACAGGAAGACAAGCTGCCTCCCAAATGTACGCTAGACAGTTTCTGCTCAAATGAAGTGCATTATAGGGAATTTGGAATACAGCTCTGTTCATTTTCTTTAAACAATGTGACTCCTCCATTTCACACATTGCTGGCTGCTGAAGCCTGGTGGATGTGTGTGTTGACAGGTAGACATGAAACACAGGTTTAAAACCACTTTTCAACCCTTCTCTGTACAACAGGTAGACATGTAGACAGGTTTCAACATTCTCTGTTATTCAACATGTATAGGGAGGCGTTTCAACCCTTCTCTGTTATTCAACAGTGTAGCAGACAGCATTTCAGACCCTTCTCTGTTATTCAACAGTAGATAGGTAGACATGTATGCAGGTTTCAACCCTTCTCTGTTATTCAACAGTGTAGAGGACAGCGTTTCAACCCTTCTCTGTTATTCAACAGTATAGAGGACAGCGTTTCAACCCTTCTCTGTTATTCAACAGTGTAGAGGACAGCGTTTCAACCCTTCTCTGTTATTCAACATGTAGAGGACAGCGTTTCAACCCTTCTCTGTTATTCAACAGTGTAGAGGACAGCGTTTCAACCCTTCTCTGTTATTCAACAGTATAGAGGACAGCGTTTCAACCCTTCTCTGTTATTCAACAGTGTAGAGGACAGCGTTTCAACCCTTCTCTGTTATTCAACAGTATAGAGGACAGCGTTTCAACCCTTCTCTGTTATTCAACAGTATAGAGGACAGCGTTTCAACCCTTCTCTGTTATTCAACAGTATAGAGGACAGCGTTTTAACCCTTCTCTGTTATTCAACAGTATAGAGGACAGCGTTTCAACCCTTCTCTGTTGTTCAACAGTATAGAGGACAGCGTTTCAACCCTTCTCTGTTATTCAACAGTATAGAGGACAGCGTTTCAACCCTTCTCTGTTGTTCAACAGTATAGAGGACAGCGTTTCAACCCTTCTCTGTTATTCAACAGTATAGAGGACAGCGTTTCAACCCTTCTCTGTTATTCAACAGTGTAGAGGACAGCGTTTCAACCCTTCTCTGTTATTCAACAGTATAGAGGACAGCGTTTCAACCCTTCTCTGTTATTCAACAGTGTAGAGGACAGCGTTTCAACCCTTCTCTGTTATTCAACAGTGTAGAGGACAGCGTTTCAACCCTTCTCTGTTATTCAACAGTGTAGAGGACAGCGTTTCAACCCTTCTCTGTTATTCAACAGTGTAGAGGACAGCGTTTCAACCCTTCTCTGTTATTCAACAGTATAGAGGACAGCGTTTCAACCCTTCTCTGTTATTCAACAGTATAGAGGACAGCGTTTCAACCCTTCTCTGTTATTCAACAGTGTAGAGGACAGCGTTTCAACCCTTCTCTGTTATTCAACAGTGTAGAGGACAGCGTTTCAACCCTTCTCTGTTATTCAACAGTATAGAGGACAGCGTTTTAACCCTTCTCTGTTGTTCAACAGTATAGAGGACAGCGTTTCAACCCCTCTCTGTTATTCAACAGTATAGATGACAGCGTTTCAACCCTTCTCTGTTGTTCAACAGTATAGAGGACAGCGTTTCAACCCTTCTCTGTTATTCAACAGTATAGAGGACAGCGTTTCAACCCTTCTCTGTTATTCAACAGTATAGAGGACAGCGTTTCAACCCTTCTCTGTTATTCAACAGTATAGAGGACAGCGTTTCAACCCTTCTCTGTTATTCAACAGTGTAGAGGACAGCGTTTCAACCCTTCTCTGTTATTCAACAGTGTAGAGGACAGCGTTTCAACCCTTCTCTGTTATTCAACAGTATAGAGGACAGCGTTTCAACCCTTCTCTGTTGTTCAACAGTATAGAGGACAGCGTTTCAACCCTTCTCTGTTATTCAACAGTATAGAGGACAGCGTTTCAACCCTTCTCTGTTGTTCAACAGTATAGAGGACAGCGTTTCAACCCTTCTCTGTTATTCAACAGTGTAGAGGACAGCGTTTTAACCCTTCTCTGTTGTTCAACAGTATAGAGGACAGCGTTTCAACCCTTCTCTGTTATTCAACAGTATAGAGGACAGCGTTTCAACCCTTCTCTGTTGTTCAACAGTATAGAGGACAGCGTTTCAACCCTTCTCTGTTGTTCAACAGTGTAGAGGACAGCGTTTCAACCCTTCTCTGTTATTCAACAGTATAGATGACAGCGTTTCAACCCTTCTCTGTTATTCAACAGTATAGAGGACAGCGTTTCAACCCTTCTCTGTTATTCAACAGTGTAGAGGACAGCGTTTCAACCCTTCTCTGTTATTCAACAGTGTAGAGGACAGCGTTTCAACCCTTCTCTGTTGTTCAACAGTGTAGAGGACAGCGTTTCAACCCTTCTCTGTTATTCAACAGTGTAGAGGACAGCGTTTCAACCCTTCTCTGTTATTCAACAGTGTAGAGGACAGCGTTTCAAGATTCTCTGTTATTCAACAGTGTAGAGGACAGCGTTTCAACCCTTCTCTGTTATTCAACAGTGTAGAGGACAGCGTTTCAACCCTTCTCTGTTATTCAACAGTGTAGAGGACAGCGTTTCAACCCTTCTCTGTTATTCAACAGTGTAGAGGACAGCGTTTCAACCCTTCTCTGTTATTCAACAGTGTAGAGGACAGCGTTTCAACCCTTCTCTGTTATTCAACAGTGTAGAGGACAGCGTTTTAACCCTTCTCTGTTATTCAACAGTGTAGAGGACAGCGTTTCAACCCTTCTCTGTTATTCAACAGTGTAGAGGACAGCGTTTCAACCCTTCTCTGTTATTCAACAGTATAGAGGACAGCGTTTCAACCCTTCTCTGTTATTCAACAGTATAGAGGACAGCGTTTCAACCCTTCTCTGTTGTTCAACAGTGTAGAGGACAGCGTTTCAACCCTTCTCTGTTATTCAACAGTGTAGAGGACAGCGTTTCAACCCTTCTCTGTTATTCAACAGTGTAGAGGACAGCGTTTCAACCCTTCTCTGTTATTCAACAGTGTAGAGGACAGCGTTTCAACCCTTCTCTGTTATTCAACAGTGTAGAGGACAGCGTTTCAACCCTTCTCTGTTATTCAACAGTGTAGAGGACAGCGTTTTAACCCTTCTCTGTTATTCAACAGTGTAGAGGACAGCGTTTCAACCCTTCTCTGTTATTCAACAGTGTAGAGGACAGCGTTTCAACCCTTCTCTGTTATTCAACAGTATAGAGGACAGCGTTTCAACCCTTCTCTGTTATTCAACAGTGTAGAGGACAGCGTTTCAACCCTTCTCTGTTATTCAACAGTGTGACTGACCCAAAATTAGAGGACAGCGTTTCAACCCTTCTCTGTTATTCAACAGTGTAGAGGACATGGCGTTTCTCTGTTATTCAACAGTGTAGAGGACTGCGTTTCAACCCTTCTCTGTTATTCAACAGTATAGAGGACGGCGTTTCAACCCTTCTCTGTTATTCAACAGTGTAGAGGACAGCGTTTCAACCCTTCTCTGTTATTCAACAGTGTAGAGGACAGCGTTTCAACCCTTCTCTGTTATTCAACAGTGTAGAAGACAGCGTTTCAACCCTTCTCTGTTATTCAACAGTGTAGAGGACAGCGTTTCAACCCTTCTCTGTTATTCAACAGTGTAGAGGACAGAGTTTCAACCCTTCTCTGTTATTCAACAGTGTAGAGGACAGCGTTTCAACCCTTCTCTGTTATTCAACAGTGTAGAGGACAGCGTTTCAACCCTTCTCTGTTATTCAACAGTGTAGAGGACAGCGTTTCAACCCTTCTCTGTTATTCAACAGTGTAGAGGACGGCGTTTCAACCCCCGTCCGTCTGTCAGTATGTCAACACACCTCCACTCCACCTCTAAGAGGTGTCTTTTTTTTCTATCTGTGTTTGAGGAAAAACGATCAATGCCAGACAAAGGCAAGGGGAGAAAAGAGAAACACAATTGCTTATTGACAGACAACTCAACGTCTGGACCAATAGAAGTCTGAAAGATGACAGCTTAGGGCTTAGTGACTGGTGAGGTAAGAGAGATACAGAGCGAGACGGAGAGATACAGAGCGAGACGGAGAGATACAGAGCGAGACGGAGAGATACAGAGCGAGACGGAGAGATACAGAGCGAGACGGAGAGATACAGAGCGAGACGGAGAGATACAGAGCGAGACGGAGAGATACAGAGCGAGACGGAGAGATACAGAGCGAGACGGAGAGATACAGAGCGAGACGGAGAGATACAGAGCGAGACGGAGAGATACAGAGCGAGACGGAGAGATACAGAGCGAGACAGAGAGATACAGAGCGAGACAGAGAGATACAGAGCGAGACAGAGAGATACAGAGCGAGACAGAGAGATACAGAGCGAGACAGAGAGATACAGAGCGAGACAGAGAGATACAGAGCGAGACAGAGAGATACAGAGCGAGACAGAGAGATACAGAGCGAGACAGAGAGATACAGAGCGAGACAGAGAGATACAGAGCGAGACAGAGAGATACAGAGCGAGACAGAGAGATACAGAGCGAGACAGAGAGATACAGAGCGAGACAGAGAGATACAGAGCGAGACAGAGAGATACAGAGCGAGACAGAGAGATACAGAGCGAGACAGAGAGATACAGAGCGAGACAGAGAGATACAGAGAGATACAGAGAGATACAGAGAGATACAGAGAGATACAGAGAGATACAGAGAGATACAGAGAGATACAGAGAGATACAGAGAGATACAGAGAGATACAGAGAGAGACGGAGAGAGACGGAGAGATACAGAGAGATACAGAGAGAGATGGAGAGATACAGAGAGAGATGGAGAGATACAGAGAGATGGAGAGATACAGAGAGAGATACAGAGCGAGACAGAGAGATACAGAGAGATACAGAGAGATACAGAGAGATACAGAGAGATACAGAGAGATACAGAGAGAGACTGAGAGAGACTGAGAGAGACTGAGAGATACAGAGAGAGACTGAGAGACTGAGAGAGACAGAGAGACTGAGAGATGGAGAGATACAGAGAGAGATGGAGAGATACAGAGAGAGATGGAGAGATACAGAGAGAGATGGAGAGATACAGAGAGAGATGGAGAGATACAGAGAGAGATGGAGAGATACAGAGAGAGATGGAGAGATACAGAGAGATGTAGAGATACAGGGAGATACTGAGAGATACTGAGAGAGACTGAGAGAGACTGAGAGAGACTGAGAGATACAGAGAGATACAGAGAGATACAGAGAGATACAGAGAGATACAGAGAGATACAGAGCGAGACAGAGCGAGACAGAGCGAGACAGAGCGAGACAGAGAGATACAGAGAGATACAGAGCGATACAGAGAGATACAGAGAGATACAGAGAGATACAGAGAGATACAGAGAGATACAGAGAGATACAGAGAGATACAGAGAGAGACTGAGAGAGACTGAGAGAGACAGAGAGACTGAGAGACTGAGAGATGGAGAGATACAGAGAGAGATGGAGAGATACAGAGAGAGATGGAGAGATACAGAGAGAGATGGAGAGATACAGAGAGAGATGGAGAGATACAGAGAGAGATGGAGAGATACAGAGAGAGATGGAGAGATGTAGAGATACAGGGAGATACAGGGAGAGACTGAGAGAGAGACTGAGAGAGACTGAGAGAGACTGAGAGATCCAGAGAGATCCAGTGAGATCCACAGAGATCCCCCAGAGATCCAGAGAGACTGAGAGAGACTGAGAGAGACTGGGAGAGACTGGGAGAGACTGGGAGAGACTGGGAGATACGGGGAGATACGGGGAGATGTGGGGAGATACGGGGAGATACGGGGAGATACGGGGAGATACATGGGAGGGGGAGATACGGGGAGATACGGGAGAGGGACATGGGGGAGGGGGGGAGATATGGGGAGAGAGACAGAGAGAGACAGAGAGAGACAGAGATGGAGACAGAGAGAGACAGAGAGAGACAGAGAGAGACTGAGAGAGACTGAGAGAGACTGGAGAGACTGAGAGAGATACAGAGAGATACAGAGAGAGATATGGAGAGATATGGTGATGGAGTCAGAGATGGAGAGATACAGAGAGAGACTGAGAGATACAGAAAGAGACTGAGAGATACAGAAAGAGATGTAGAGAGACAGAGATACTGGGAGATACAGAGATACTGGGAGATACTGAGAGATACTGAGAGATACAGAGAGACAGAGATACAGAGAGACAGAGAGACAGAGAGACAGAGAGACAGAGAGACAGAGATACAGAGATACAGAGAGATACAGAGAGACTGAGAGATACAGAGAGACTGAGAGATACAGAAAGAGATGTAGAGATACTGAGAGATACAGAGAGACTGAGAGATACAGAGAGACTGAGAGATACAGAGAGACTGAGAGATACAGAGAGATACAGAGAGAGACTGAGAGATACAGAGAGAGACTGAGAGATACAGAGAGATACAGAGAGATACAGAGAGATACAGAGAGATACAGAAAGAGATGTAGAGATACAGAGAGAGACAGAGATACTGGCAGATACTGAGAGATACAGAGAGATACAGAGAGAGACTGGGAGATACAGGGAGATACAGAGAGACTGAGATAAATCTGCAAAAAATATCCTCTGTGTACAAAGTAAAACACCAAATTAATGCATGCAGAACAGAATTAGGCTGATACACGCTAATTATCAAAATCCAGAAAAGAGCTGTAAAATTCTACAACCACATAAAAGGAAGTGATTCCCAAACCTTCTATAACTAAGCAAGCTGGTCCTGGGGCTCTGTTCACAAACACAAAACAGAACCCACAGAGCCCCAACATAATTATAACCCAACCAAAATATGAGAAAACAAAAAGATAATTACTTGACACATTAGAAAGAATTAAATGAAAAACATAACAAACTGGAGTACTGTGACTGACCCAAAATTAAGGAAAGCTTTGACTATGTACAGACTCAGTGAGCATAGCCTTGCTATTGAGAAAGGCCCCGTAGGCAGACATGGCTCTCAAGAGAAGACAGGCTATGTGCTCACCGCCCACAAAATGAGGTGGAAACTGAGCTGCACTTCCTAACCTCCTGTCCAATGTATGACCATATGGGGGGAGAGACATATTTACCTCAGATTACACAGATCCACAAAGATTTAGAAAAACAAACCCCATTTTGATAAACTCCCATACCTACTGGGTGAAATTCCACAGTGTGACATCACAGCAGCAAGATTTGTGACCTGTTGCCACGAGAAAAGGGCAACCAGTGAAGAACAAACACCATTGTAAATACAACCCATATTTATGCTTATTTATTTGGGGGTTATGGCATGGTGCCATTTTGTAATTTTAATCATTTTCACATAATATGACATTTGAAATGTGTTTTTTAAACAGTTTTTTTCTTCAGTTTAATTAATTAAATTAATTAAATAATTATCTATTTCACTTTGGAAGTATTAAGACCCCTAGACGTTTTCCACATTCTGTAACGTTACAGCCTTATTATAATATGCATTCAATAGTTTTTCCCCTCATGAATCTATACATCATAATGACATAACAAAAACAGGTTTTTAGAAATGTTTGCTAATTTATTTTAAAAAAAAGACTCATCCAGAGGGCCACTCCTGGGCGTTGTCTTACCCTTCCCCAGATCTGTGTCTCGACACAATCCTGTCTCGGAGCTCTATGGACAATTCCTTCGACCTCATGGCTTGGTTTCTGCTCTGACACGCACTGTCAACTGTGGGACCTTTATATAGACAGGTGTGTGCCTTTCTAAATCATGTCCAATCATATTGAGTTTACCACAGGTGGACTCCAATCAAGTTGTAGAAACATCTCAAGGATGATCAATGGAAACAGGATGCACCTGAGTATGGTTTTTAAAGTCTCGTAGCAAAGGGTCTGAATTCTTATGTAAATAAGGTATTTCTGTTTTAAATAAATAAGGTATTTTTAATACAGTTGCATAAATGTCAAAAAACTGTTTTGTCATTGTTATTATTGTCTGTAGATTGATGAAGAATGTTTTTATTTAATCAATTTTAGAATAAGGCTGTAACGTAACAAAATGTGGAAAAAGTTAAGTCTGAATACTTTCCTAAGACATTGTATGCTTCCTATGGCAATAAAGCACCTTACTTTGAATTAAATTCAGAGAAATCAAAACTTCTGTCTATTTAAGTCTGTCATGGCCACGAGAAGGTAGAGGTTGAAGTAAAGTACTCTCTCTCTGATAAGATTATTCTGCTACTGGCTCTCCTCTGCTCAACTCTCCTCTTGGCTGACTGGGAGGCTGGCTGGCTGGCAGTGCTGGGTGGGAGGCTGGCTGGCTGGGAGGCTGGCTGGCTGGCCGGCAGTGCTGGGTGGGAGGCTGGCTGGCTGGGAGGCAGGCTGGGAGGCTGGGAGGCTGGCACTGGTAGGCTGGCACTGGGAGGCTGGCACTGGGAGGTTGGCTGGGAAGCTGGCAGGCTGGCACTGGGAGGCTTGTTGGCAGGCTGGGAGGCTGGCACTGGGAGATTGGCACTTGGAGGTTGGCTGGGAAGCTGGCAGGCTGGCACTGGGAGGCTTGTTGGCAGGCTGGGAGGCTGGCACTGGGAAGCTGGCACTTGGAGGTTGGCTGGGAGGTTGGCACTGGGAGGCTGGCACTGGGAGGCTGGCAGCGCTGCATGTTACTAGTAGTTTATGTTAAGTGACACTTCTCCCAGTGAGAGACTGAAACTCACTCTCACCCTCTCTCTCTATCACACCAGGGATTCTACTAGTAGTTTATGTTAAGTGACACTTCTCCCAGTGAGAGACTGAAACTCACTCTCACCCTCTCTATCACACCAGGGATTCTACTAGTAGTTTATGTTAAGTGACACTTCTCCCAGTGAGAGACTGAAACTCACTCTCAGAGGGCTCTCTATCACACCAGGGTTTCTACTAGTAGTTTATGTTAAGTGGCACTTCTCCCAGTGAGAGACTGAAACTCACTCTCACCCTCTCTCTATCACACCAGGTTTTCTACTAGTAGTTTATGTTAAGTGGCACTTCTCCCAGTGAGAGACTGAAACTCACTCTCACGTTGTGAACAGAGGGCCCTCTCTCTATCACACCAGGGTTTCCTCTTGTCGTGCTTTTGGCTGATAAAAAAATATATAAAAGCCTATAAAACTGTTGCCGATGCCAAAAAATCCATTGCAAAATAATGTTTTTCATTCATTGATGGAAATACCAGTGGATATAAATACACTGAACGCAACTAAAATGTATTATTATTATTATTATTATTATTATTATTATTATAAAATGTCCCAAAGATCCCTAGAAATGTTCCATATGGACAAAAAGCTGATTTTTCTCAAATGTGTTTACATCCCTGTTAGTGAGCATGTATCCTTTGCCAAGATAATCCATCCACCTGACAGGTGTGGCATATCAAGAAGCTGATTAAACAGCATGATCATTACACAGGTGCACCTTGTGCTGGGGACGATTAAACGGCCACTCTAAAATGTGCAACACAATGCCACAGACGTCTCAAGTTTTGAGGAAGCGTGCCAATTGGCATGGTTGTGACTGCAAGAATGTCCACCAGAACTGTTGCCAGAGAATTGAATGTTCATAGGCCATCTCCAATGTCATTTTAGAGAATTTGGCGGCACATCCAACCCGGCCTCACAACCACAGACCACGTGTAACCATGCCTGTCCACGACCTCCACATTCTTATTATTTTTAAATGTATCTAGGCAAGTCAGTTAAGAACACATTCTTATTTGGCAGCGTAGCCTAGTGGTTAGAGCGTTGGACTAGTAACCGGAAGGTTGCGAGTTCAAACCCCCGAGCTGACAAGGTATAAATCTGTCGTTCTGCCCCTGAACAAGGCAGTTAACCCACTGTTTCTAGGCCGTCATTGATCCACACCAGATACTGACTGGTTTTCTGATCCACACCAGATACTGACTGGTTTTCTGATCCACACCAGATACTGACTGGTTTTCTGATCCACACACTGATCTTTATGAATTGTAACTCAGTAAAATTGTTAAAGTTGTTGCCTGTTGCATTTTATATTGTTTTGTTCCATGTTCATTTGACCCATCATGCTTATCGGTCTCTCGGTTAATTTGCATAATTTTATGGAATTAATGTGTTAGTCATCAAGTATCTTATTCATGGACAGAGGATTTTACATGATTTTATCTCCTCAACTGGACTCATGATTTTAAGATTTAAGCGCTCACGACTCCTTTCTATGTGCACCAAAATTACGATCTGTTTCTCTGAATTGCCTTGTGAAAGATAAAACTTTAAACTTGCTCAGCCTATTGCAGGCGCTTCTGTTGACAGATGTAACTGTTGCTGTGAAGAACAGCTCATACTCGATTCTCGCACCTGGCTCCTGTTATCTAACAAAAAGACCGCTTGTTCTCGCAACACCCCGCTCTGAATGTGCCCCCCTCCCAACTCATTGAACAGTTCCCGTCTTCATGCTAATCTGTATTTTTCCATCATGAGATGGCCCTGAAACTGTTAACAATGTCTTCAAGTCAGCTATGTTGCATAACACATACATACATCCACACAAGCCAACAGCAGATAATATTCAATCACATATATGGTAACAGGGCTATAGTGCATAACACAGAATCCTCATAGTTTGGGGAAGTTTACAGTTTATATATTTCTACCGTTCGAGTTTGATTTTCATACGTGCATTTCAGTTTCTTTTCAATAACGATCTTTTCGTTTCTCAAAATCATCGTCACTGATTAATGATTAAAACATGTAAATGTTTAATGTTTATGTTTAAAAGCCTCTGTGAACACATTGAATAAAGGTGAAATAAAATAAACACATAAACATTTAAAAAAACACTTGTGATCGATTGGCAGCTAAAGAAATGATCGAATGGAAGTTAGTTTAAAGTTAGTTTAAAGCAGCCAATGCAGCTGGAGACCTTTTAACTTCCTCTGTCTGGATTGGCGATTATCAAGGCGGGAGAATGTTTGATAGATTTTTTCCAATAGTGAGGAAACTGTGAGGGACTATAGTTTTAACATACAGTAATAATATAATTCGCAAACACTTTCCTACATTTCTGCGCAGCAAGGCCAGATACTTCTCAACATGATCAGGACAACGAAACCAGACACATTGTTCACACGGAACCAAACAAACAATAGACAATGAAAACAAATCTCGTAAATGATGGTTATGAAATAAACCAAAACTGGTTTAAGTGTAGCAGGTTGTGAACTCTGCAAACAATGTCATTAATACACAGATTAACAGAATGTAACCAAATGAAGGAGATTAATAGTAAATTTACTACTGGTCACGTATGTAATGGAGAATTCGTAACAAAAGGGCAAACAATGAAGGAATGAATGAGGGCAAGAATTGTCCTGAGACAGCTGAGCCATTCTGGAGAGAGACTCTCCATTATCTCCACACACCCCTGCCCTGCTGAGCCATTCTGGAGAGAGACTCTCCAATATTTCCACACACCCCTGCCCTGCTGAGCCATTCTGGAGAGAGACTCTCCAATATCTCCACACACCCCTGCCCTGCTGAGCCATTCTGGAGAGAGACTCTCCAATATTTCCACACACCCCTGCCCTGCTGAGCCATTCTGGAGAGAGACTCTCCAATATCTCCACACACCCCTGCCCTGCTGAGCCATTCTGGAGAGAGACTCTCCAATATTTCCACACACCCCTGCCCTGCTGAGCCATTCTGGAGAGAGACTCTCCAATATCTCCACACACCCCTGCCCTGCTGAGCCATTCTGGAGAGAGACTCTCCAATATTTCCACACACCCCTGCCCTGCTGAGCCATTCTGGAGAGAGACTCTCCATTATCTCCACACACCCCTGCCCTGCTGAGCCATTCTGGAGAGAGACTCTCCAATATTTCCACACACCCCTGCCCTGCTGAGCCATTCTGGAGAGAGACTCTCCAATATTTCCACACACCCCTGCCCTGCTGAGCCATTCTGGAGAGAGACTCTCCAATATTTCCACACACCCCTGCCCTGCTGAGCCATTCTGCAGAGAGACTGTCCTATATCTCCACCCTTCCCCTTCTTCTTGTCGCAACATTTTAAATGATACTCAAGCCACATTATCTTCACATATTTTAGATGCTTTTCAGTGACAGCCTCAACTCGATAATCAGGTAATATTGCCGCGCGTGGGCTTCCCAAATAGGGCCACAAGTTTGTGATTTGTAATGATCGACAGCTGTATATTTTAGTGTTATCGTTTTATTTGTTTTTGTACTTTTTACCACATTTCCCATCGCTGCATTTGTGCGCTGCATCATGGGTCTCCCGGTCGCAGTCGGCTGCGACACAGCCGAGGTTCGAACCCGGGTCTGTAGTAAGCTAATGATATAGCCTATAGAGAAGGTCGATTCCTCTGTGACTTTCTGCGGAAATATTTTTGAAGTATTTTATTTATTTTTGTATAGACAGGAGTAATTATATATCATTTAATTTATAATATAATAATTACTTCCCTAATTCGAACCCACTGCTATGCATTTTTCACTCCTGTTCAGTTGATTTTCATATCAATTTTATTTGTTTGTTTGTTTCCTGGTTATATCATTAACCCGTCATAGGTGTTGAATTTCTGGCACATATGGAATCTCTGGCACACACACCCCCTAACACACACACACACCCCCTAACACACACACACACCCCTAACACACACACACACCCCTAACACACACACACACCCCTAACACACACACACACTAACACACACACACACCCCTAACACACACACACACCCCCTAACACACACACACACCCCCTAACACACCCACACCCCTAACACCACACACACACACCCCTAACACACACACACACACCCCCTAACACACACACACACCCCCTAACACACACACACACCCCCTAACACACACACACACCCCCTAACACACCCACACCCCCTAACACACACACACACACACACACACACACACACACACACACACACACACACACACACACACACACACACACACACACACACACACACACACACACACCCCTAACACACACACACCTCCTAACAACACACACACACACCCCCTAACACACCCACACCCCCTAACACACACACACACACACCCCCTAACACACACACACACACACACCCTAAACACACACACACACACACACACACACACACACACCCACACCCCTAACACACACACACACACACACACACACACACACACCCTAACACACACACACACACACCCTAACACACACACACACACACACACACACACCCAGGAGCGATGTGTCAGGGGGAAAACATCTGAGGATAATTTGTAAACACCAGACCTGTCACGAGAAGGTCAGGTCCTGTCTGAGGGACATGGTACCTCCCAGAGAGGCTGGATGGGGCAGACGACTGAAACCAGAGGGGGGTACAACCTATCAAAACCTTAAAGGACTTTGTGAAATAAAGGATTGGTCAGGGTGCCAAGCTCACATATTCACATTACTATCACTACTGAATCACACGCCTTCTGGCTTGCACACACACACACACACTCTCCATTCTCAAGCTCACTCTCTCTAACTCTCCCTCTATCTTACTGACTGTGTCTTCTGTTTCTAACCATAGTTCTCTCTCTCTAACTCTCCCTCTATCTTACTGACTGTATCTTCTGTTTCTAACCATAGTTCTCTCTCTCTAACTCTCCCTCTATCTTACTGACTGTATCTTCTGTTTCTAACCATAGTTCTCTCTCTCTAACTCTCCTTCTATCTTACTGACTGTGTCTTCTGTTTCTAACCATAGTTCTCTCTCTCTCTAACTCTCCCTCTGTCTTACTGACTGTGTCTTCTGTTTCTAACCATAGTTCTCTCTCTAACTCTCCCTCTATCTTACTGACTGTGTCTTCTGTTTCTAACCATAGTTCTCTCTCTCTAACTCTCCCTGTATCTTACTGACTGTGTCTTCTGTTTCTAACCATAGTTCTCTCTCTAACTCTCCCTCTATCTTACTGACTGTGTCTTCTGTTTCTAACCATAGTTCTCTCTCTCTAACTCTCCCTCTATCTTACTGACTGTATCTTCTGTTTCTAACCATAGTTCTCTCTCTAACTCTCCCTGTATCGTACTGACTGTGTCTTCTGTTTCTAACCATAGTTCTCTCTCTCTAACTCTCCCTCTATCTTACTGACTGTGTCTTCTGTTTCTAACCATAGTTCTCTCTCTCTAACTCTCCCTCTATCTTACTGACTGTGTCTTCTGTTTCTAACCATAGTTCTCTCTCTAACTCTCCCTCTATCTTACTGACTGTCTTCTGTTTCTAACCATAGTTCTCTCTCTCTAACTCTCCCTCTATCTTACTGACTGTGTCTTCTGTTTCTAACCATAGTTCTCTCTCTCTAACTCTCCCTCTATCTTACTGACTGTGTCTTCTGTTTCTAACCATAGTTCTCTCTCTCTAACTCTCCCTCTATCTTACTGACTGTCTTCTGTTTCTAACCATAGTTCTCTCTCTCTAACTCTCCCTCTATCTTACTGACTGTGTCTTCTGTCCCTAACCATAGTTCTCTCTCTCTAACTCTCCCTCTATCTTACTGACTGTGTCTTCTGTTTCTAACCATAGTTCTCTCTCTCTCTAACTCTCCCTGTATCTTACTGACTGTGTCCTCTGTTTCTAACCATAGTTTTCTCTCTCTCTAACTCTCCCTCTATCTTACTGACTGTCTTCTGTTTCTAACCATAGTTCTCTCTCTCTAACTCTCCCTCTATCTTACTGACTGTGTCTTCTGTTTCTAACCATAGTTCACTCTCTCTAACTCTCCCTCTATCTTACTGACTGTCTTCTGTTTCTAACCATAGTTCTCTCTCTCTAACTCTCCCTCTATCTTACTGACTGTGTCTTCTGTTTCTAACCATAGTTCTCTCTCTCTAACTCTCCCTCTATCTTACTGACTGTGTCTTCTGTTTCTAACCATAGTTCTCTCTCTCTAACTCTCCCTGTATCTTACTGACTGTGTCTTCTGTTTCTAACCATAGTTCTCTCTCTCTCTAACTCTCCCTCTATCTTACTGACTGTGTCTTCTGTTTCTAACCATAGTTCTCTCTCTCTAACTCTCCCTCTATCTTACTGACTGTGTCTTCTGTTTCTAACCATAGTTCTCTCTCTCTAACTCTCCCTCTATCTTACTGACTGTGTCTTCTGTTTCTAACCATAGTTCTCTCTAACTCTCCCTCTATCTTACTGACTGTCTTCTGTTTCTAACCATAGTTCTCTCTCTCTAACTCTCCCTCTATCTTACTGACTGTGTCTTCTGTTTCTAACCATAGTTCTCTCTCTCTAACTCTCCCTCTGTCTTACTGACTGTGTCTTCTGTTTCTAACCATAGTTCTCTCTCTCTAACTCTCCCTCTATCTTACTGACTGTATCTTCTGTTTCTAACCATAGTTCTCTCTCTAACTCTCCCTCTATCTTACTGACTGTGTCTTCTGTTTCTAACCATAGTTCTCTCTCTCTAACTCTCCCTCTATCTTACTGACTGTGTCTTCTGTTTCTAACCATAGTTCTCTCTCTCTAACTCTCCCTCTATCTTACTGACTGTGTCCTCTGTTTCTAACCATAGTTCTCTCTCTCTCTAACTCTCCCTCTATCTTACTGACTGTCTTCTGTTTCTAACCATAGTTCTCTCTCTCTAACTCTCCCTCTATCTTACTGACTGTGTCTTCTGTTTCTAACCATAGTTCACTCTCTCTAACTCTCCCTCTATCTTACTGACTGTCTTCTGTTTCTAACCATAGTTCTCTCTCTCTAACTCTCCCTCTATCTTACTGACTGTGTCTTCTGTTTCTAACCATAGTTCTCTCTCTCTAACTCTCCCTCTATCTTACTGACTGTATCTTCTGTTTCTAACCATAGTTCTCTCTCTCTAACTCTCCCTCTATCTTACTGACTGTGTCTTCTGTTTCTAACCATAGTTCTCTCTCTCTAACTCTCCCTCTATCTTACTGACTGTGTCTTCTGTTTCTAACCATAGTTCTCTCTCTCTAACTCTCCCTCTATCTTACTGACTGTATCTTCTGTTTCTAACCATAGTTCTCTCTCTCTAACTCTCCTTCTATCTTACTGACTGTGTCTTCTGTTTCTAACCATAGTTCTCTCTCTCTAACTCTCCCTCTATCTTACTGACTGTCTTCTGTTTCTAACCATAGTTCTCTCTCTCTAACTCTCCCTCTGTCTTACTGACTGTGTCTTCTGTTTCTAACCATAGTTCTCTCTCTAACTCTCCCTCTATCTTACTGACTGTGTCTTCTGTTTCTAACCATAGTTCTCTGACTCTAACTCTCCCTGTATCTTACTGACTGTGTCTTCTGTTTCTAACCATAGTTCTCTCTCTAACTCTCCTCTATCTTACTGACTGTGTCTTCTGTTTCTAACCATAGTTTCTCTCTCTAACTCTCCCTCTATCTTACTGACTGTATCTTCTGTTTCTAACCATAGTTCTCTCTCTCTAACTCTCCCTCTATCTTACTGACTGTGTCTTCTGTTTCTAACCATAGTTCTCTCTCTAACTCTCCCTCTATCTTACTGACTGTGTCTTCTGTTTCTAACCATAGTTCTCTCTCTCTAACTCTCCCTCTATCTTACTGACTGTGTCTTCTGTTTCTAACCATAGTTCTCTCTCTAACTCTCCCTCTATCTTACTGACTGTCTTCTGTTTCTAACCATAGTTCTCTCTCTCTAACTCTCCCTCTATCTTACTGACTGTGTCTTCTGTTTCTAACCATAGTTCTCTCTCTCTAACTCTCCTCTATCTTACTGACTGTGTCTTCTGTTTCTAACCATAGTTCTCTCTCTCTAACTCTCCCTCTATCTTACTGACTGTCTTCTGTTTCTAACCATAGTTCTCTCTCTCTAACTCTCCCTCTATCTTACTGACTGTGTCTTCTGTCCCTAACCATAGTTCTCTCTCTCTAACTCTCCCTCTATCTTACTGACTGTGTCTTCTGTTTCTAACCATAGTTCTCTCTCTCTCTAACTCTCCCTGTATCTTACTGACTGTGTCTTCTGTTTCTAACCATAGTTTTCTCTCTCTCTAACTCTCCCTCTATCTTACTGACTGTCTTCTGTTTCTAACCATAGTTCTCTCTCTAACTCTCCCTCTATCTTACTGACTGTGTCTTCTGTTTCTAACCATAGTTCTCTCTCTCTAACTCTCCCTCTATCTTACTGACTGTCTTCTGTTTCTAACCATAGTTCTCTCTCTCTAACTCTCCCTCTATCTTACTGACTGTGTCTTCTGTTTCTAACCATAGTTCTCTCTCTCTAACTCTCCCTCTATCTTACTGACTGTATCTTCTGTTTCTAACCATAGTTCTCTCTCTCTAACTCTCCCTCTATCTTACTGACTGTGTCTTCTGTTTCTAACCATAGTTCTCTCTCTCTCTAACTCTCCCTCTATCTTACTGACTGTGTCTTCTGTTTCTAACCATAGTTCTCTCTCTCTAACTCTCCCTCTATCTTACTGACTGTGTCTTCTGTTTCTAACCATAGTTCTCTCTCTCTAACTCTCCCTCTATCTTACTGACTGTGTCTTCTGTTTCTAACCATAGTTCTCTCTAACTCTCCCTCTATCTTACTGACTGTCTTCTGTTTCTAACCATAGTTCTCTCTCTCTAACTCTCCCTCTATCTTACTGACTGTGTCTTCTGTTTCTAACCATAGTTCTCTCTCTCTAACTCTCCCTCTGTCTTACTGACTGTGTCTTCTGTTTCTAACCATAGTTCTCTCTCTCTAACTCTCCCTCTATCTTACTGACTGTATCTTCTGTTTCTAACCATAGTTCTCTCTCTCTAACTCTCCCTCTATCTTACTGACTGTGTCTTCTGTTTCTAACCATAGTTCTCTCTCTCTAACTCTCCCTCTATCTTACTGACTGTGTCTTCTGTTTCTAACCATAGTTCTCTCTCTCTAACTCTCCCTCTATCTTACTGACTGTGTCTCTGTTTCTAACCATAGTTTTTCTCTCTCTCTAACTCTCCCTCTATCTTACTGACTGTCTTCTGTTTCTAACCATAGTTCTCTCTCTCTAACTCTCCTCTATCTTACTGACTGTGTCTTCTGTTTCTAACCATAGTTCTCTCTCTCTAACTCTCCCTCTATCTTACTGACTGTCTTCTGTTTCTAACCATAGTTCTCTCTCTCTAACTCTCCCTCTATCTTACTGACTGTGTCTTCTGTTTCTAACCATAGTTCTCTCTCTCTAACTCTCCCTCTATCTTACTGACTGTATCTTCTGTTTCTAACCATAGTTCTCTCTCTCTAACTCTCCCTCTATCTTACTGACTGTGTCTTCTGTTTCTAACCATAGTTCTCTCTCTCTAACTCTCCCTCTATCTTACTGACTGTGTCTTCTGTTTCTAACCATAGTTCTCTCTCTCTAACTCTCCCTCTATCTTACTGACTGTATCTTCTGTTTCTAACCATAGTTCTCTCTCTCTAACTCTCCCTCTATCTTACTGACTGTGTCTTCTGTTTCTAACCATAGTTCTCTCTCTCTAACTCTCCCTCTATCTTACTGACTGTCTTCTGTTTCTAACCATAGTTCTCTCTCTCTCTAACTCTCCCTCTGTCTTACTGACTGTGTCTTCTGTTTCTAACCATAGTTCTCTCTCTAACTCTCCCTCTATCTTACTGACTGTGTCTTCTGTTTCTAACCATAGTTCTCTCTCTCTAACTCTCCCTGTATCTTACTGACTGTGTCTTCTGTTTCTAACCATAGTTCTCTCTCTAACTCTCCCTCTATCTTACTGACTGTCTTCTGTTTCTAACCATAGTTCTCTCTCTCTAACTCTCCCTCTATCTTACTGACTGTCTTCTGTTTCTAACCATAGTTCTCTCTCTCTAACTCTCCCTCTATCTTGCTGACTGTATCTTCTGTTTCTAACCATAGTTCTCTCTCTCTAACTCTCCCTCTATCTTACTGACTGTATCTTCTGTTTCTAACCATAGTTCTCTCTCTCTAACTCTCCTTCTATCTTACTGACTGTGTCTTCTGTTTCTAACCATAGTTCTCTCTCTCTAACTCTCCCTCTATCTTACTGACTGTCTTCTGTTTCTAACCATAGTTCTCTCTCTCTAACTCTCCCTCTATCTTACTGACTGTCTTCTGTTTCTAACCATAGTTCTCTCTCTCTAACTCTCCTCTATCTTACTGACTGTGTCTTCTGTTTCTAACCATAGTTCTCTCTCTCTAACTCTCCCTCTATCTTACTGACTGTCTTCTGTTTCTAACCATAGTTCTCTCTCTCTAACTCTCCCTCTATCTTACTGACTGTGTCTTCTGTTTCTAACCATAGTTCTCTCTCTCTAACTCTCCCTCTATCTTACTGACTGTCTTCTGTTTCTAACCATAGTTCTCTCTCTCTAACTCTCCCTCTATCTTACTGACTGTATCTTCTGTTTCTAACCATAGTTCTCTCTCTCTAACTCTCCCTCTATCTTACTGACTGTGTCCTCTGTTTCTAACCATAGTTCTCTCTCTCTAACTCTCCCTCTGTCTTACTGACTGTGTCTTCTGTTTCTAACCATAGTTCTCTCTCTCTCTAACTCTCCCTCTATCTTACTGACTGTGTCTTCTGTTTCTAACCATAGTTCTCTCTCTCTAACTCTCCTTCTATCTTACTGACTGTGTCTTCTGTTTCTAACCATAGTTCTCTCTCTCTAACTCTCCCTCTATCTTACTGACTGTGTCTTCTGTTTCTAACCATAGTTCTCTCTCTCTAACTCTCCCTCTATCTTACTGACTGTGTCTTCTGTTTCTAACCATAGTTCTCTCTCTCTAACTCTCCCTCTATCTTACTGACTGTCTTCTGTTTCTAACCATAGTTCTCTCTCTCTAACTCTCCTCTTCTTACTGACTGTCTTCTGTTTCTAACCATAGTTCTCTCTCTAACTCTCCCTCTATCTTACTGACTGTGTCTTCTGTTTCTAACCATAGTTCTCTCTCTCTAACTCTCCCTCTATCTTACTGACTGTGTCTTCTGTTTCTAACCATAGTTCTCTCTCTCTAACTCTCCCTCTATCTTACTGACTGTGTCTTCTGTTTCTAACCATAGTTCTCTCTCTAACTCTCCCTCTATCTTACTGACTGTCTTCTGTTTCTAACCATAGTTCTCTCTCTCTAACTCTCCCTCTATCTTACTGACTGTCTTCTGTTTCTAACCATAGTTCTCTCTCTCTAACTCTCCTTCTATCTTACTGACTGTGTCTTCTGTTTCTAACCATAGTTCTCTCTCTCTAACTCTCCTTCTATCTTACTGACTGTGTCTTCTGTTTCTAACCATAGTTCTCTCTCTCTAACTCTCCCTCTATCTTACTGACTGTGTCTTCTGTTTCTAACCATAGTTCTCTCTCTCTAACTCTCCCTCTATCTTACTGACTGTCTTCTGTTTCTAACCATAGTTCTCTCTCTCTAACTCTCCCTCTATCTTACTGACTGTCTTCTGTTTCTAACCATAGTTCTCTCTCTCTAACTCTCCCTCTATCTTACTGACTGTATCTTCTGTTTCTAACCATAGTTCTCTCTCTAACTCTCCCTCTATCTTACTGACTGTCTTCTGTTTCTAACCATAGTTCTCTCTCTCTAACTCTCCCTCTATCTTACTGACTGTGTCTTCTGTTTCTAACCATAGTCTCTCTCTCTCTAACTCTCCCTCTGTCTTACTGACTGTGTCTTCTGTTTCTAACCATAGTTCTCTCTCTCTAACTCTCCCTCTATCTTACTGACTGTATCTTCTGTTTCTAACCATAGTTCTCTCTCTCTAACTCTCCCTCTATCTTACTGACTGTGTCTTCTGTTTCTAACCATAGTTCTCTCTCTAACTCTCCCTCTATCTTACTGACTGTGTCTTCTGTTTCTAACCATAGTTCTCTCTCTCTAACTCTCCCTCTAACTTACTGACTGTCTTCTGTTTCTAACCATAGTTCTCTCTCTCTAACTCTCCCTCTATCTTACTGACTGTGTCTTCTGTTTCTAACCATAGTTCTCTCTCTCTAACTCTCCCTCTATCTTACTGACTGTCTTCTGTTTCTAACCATAGTTCTCTCTCTCTAACTCTCCCTCTATCTTGCTGACTGTATCTTCTGTTTCTAACCATAGTTCTCTCTCTCTAACTCTCCCTCTATCTTACTGACTGTATCTTCTGTTTCTAACCATAGTTCTCTCTCTCTAACTCTCCCTCTATCTTACTGACTGTCTTCTGTTTCTAACCATAGTTCTCTCTCTCTAACTCTCCCTCTATCTTACTGACTGTGTCTTCTGTTTCTAACCATAGTTCTCTCTCTCTAACTCTCCTTCTATCTTACTGACTGTGTCTTCTGTTTCTAACCATAGTTCTCTCTCTCTAACTCTCCCTCTATCTTACTGACTGTGTCTTCTGTTTCTAACCATAGTTCTCTCTCTCTAACTCTCCCTCTATCTTACTGACTGTGTCTTCTGTTTCTAACCATAGTTCTCTCTCTCTAACTCTCCCTCTATCTTACTGACTGTCTTCTGTTTCTAACCATAGTTCTCTCTCTCTCTAACTCTCCCTCTATCTTACTGACTGTCTTCTGTTTCTAACCATAGTTCTCTCTCTCTAACTCTCCTTCTATCTTACTGACTGTGTCTTCTGTTTCTAACCATAGTTCTCTCTCTAACTCTCCCTCTATCTTACTGACTGTCTTCTGTTTCTAACCATAGTTCTCTCTCTCTAACTCTCCCTCTATCTTACTGACTGTGTCTTCTGTTTCTAACCATAGTTCTCTCTCTCTAACTCTCCCTCTATCTTACTGACTGTGTCTTCTGTTTCTAACCATAGTTCTCTCTCTCTAACTCTCCCTCTATCTTACTGACTGTGTCCTCTGTTTCTAACCATAGTTCTCTCTCTCTCTAACTCTCCCTCTGTCTTACTGACTGTGTCTTCTGTTTCTAACCATAGTTCTCTCTCTCTAACTCTCCCTCTATCTTACTGACTGTGTCTTCTGTTTCTAACCATAGTTCTCTCTCTCTAACTCTCCCTCTATCTTACTGACTGTCTTCTGTTTCTAACCATAGTTCTCTCTCTCTCTAACTCTCCCTCTTTCTTACTGACTGTCTTCTGTTTCTAACCATAGTTCTCTCTCTCTAACTCTCCTTCTATCTTACTGACTGTGTCTTCTGTTTCTAACCATAGTTCTCTCTCTCTAACTCTCCCTCTATCTTACTGACTGTCTTCTGTTTCTAACCATAGTTCTCTCTCTCTAACTCTCCCTCTATCTTACTGACTGTCTTCTGTTTCTAACCATAGTTCTCTCTCTCTAACTCTCCCTCTATCTTACTGACTGTGTCCTCTGTTTCTAACCATAGTTCTCTCTCTCTAACTCTCCTCTATCTTACTGACTGTGTCTTCTGTTTCTAACCATAGTTCTCTCTCTCTAACTCTCCTTCTATCTTACTGACTGTGTCTTCTGTTTCTAACCATAGTTCTCTCTCTCTAACTCTCCTCTATCTTACTGACTGTGTCTTCTGTTTCTAACCATAGTTCTCTCTCTCTAACTCTCCTTCTATCTTACTGACTGTGTCTTCTGTTTCTAACCATAGTTCTCTCTCTCTAACTCTCCCTCTATCTTACTGACTGTCTTCTGTTTCTAACCATAGTTCTCTCTCTCTAACTCTCCCTCTATCTTACTGACTGTGTCCTCTGTTTCTAACCATAGTTCTCTCTCTCTAACTCTCCCTCTATCTTACTGACTGTGTCTTCTGTTTCTAACCATAGTTCTCTCTCTCTAACTCTCCTTCTATCTTACTGACTGTGTCTTCTGTTTCTAACCATAGTTCTCTCTCTCTAACTCTCCCTCTATCTTACTGACTGTGTCTTCTGTTTCTAACCATAGTTCTCTCTCTCTAACTCTCCCTCTATCTTACTGACTGTCTTCTGTTTCTAACCATAGTTCTCTCTCTCTAACTCTCCCTCTATCTTACTGACTGTCTTCTGTTTCTAACCATAGTTCTCTCTCTCTAACTCTCCCTCTATCTTACTGACTGTCTTCTGTTTCTAACCATAGTTCTCTCTCTCTAACTCTCCCTCTATCTTACTGACTGTATCTTCTGTTTCTAACCATAGTTCTCTCTCTCTAACTCTCCCTCTATCTTACTGACTGTCTTCTGTTTCTAACCATAGTTCTCTCTCTCTAACTCTCCCTCTATCTTACTGACTGTATCTTCTGTTTCTAACCATAGTTCTCTCTCTCTCTAACTCTCCCTCTATCTTACTGACTGTCTTCTGTTTCTAACCATAGTTCTCTCTCTCTAACTCTCCCTCTATCTTACTGATTGTGTCTTCTGTTTCTAACCATAGTTCTCTCTCTATCATCGCTCTCTCAATTCAATTCAATTTCAAGGGGCTTTATTGTCCTGGGAAACACATGTTAACATGGCTCTTTATAGACATGGGAAACATATGTTAACATTGCTCTTTATTGTCCTGGGAAACAGGACAAGTCGCGGTTTTGTCTCACCAGGGGTGGTTATCGGATTCGTGTTTATGGTCGATGGAATGAGCATTACACCGAGGCCTGTACTCTGGAACGGGATCGATTTGGAGGTGGAGGGTCCGTCATGGTCTGGGATGGTGTGTCACAGCATTATCGGACTGAGCTTGTTGTCATTACAGGCAATCTCAACGTTGTGCGTTACAGGGAAGACATCCTCCTCCCTCATGTGGTACCCTTCCTGCAGGCTCATCTTGACATGACCCTCCAACATGACAATGCCACCCGCCATACTGCTCGTTCTGTGCGTGATTTCCTGCAAGACAGGAATGTCAGTGTTCTGTCATGGTCAGCAAAGAGCCCAGATCTCAATCCCATTGAGCACGTCTGGAACCTGTTGGATCGGAGGGTGAGGGATAGGGCCATTCACCCCAGAAATGTCAGTGAATTTGCAGGTGCCTTGGAAGAGTGGGGTAACATCTCACAGCAATAACTGGCAAATCTGGTGCAGTCCATGAGGAGGAGATGCACTGCAGTGCTTAATGCAGCTGGTGGCCACACCAACTACTGACTGTTACTTTTGATTTTGACCCCCCCCTTTGTTCAGGGACACATTATTCCATTTCTGTTAGTCACATTTCTGTGGAACTTGTTCAGTTTATGTCTCAGTTGTTGAATCTTATATTCATACAAATATTTACACATGTTAAGTTTTCTGAAAATAAACGCAGTTGACAGTGAGAGGGCGTTTAGTTTTTTTCTGAGTTGATATTTTTCTGTATAGAACGGAGTAATTTATATCATTTAGGCTAATGTATTTTCTAATGGGTTCGCTCTCTCTTTCTCGGTTTCTCTCTCTCATTCTATCTCTCTCTTTCTCTGTTTCTCTCTCTCATTCTATCTCTCTCTTTCTCTCCTTAGAGACCAGTGACTACAGCGAGGTGGTATCAGACTCCTTCCCCTCCGCCCCGGCAGAACCTCTCCCAGAGTTCCAGCTGGAACCCGAGGACGGGTACGTGGTGAAGAACCGTCCGGTGCAGCTCCGCTGTAGGGCCGCCCCCGCTACGCAGATATACTTCAAATGTAATGGAGAGTGGGTCAACCAGAACGATCATGTGACCAAAGAGAGCCTCGACCAGATCACAGGTACAGGAATAGTACTGGAGCACACAATGCAATCACACAATCCCATAGTCTCAAACATTCACGAGCGCAAGAATTCACACACATACACACACGCAATCTCACGAGCGCGAGCATTGACACAAATACACATTCTCATACACATACACTACACTCACTCTTAACTTTCCACAACCGTTCACTAATAGACATTACAATAAAGAAACCCTGTACACTAGTGGTACGCTGGTCAGCTGTTTTTTCACCCACACCTCCCCGCAATCGCTAATGACCCACAACCTCCCGACTATATGTGAAAGGCTGAGGAACCTGTTAGGTCCTGAAGCTTAGTGTTACACACTTATGCCAGACAGTCTAAAATAATGAATGAAACACCTCCATCTAAGCAATAGATGGAGATTAAACAAGAATGATATATTTAATGATTTTTTAGTTGTTTTGTCTTTACTTAACCCGCGACCCACCCAAACTTCATCCACACAATAATGAATTACCCCAAACCAGCCCACCCAAACTTTATCCACACAATAATGAATTACCCCAAACCAGCCCACCCAAACTTCATCCACACAATAATGAATTACCCCAAACCAGCCCACCCAAACTTCATCCACACAATAATGAATTACCCCAAACCAGCCCACCCAAACTTTATCCACACAATAATGAATTACCCCAAACCAGCCCACCCAAACTTTATCCACACGATAATGAATTACCCCAAACCAGCCCACCCAAACTTCATCCACACGATAATGAATTACCCCAAACCAGCCCACCCAAACTTAATCCACACGATAATGAATTACCCCAAACCAGCCCACCCAAACTTTATCCACACAATAATGAATTACCCCAAACCAGCCCACCCAAACTTCATCCACACAATAATGAATTACCCCAAACCAGCCCACCCAAACTTTATCCACACAATAATGAATTACCCCAAACCAGCCCACCCAAACTTTATCCACACGATAATGAATTACCCCAAACCAGCCCACCCAAACTTCATCCACACGATAATGAATTACCCCAAACCAGCCCACCCAAACTTAATCCACACGATAATGAATTACCCCAAACCAGCCCACCCAAACTTTATCCACACAATAATGAATTACCCCAAACCAGCCGACCCAAACTTTATCCACACAATAATGAATTACCCCAAACCAGCCCACCCAAACTTTATCCACACAATAATGAATTACCCCAAACCAGCCCACCCAAACTTAATCCACACGATAATGAATTACCCCAAACCAGCCCACCCAAACTTCATCCACACGATAATGAATTACCCCAAACCAGCCCACCCAAACTTTATCCACACAATAATGAATTACCCCAAACCAGCCCACCCAAACTTTATCCACACAATAATGAATTACCCCAAACCAGCCCACCCAAACTTTATCCACACAATAATGAATTACCCCAAACCAGCCCACCCAAACTTTATCCACACAATAATGAATTACCCCAAACCAGCCCACCCAAACTTTATCCACACAATAATGAATTACCCCAAACCAGCCCACCCAAACTTCATCCACACAATAATGAATTACCCCAAACCAGCCCACCCAAACTTCATTCACACGATAATGAATTACCCCAAACCAGCCCACCCAAACTTCATCCACACGATAATGAATTACCCCAAACCAGCCCACCCAAACCTCATCCACACCATAATGAATTACCCCAAACCAGCCCACCCAAACTTCATCCACACGATAATGAATTACCCCAAACCAGCCCACCCAAACTTTATCCACACCATAATGAATTACCCCAAACCAGCCCACCCAAACTTCATCCACACGATAATGAATTACCCCAAACCAGCCCACCCAAACTTTATCCACACCATAATGAATTACCCCAAACCAGCCCACCCAAACTTCATCCACACGATAATGAATTACCCCAAACCAGCCCACCCAAACTTTATCCACACCATAATGAATTACCCCAAACCAGCCCACCCAAACTTTATCCACACAATAATGAATTACCCCAAAACAGCCCACCGAAACTTTATCCACACAATAATGAATTACCCCAAACCAGCCCACCCAAACTTCATCCACACGATAATGAATTACCCCAAACCAGCCCACCCAAACTTTATCCACACAATAATGAATTACCCCAAACCAGCCCACCCAAACTTTATCCACACAATAATGAATTACCCCAAACCAGCCCACCCAAACTTTATCCACACAATAATGAATTACCCCAAACCAGCCCACACCGTGGATATCACCATGGGGACTACTAAACCAGCCCACACCGTGGATATCACCATGGGTACTACTAAACCAGCCCACACCATGGATATCTCCATGGGGACTACTAAACCAGCCCACCCCTCGGATATCACCATGGGGACTACTAAACCAGCCCACACCGTGGATATCACCATGGGGACTACTAAACCAGCCCACACCGTGGATATCACCATGGGTACTACTAAACCAGCCTACACCGTGGATATCACCATGGGGACTGCTAAACCAGCCCACCCCTCTGATATCACCATGGGGACTACTAAACCAGCCCACCCCGTGGATATCACCATGGGGACTGCTAAACCAGCCCACCCCTCTGATATCACCATGGGTACTACTAAACCAGCCCACACCATGGATATCACCATGGGGACTACTAAACCAGCCTACTCCGTGGATATCACCATGGGGACTACTAAACCAGCCCACACCATGGATATCACCATGGGGACTACTAAACCAGCCCACACCATGGATATCACCATGGGGACTACTAAACCAGCCCACACCATGGATATCACCATGGGTACTACTAAACCAGCCCACACCATGGATATCACCATGGGTACTACTAAACCAGCCCACACCATGGATATCACCATGGGGACTACTAAACCAGACCACACCATTGATATCACCATGGGTACTACTAAACCAGCCCACACCATGGATATCACCATGGGGACTACTAAACCAGCCCACCCCTCTGATATCACCATGGGGACTACTAAACCAGCCCACCCCGTGGATATCACCATGGGGACTACTAAACCAGCCCACACCGTGGATATCACCATGGAGACTACTAAACCAGCCCACACTGTGGATATCACCATGGGGACTACTAAACCAGCCCACACTGTGGATATCACCATGGGGACTACTAAACCAGCCCACACCGTGAATATCACCATGGGGACTGCTAAACCAGCCCACACCATGGATATCACCATGGTGACTACTAAACCAGCCCACCCCTCGGATATCACCATGGAGACTACTAAACCAGCCCACCCCTTGGATATCACCATGGGGATTAGTAAACCAGCCCACACCATGGATATCACCATGGGGACTACTAAACCAGCCCACACCATGGATATCACCATGGGGACTGCTAAACCAGCCCACCCCTCTGATATCACCATGGGGACTACTAAACCAGCCCACACTGTGGATATCACCATGGGGATTAGTAAACCAGCCCACACCATGGATATCACCATGGGGACTACTAAACCAGCCCACACCATGGATATCACCATGGGGACTGCTAAACCAGCCCACCCCTCTGATATCACCATGGGGACTACTAAACCAGCCCACACTGTGGATATCACCATGGGGACTACTAAACCAGCCCACACCTTGGATATCACCATGGGGACTACTAAACCAGCCCACACCGTGGATATCACCATGGGAACTACTAAACCAGCCCACACCATTGATATCACCATGGGGACTACTAAACCAGCCCACCCCTCTGATATCACCATGGGGACTACTAAACCAGCCTACCCCTCGGATATCACCATGGTGACTACTAAACCAGCCCACGCCGTGGATATCACCATGGGGACTACTAAACCAGCCCACCCCTCAGATATCACCATGGGGACTACTAAACCAGCCCACGCTGTGGATATCACCATGGGGACTACTAAACCAGCCCACACTGTGGATATCACCATGGGGACTACTAAACCAGCCCACACCGTGGATATCACCATGGGTACTACTAAACCAGCCCACACCATGGATATCACCATGGGGACTACTAAACCAGCCCACACCGTGGATATCACCTTGGGGACTGCTAAACCAGCCCACACCTCAGATATCACCATGGGGACTACTAAACCAGCCCACACCATGGATATCACCATGGGGACTACTAAACCAGCCCACACCATGGATATCACCATGGGGACTACTAAACCAGCCCAACCCTCGGATATCACCATGGGGACTACTAAACCAGCCCACACCTCAGATATCACCATGGGGACTACTAAACCAGCCCACCCCTCAGATATCACCATGGGGACTACTAAACCAGCCCACACCTCAGATATCACCATGGGGACTACTAAACCAGCCCACCCTTCTGATATCACCATGGGGACTACTAAACCAGCCCACACTGTGGATATCACCATGGGGATTAGTAAACCAGCCCACACCATGGATATCACCATGGGGACTACTAAACCAGCCCACACCATGGATATCACCATGGGGACTGCTAAACCAGCCCACCCCTCTGATATCACCATGGGGACTACTAAACCAGCCCACACTGTGGATATCACCATGGGGACTACTAAACCAGCCCACACCTTGGATATCACCATGGAGACTACTAAACCAGCCCACCCCTTGGATATCACCATGGGGATTAGTAAACCAGCCCACACCATGGATATCACCATGGGGACTACTAAACCAGCCCACACCATGGATATCACCATGGGGACTACTAAACCAGCCCACCCCTTGGATATCACCATGGGGACTACTAAACCAGCCCACACCATGGATATCACCATGGGGACTACTAAACCAGCCCACACCATGGATATCACCATGGGGACTACTAAACCAGCCCACACCGTGGATATCACCATGGGGACTACTAAACCAGCCCACACCATTGATATCACCATGGGGACTACTAAACCAGCCCACCCCTCTGATATCACCATGGGGACTACTAAACCAGCCTACCCCTCGGATATCACCATGGTGACTACTAAACCAGCCCACGCCGTGGATATCACCATGGGGACTACTAAACCAGCCCACCCCTCAGATATCACCATGGGGACTACTAAACCAGCCCACACTGTGGATATCACCATGGGGACTACTAAACCAGCCCACACTGTGGATATCACCATGGGGACTACTAAACCAGCCCACACCGTGGATATCACCATGGGTACTACTAAACCAGCCCACACCATGGATATCACCATGGGGACTACTAAACCAGCCCACACCGTGGATATCACCTTGGGGACTGCTAAACCAGCCCACACCTCAGATATCACCATGGGGACTACTAAACCAGCCCACACCATGGAAATCACCATGGGGACTACTAAACCAGCCCACACCATGGATATCACCATGGGGACTACTAAACCAGCCCAACCCTCGGATATCACCATGGGGACTACTAAACCAGCCCACACCTCAGATATCACCATAGGGACTACTAAACCAGCCCACCCCTCAGATATCACCATGGGGACTACTAAACCAGCCCACACCTCAGATATCACCATGGGGACTACTAAACCAGCCCACCCTTCTGATATCACCATGGGGACTACTAAACCAGCCCACACTGTGGATATCACCATGGGGATTAGTAAACCAGCCCACACCATGGATATCACCATGGGGACTACTAAACCAGCCCACACCATGGATATCACCATGGGGACTGCTAAACCAGCCCACCCCTCTGATATCACCATGGGGACTACTAAACCAGCCCACACTGTGGATATCACCATGGGGACTACTAAACCAGCCCACACCTTGGATATCACCATGGGGACTACTAAACCAGCCCACACCGTGGATATCACCATGGGGACTACTAAACCAGCCCACACCATTGATATCACCATGGGGACTACTAAACCAGCCCACCCCTCTGATATCACCATGGGGACTACTAAACCAGCCCACACCATGGAAATCACCATGGGGACTACTAAACCAGCCCACACCATGGATATCACCATGGGGACTACTAAACCAGCCCAACCCTCGGATATCACCATGGGGACTACTAAACCAGCCCACACCTCAGATATCACCATAGGGACTACTAAACCAGCCCACCCCTCAGATATCACCATGGGGACTACTAAACCAGCCCACACCTCAGATATCACCATGGGGACTACTAAACCAGCCCACCCTTCTGATATCACCATGGGGACTACTAAACCAGCCCACACTGTGGATATCACCATGGGGATTAGTAAACCAGCCCACACCATGGATATCACCATGGGGACTACTAAACCAGCCCACACCATGGATATCACCATGGGGACTGCTAAACCAGCCCACCCCTCTGATATCACCATGGGGACTACTAAACCAGCCCACACTGTGGATATCACCATGGGGACTACTAAACCAGCCCACACCTTGGATATCACCATGGGGACTACTAAACCAGCCCACACCGTGGATATCACCATGGGGACTACTAAACCAGCCCACACCATTGATATCACCATGGGGACTACTAAACCAGCCCACCCCTCTGATATCACCATGGGGACTACTAAACCAGCCCACCCCTCGGATATCACCATGGGGACTACTAAACCAGCCCACCCCTCTGATATCACCATGGTGACTACTAAACCAGCCCACCCCTCTGATATCACCATGGGGACTACTAAACCAGCCCACCCCTCAGATATCACCATGGGGACTACTAAACCAGCCCACCCCTCGGATATCACCATGAGGACTACTAAACCAGCCCACACCGTGGATATCACCATGGTGACTACTAAACCAGCCCACGCCGTGGATTTCACCATGGGGACTACTAAACCAGCCCACCCCTCAGATATCACCATGGGGACTACTAAACCAGCCCACACTGTGGATATCACCATGGGGACTACTAAACCAGCCCACACTGTGGATATCACCATGGGGACTACTAAACCAGCCCACACCGTGGATATCACCATGGGTACTACTAAACCAGCCCACAACATGGATATCACCATGGGGACTACTAAACCAGCCCACACCGTGGATATCACCATGGGGACTGCTAAACCAGCCCACACCTCAGATATCACCATGGGGACTACTAAACCAGCCCACACCATGGATATCACCATGGGGACTACTAAACCATCCCACCCCTCGGATATCACCATGGGGACTACTAAACCAGCCCACACCGTGGATATCACCATGGGGACTACTAAACCAGCCCACACCATGGATATCACCATGGGGACTACTAAACCAGCCCACCCCTCGGATATCACCATGGGGACTACTAAACCAGCCCACACCGTGGATATCACCATGGGGACTACTAAACCAGCCCACACCGTGGATATCACCATGGGTACTACTAAACCAGCCTACACCGTGGATATCACCATGGGGACTGCTAAACCAGCCCACCCCTCTGATATCACCATGGGGACTACTAAACCAGCCTACTCCGTGGATATCACCATGGTGACTACTAAACCAGCCCACACCATGGATATCACCATGGGGACTACTAAACCAGCCCACACCATGGATATCACCATGGGGACTACTAAACCAGCCCACACCATGGATATCACCATGGGTACTACTAAACCAGCCCACACCATGGATATCACCATGGGTACTACTAAACCAGCCCACACCATGGATATCACCATGGGGACTACTAAACCAGCCCACACCATGGATATCACCATGGGTACTACTAAACCAGCCCACACCATGGATATCACCATGGGTACTACTAAACCAGCCCACACCATGGATATCACCATGGGGACTACTAAACCAGCCCACACCATGGATATCACCATGGGTACTACTAAACCAGCCCACACCATGGATATCACCATGGGTACTACTAAACCAGCCCACACCATGGATATCACCATGGGGACTACTAAACCAGCCCACACCATGGATATCACCATGGGTACTACTAAACCAGCCCACACCATGGATATCACCATGGGGACTACTAAACCAGCCCACCCCTCTGATATCACCATGGGGACTACTACACCAGCCCACCCTGTGGATATCACCATGGAGACTACTAAACCAGCCCACACTGTGGATATCACCATGGGGACTACTAAACCAGCCCACACCGTGAATATCTCCATGGGGACTGCTAAACCAGCCCACCCCTCGGATATCACCATGGGGACTACTAAACCAGCCCACACCATGGATATCACCATGGGGACTACTAAACCAGCCCACACCGTGGATATCACCATGGTGACTACTAAACCAGCCCACCCCTCGGATATCACCATGGAGACTACTAAACCAGCCCACCCCTTGGATATCACCATGGGGATTAGTAAACCAGCCCACACCATGGATATCACCATGGGGACTACTAAACCAGCCCACACCATGGATATCACCATGGGGACTGCTAAACCAGCCCACCCCTCTGATATCACCATGGGGACTACTAAACCAGCCCACACTGTGGATATCACCATTGGGATTAGTAAACCAGCCCACACCATGGATATCACCATGGGGACTACTAAACCAGCCCACACCATGGATATCACCATGGGGACTGCTAAACCAGCCCACCCCTCTGATATCACCATGGGGACTACTAAACCAGCCCACACTGTGGATATCACCATGGGGACTACTAAACCAGCCCACACCTTGGATATCACCATGGGGACTACTAAACCAGCCCACACCGTGGATATCACCATGGGGACTACTAAACCAGCCCACACCATTGATATCACCATGGGGACTACTAAACCAGCCCACCCCTCTGATATCACCATGGGGACTACTAAACCAGCCCACACCATTGATATCACCATGGGGACTACTAAGCCAGCCCACCCCTCTGATATCACCATGGTGACTACTAAACCAGCCCACCCCTCTGATATCACCATGGGGACTACTAAACCAGCCCACCCCTCAGATATCACCATGGGGACTACTAAACCAGCCCACCCCTCGGATATCACCATGGGGACTACTAAACCAGCCCACACCGTGGATATCACCATGGTGACTACTAAACCAGCCCACGCCGTGGATATCACCATGGGGACTACTAAACCAGCCCACCCCTCAGATATCACCATGGGGACTACTAAACCAGCCCACACTGTGGATATCACCATGGGGACTACTAAACCAGCCCACACTGTGGATATCACCATGGGGACTACTAAACCAGCCCACACCGTGGATATCACCATGGGTACTACTAAACCAGCCCACACCATGGATATCACCATGGTGACTACTAAACCAGCCCACACCGTGGATATCACCTTGGGGACTGCTAAACCAGCCCACACCTCAGATATCACCATGGGGACTACTAAACCAGCCCACACCATGGATATCACCATGGGGACTACTAAACCAGCCCACACCGTGGATATCACCTTGGGGACTGCTAAACCAGCCCACACCTCAGATATCACCATGGGGACTACTAAACCAGCCCACACCTCAGATATCACCATGGGGACTACTAAACCAGTCCACCCCTCAGATATCACCATGGGGACTACTAAACCAGCCCACACCTCAGATATCACCATGGGGACTACTAAACCAGCCCACCCCTCTGATATCACCATGGGGACTACTAAACCAGCCCACACTGTGGATATCACCATGGGGATTAGTAAACCAGCCCACACCATGGATATCACCATGGGGACTACTAAACCAGCCCACACCATGGATATCACCATGGGGACTGCTAAACCAGCCCACCCCTCTGATATCACCATGGGGACTACTAAACCAGCCCACACTGTGGATATCACCATGGGGACTACTAAACCAGCCCACACCTTGGATATCACCATGGGGACTACTAAACCAGCCCACACCGTGGATATCACCATGGGGACTACTAAACCAGCCCACACCATTGATATCACCATGGGGACTACTAAACCAGCCCACCCCTCTGATATCACCATGGGGACTACTAAACCAGCCCACCCCTCGGATATCACCATGGGGACTACTAAACCAGCCCACCCCTCTGATATCACCATGGTGACTACTAAACCAGCCCACCCCTCTGATATCACCATGGGGACAACTAAACCAGCCCACCCCTCAGATATCACCATGGGGACTACTAAACCAGCCCACCCCTCGGATATCACCATGGGGACTACTAAACCAGCCCACACCGTGGATATCACCATGGTGACTACTAAACCAGCCCACACCGTGGATATCACCATGGGGACTACTAAACCAGCCCACCCCTCAGATATCACCATGGGGACTACTAAACCAGCCCACACTGTGGATATCACCATGGGGACTACTAAACCAGCCCACACTGTGGATATCACCATGGGGACTACTAAACCAGCCCACACCGTGGATATCACCATGGGTACTACTAAACCAGCCCACACCATGGATATCACCATGGGGACTACTAAACCAGCCCACACCGTGGATATCACCATGGGGACTACTAAACCAGCCCACACCATGGATATCACCATGGGGACTACTAAACCAGCCCACACCATGGATGTCCCCATGGGGACTACTAAACCAGCCCAACCCTCGGATATCACCATGGGGACTACTAAACCAGCCCACACCTCAGATATCATCATGGGGACTACTAAACCAGCCCACCCCTCAGATATCACCATGGGGACTACTAAACCAGCCCACACCTCAGATATCACCATGGGGACTACTAAACCAGCCCACCCCTCAGATATCACCATGGGGACTACTAAACCAGCCCACCCCTCAGATATCACCATGGGGACTACTAAACCAGCCCACACCTCAGATATCACCATGGGGACTACTAAACCAGCCCACACCTCAGATATCACCATGGGGACTACTAAACCAGCCCACACCTCAGATATCACCATGGGGACTACTAAACCAGCCCACACCATGGATATCACCATGGGGACTACTAAACCAGCCCACACCATGGATATCACCATGGGGACTACTAAACCAGCCCACACCTCAGATATCACCATGGGGACTACTAAACCAGCCCACACCATGGATATCACCATGGGGACTACTAAACCAGCCCACACTGTGGATATCACCATGGGGACTACTAAACCAGCCCACACCTCAGATATCACCATGGGGACTACTTAACCAACATTATGAGTCAACCCGCGCATCGCTACTGTAAACATTCATTAACATATAATGATCTCAGTCTCTCTTTCCTATCCCCCTCTCTCCCCTATCCCCCCCTCTCTCCTCTCTCTCCCCTCTCCTCTCTCCCCTCTCCCCTATCCCCCTCTACCCTCTCCTCTCCTCCCCCCCAACCCCCTTTCCCCCTCGCTCCTCTTCTCTCTCTCTCCTCTCCTCTCTCCCCTCTCCCCTATCCCCCTCTCCTCTCTCCCCCCTCCCCTATCCCCCTCTCCCCCTCGCTCCTCTCCGGTCTCTCCCCTCTCTTCTCCCCTCTCTCCCCTCTCTCCCCTCTCTCTCCCAGGCCTGGTGGTGAGGGAGGTGGATATCTCTGTATCGAGGACCCAGGTGGAGGAACTGTTTGGTCTGGAAGACTACTGGTGTCAGTGTGTGGCCTGGAGCTCTGCAGGCACCACCAAGAGTAGCCGTGCTTACGTCCACATCGCATGTAGGTGGAGAGAGAGAGTCTGGGGGGAGATCTGTGTGTGTTGGTGGGAAGCTGTGTGTGGGGGGATCTGTGTGTGTGTGGAGGGGATCTGTGTGTGTGTGGGGGGATCTGTGTGTGTTGGTGGGAAGCTGTGTGTGGGGGGTCTGTGTGTGTGTGGAGGGGGTATGTGTGTGGGGGGTATGTATGTGTTGGGGGGTATGTGTGTGTGGGGGTATATGTGTGTGGGGGGTATGTGTGTGTGGGGGGTATGTGTGTGTGGGGGTATGTGTGTGTGGGGGGTATGTGTGTGTGGGGGGTATGTGTGTGTGGGGGTATATGTATGGGGGTATGTGTGTGTGGGGGTCTGTGTGTGGGGGGTATGTGTGTGTGGGGGGTTGTGTGTGTGTGGGGGGGTATGTGTGTGTGTGGGGGTTGTGTGTGGGGGGTTGTGTGTGTGGGGGGGTATGTGTGTGTGTGGGGGTATGTGTGTGTGTGGGGGGTTGTGTGTGTGTGGGGGGTGTGTGTGTGTGGGGGGTTGTGTGTGGGGGTTGTGTGTGTGGGGGTTGTGTGTGTGTGGGGGTATGTGTGTGTGGGGGGTTGTGTGTGTGGGGGGTTGTGTGTGTGTGGGGGTTGTGTGTGGGGGGGTGTGTGTGTGTGTGTGTGGGGGGTTGTGTGTGGGGGGTTGGGGGTTGTGTGTGTGGGGGGTGTGTGTGTGTGGGGTATGTGTGTGTGGGGGTTGTGTGTGTGTGGGGGGTATGTGTGTGTGTGTGTGTGTGGGGGGTTGTGTGTGGGGGTTGTGTGTGTGGGGGTTGTGTGTGGGGGTTGTGTGTGTGTGTGGGGGGTTGTGTGTGTGTGGGGGTATGTGTGTGTGTGGGGGGTTGTGTGGGTGGGGGTATGTGTGTGTGTGTGGGGGTTGTGTGTGTGGGGGTTGGTGTGTGTGTGTGTGGGGGGTTGTGTGTGTGTGGGGGGGGTTGTGTGTGTGTGGGGGTATGTGTGTGTGTGGGGGTATGTGTGTGTGTGGGGGGGGTGTGTGTGTGGGGTTGTGTGATGTGGGGGGTTGTGTGTGTGTGGGGGGGTGTGTGTGTGTGGGGGTTGTGTGTGTGGGGGGTAGATGTGTGTGTGGGGGTAGATGTGTGTGTGGGGGTATTGTGTAGATGTGTGTGTGTGGGGGTATGTGTGTGTGTGTATGGGGGGTATGTGTGTGTGTGTGGGGGTTGTGTGTGTGGGGGTTGTGTGTGGGGATGTGTGTGTGTGTAGAGGGGTATGTTTTATTCCACCCACCATGCTTCAATGTAGTGAGGGTAGTAGATGTGTAGATGTAGTAGATGTAGTAGATGTAGTATATGTAGTAGATGTAGTAGATGTAGTAGATGGTAGGTAGATGTAGTAGATGTAGTAGATGTAGTAGATGGTAGATGTAGTAGATGTAGTAGATGTAGTAGATGTAGTAGATGTAGTAGATGTAGTATATGTAGTAGGGTAGTAGATGTAGTAGATGTAGTAGATGTAGTAGATGTGTAGTAGATGTAGTAGATGTAGTAGATGTAGTAGATGTAGTATATGTAGTAGATGTATGGGTAGTAGATGTAGTAGTAGATGTAGTAGATGTAGTATATGTAGTAGATGTATGGGTAGTAGATGTAGTAGATGTAGTAGATGTAGTATATGTAGTAGATGTAGTAGATGTAGTGATGTAGTAGATGTAGTAGATGTAGTAGATGTAGTAGTAGTAGATGTAGTAGATGTAGTAGATGTAGTAGGTAGATGTAGTATGTAGTAGATGTAGTGTAGTAGATGTAGTATATGTAGTAGATGTAGTAGATGTAGTAGATGTAGTATATGTAGATGTAGTAGATGTAGTAGATGTAGTAGATGTAGTAGATGTAGTATATGTAGTAGATGTAGTAGATGTAGTATATGTAGTAGATGTAGTAGATGTAGTAGATGTAGTAGATAGTAGATGTAGATTTAAGTAGATGTAGTAGATGTACAATGTATTGGTGCATGCATGTATGACATGTGGAACAGCCACTGTAGATGTAGTAGATGTAGATGTAGTATGTGTAGTAGATGTAGTGAAATGATGTTTTCTAGTAGTTTATATGTAGTATGTTTTATTCCACCCACCATGCTTCAATCCGATTTGAGATAGATGTAGTAGATGTAATAGATGTAGTAGATGTAGTAGATGTAGTATATGTAGTAGATGTAGTAGATGTAGTAGATGTAGTAGATGTAGTAGATGTAGTAGATGTAGTAGATGTATGGGTAGTATATGTAGTAGATGTATGGGTAGTAGATGTAGTAGATGTAGTAGATGTAGTAGATGTAGTAGATGTAGTAGATGTAGTAGATGTAGTAGATGTATGTATAGTAGATGTAGTAGATGTAGTAGATGTAGTAGATGTAGTAGATGTAGTATATGTAGTAGATGTATGGGTAGTAGATGTAGTAGATGTAGTAGATGTAGTAGATGTAGTAGTATGTAGTAGATGTAGTAGATGTAGTAGATGTAGTAGATGTAGTAGATGTAGTATATGTAGTAGATGTAGTATATGTAGTAGATGTAGTATATGTAGTAGTATAGATGTAGTAGATGTAGTAGATGTAGTAGATGTATGGGTAGTATATGTAGTAGATGTATGGGTAGTAGATGTAGTAGATGTAGTAGATGTAGTAGATGTAGTAGATGTAGTAGATGTAGTAGATGTAGTAGATGTAGTAGATGTAGTAGATGTAGTAGATGTAGTAGATGTAGTAGATGTATGGGTAGTAGATGTAGTAGATGTAGTAGATGTAGTATATGTAGTAGATGTATGGGTAGTAGATGTAGTAGATGTAGTATATGTAGTAGATGTATGGGTAGTAGATGTAGTAGATGTAGTAGATGTAGTAGATGTAGTATATGTAGTAGATGTAGTAGATGTAGTAGATGTAGTATATGTAGTAGATGTAGTAGATGTAGTATATGTAGTAGATGTAGTAGATGTAGTAGATGTAGTAGATGTAGTAGATGTAGTAGATGTAGTAGATGTAGTAGATGTAGTAGATGTAGTAGATGTAGTAGATGTAGTAGATGTAGTAGATGTAGTATATGTAGTAGATGTAGTAGATGTAGTAGATGTAGTAGATGTAGTAGATGTAGTACATTTACATTTACATGTAGTACGCTCTTATCCAGAGTAGATGTAGTAGATGACATCCAGTGGAACAGCCATAAATCTTTTTTTTTAGGGGTGAGAAGGAGATGTAGTAGATATCCTATCCAAAACATAATAAAGGTTATACTACTAATTATAACACCATGGTGGCTGGATGTAGCTAGCCAACTGAATTTAACTAGTTTTTGACAATGGTTTGTCTATACAAATTACTCCGATTGTAAAATGTCTTCTCTTCATAGATATGGCTACTAACTAACGTTAGGTAGCTATGACGGTACTTCATTCTTTATTCATATCCAGTTTTTAGCTGTGGTAGTAGATGTAGTAGATGTAGTAGATGTAGTATATGTAGTAGATGTAGTAGATGTAGTATATGTAGTAGATGTAGTAGATGTAGTAGATGTATGGGTAGTAGATGTAGTAGATGTAGTAGATGTAGTGGGGGTAGTTGATGTATGGGTAGTTGATGTAGTAGATGTAGTAGATGTAGTAGATGTATGGGTAGTAGATGTAGTAGATGTAGTAGATGTATGGGTAGTTGATGTAGTAGATGTATGGGTAGTAGATGTAGTAGATGTAGTAGATGTATGGGTAGTAGATGTAGTAGATGTATGGGTAGTAGATGTATGGGTAGTTGATGTAGTAGATGTATGGGTAGTAGATGTAGTAGATGTAGTAGGGGTAGTTGATGTATGGGTTGTAGATGTAGTAGATGTAAGGGTAGTTGATGTAGTAGATGTAGTAGATGTATGGGTAGTAGATGTAGTAGATGTAGTAGATGTAGTAGATGTATGGGTAGTTGATGTAGTAAATCAAATCAAATCAAATTTATTTATATAGCCCTTCGTACATCAGCTGATATCTCAAAGTGCTGTACAGAAACCCAGCCTAAAACCCCAAACAGCAAACAATGCAGGTGTAAAAGCACGGTGGCTAGGAAAAACTCCCTAGAAAGGCCAAAACCTAGGAAGAAACCTAGAGAGGAACCGGGCTATGTGGGGTGGCCAGTCCTCTTCTGGCTGTGCCGGGTAGAGATTATAACAGAACATGACCAAGATGTTCAAATGTTCATAAATGACCAGCATGGTCAAATAATAATAAGGCAGAACAGTTGAAACTGGAGCAGCAGCACAGTCAGGTGGACTGGGGACAGCAAGGAGCCATCATGTCAGGTAGTCCTGGGGCACGGTCCTAGGGCTCGGGTCCTCCGAGAGAGAGAAAGAAAGAGAGAATTAGAGAGAGCATATGTGGGGTGGCCAGTCCTCTTCTGGCTGTGCCGGGTGGAGATTATAACAGAACGTGGCCAAGATGTTCAAATGTTCATAAATTACCAGCATGGTTGAATAATAGTAAGGCAGAACAGTTGAAACTGGAGCAGGAGCATGCCCAGGTGGACTGGGGACAGCAAGGAGTCCTCATGTCAGGTAGTCCTGGGACATGGTCCTAGGGCCCAGGCCAGTTGAAACTGGAGCAGCAGCATGGCCAGGTGGACTGGGGACAGCAAGGAGTCATCATGTCAGGTAGTCCTGGGGCATGGTCCTAGGGCTCAGGTCCTCCGAGAGAGAGAAAGAAAGAGAGAAGGAGAGAATTAGAGAACGCACACTTAGATTCACACAGGACACCGAATAGGACAGGAGAAGTACTCCAGATAAACAAACTGACCCTAGCCCCCCGACACATAAACTACTGCAGCATAAATACTGGAGGCTGAGACAGGAGGGGTCAGGAGACACTGTGGCCCCATCCGAGGACACCCCCGGACAGGGCCAAACAGGAAGGATATAACCCCACCCACTTTGCCAAAGCACAGCCCCCACACCACTAGAGGGATATCTTCAACCACCAACTAGTAGATGTAGTAGATGTATGGGTAGTTGATGTAGTAGATGTATGGGTAGTAGATGTAGTAGATGTAGTAGATGTAGTAGGGGTAGTTGATGTATGGGTTGTAGATGTAGTAGATGTATGGGTAGTTGATGTAGTTGATGTAGTAGATGTATGGGTAGTTGATGTAGTAGATGTAGTAGATGTATGGGTAATAGATGTAGTAGATGTAGTAGATGTATGGGTAGTAGATGTAGTAGATGTATGGGTAGTTGATGTATGGGTAGTAGATGTAGTAGATGTATGGGTAGTAGATGTAGTAGATGTAGTAGATGTATGGGTAGTTGATGTAGTAGATGTAGTAGATGTATGGGTAGTTGATGTAGTAGATGTATGGGTAGTTGATGTAGTAGATGTAGTAGATGTAGTAGGGGTAGTTGATGCATGGGTTGTAGATGTAGTAGATGTATGGGTAGTTGATGTAGTAGATGTAGTAGATGTATGGGTAGTAGATGTAGTAGATGTAGTAGATGTATGGGTAGTAGATGTAGTAGATGTATGGGTAGTTGATGTAGTAGATGTAGTAGATGTATGGGTAGTTGATGTAGTAGATGTAGTAGATGTATGGGTAGTTGATGTAGTAGATGTATGGGTAGTAGATGTAGTAGATGTAGTAGATGTAGTTGATGTATGGGTTGTAGATGTAGTAGATGTATGGGTAGTTGATGTTGTAGATGTATGGGTAGTAGATGTAGTGGATTTAGTAGATGTAGTAGATGTATGGGTTGTAGATGTAGTAGATGTAGTAGATGTATGGGTAGTAGATGTAGTAGATGTAGTAGATGTATGGGTAGTTTATGTAGTAGATGTATGGGTAGTAGATGTAGTAGATGTAGTAGATGTATGGGTAGTAGATGTAGTAGATGTAGTAGATGTATGGGTAGTAGATGTAGTAGATGTATGGGTAGTTGATGTATGGGTAGTAGATGTAGTAGATGTATGGGTAGTTGATGTAGTAGATGTAGTAGATGTATGGGTAGTTGATGTAGTAGATGTAGTAGATGTATGGGTAGTTGATGTAGTAGATGTATGGGTAGTAGATGTAGTAGATGTAGTAGGGGTAGTTGATGTATGGGTAATAGATGTAGTAGATGTAGTAGATGTATGGGTAGTAGATGTAGTAGATGTATGGGTAGTTGATGTATGGGTAGTAGATGTAGTAGATGTATGGGTAGTAGATGTAGTAGATGTAGTAGATGTATGGGTAGTTGATGTAGTAGATGTAGTAGATGTATGGGTAGTTGATGTAGTAGATGTATGGGTAGTTGATGTAGTAGATGTAGTAGATGTAGTAGGGTAGTTGATGCATGGGTTGTAGATGTAGTAGATGTATGGGTAGTTGATGTAGTAGATGTAGTAGATGTATGGGTAGTAGATGTAGTAGATGTAGTAGATGTATGGGTAGTAGATGTAGTAGATGTATGGGTAGTTGATGTAGTAGATGTAGTAGATGTATGGGTAGTTGATGTAGTAGATGTAGTAGATGTATGGGTAGTTGATGTAGTAGATGTATGGGTAGTAGATGTAGTAGATGTAGTAGATGTAGTTGATGTATGGGTTGTAGATGTAGTAGATGTATGGGTAGTTGATGTTGTAGATGTATGGGTAGTAGATGTAGTGGATTTAGTAGATGTAGTAGATGTATGGGTTGTAGATGTAGTAGATGTAGTAGATGTATGGGTAGTAGATGTAGTAGATGTAGTAGATGTATGGGTAGTTTATGTAGTAGATGTATGGGTAGTAGATGTAGTAGATGTAGTAGATGTATGGGTAGTAGATGTAGTAGATGTAGTAGATGTATGGGTAGTAGATGTAGTAGATGTATGGGTAGTTGATGTATGGGTAGTAGATGTAGTAGATGTATGGGTAGTTGATGTAGTAGATGTAGTAGATGTATGGGTAGTTGATGTAGTAGATGTAGTAGATGTATGGGTAGTTGATGTAGTAGATGTATGGGTAGTAGATGTAGTAGATGTAGTAGATGTAGTAGGGGTAGTTGATGTATGGGTTGTAGATGTAGTAGATGTATGGGTTGTTGATGTAGTAGATGTATGGGTAGTTGATGTAGTAGATGTAGTAGATGTATGGGTAGTAGATGTAGTAGATGTATGGGTAGTAGATGTAGTAGATGTAGTAGATGTAGTAGGGGTAGTTGATGGATGGGTTGTAGATGTAGTAGATGTATGGGTAGTTGATGTAGTTGATGTAGTAGATGTATGGGTAGTTGATGTAGTAGATGTAGTAGATGTATGGGTAATAGATGTAGTAGATGTAGTAGATGTATGGGTAGTAGATGTAGTAGATGTATGGGTAGTTGATGTATGGGTAGTAGATGTAGTAGATGTATGGGTAGTAGATGTAGTAGATGTAGTAGATGTAGTAGATGTATGGGTAGTTGATGTAGTAGATGTAGTAGATGTATGGGTAGTTGATGTAGTAGATGTATGGGTAGTTGATGTAGTAGATGTAGTAGATGTAGTAGGGGTAGTTGATGTATGGGTTGTAGATGTAGTAGATGTATGGGTAGTTGATGTAGTAGATGTAGTAGATGTATGGGTAGTAGATGTAGTAGATGTAGTAGATGTATGGGTAGTAGATGTAGTAGATGTATGGGTAGTTGATGTATGGGTAGTAGATGTAGTAGATGTATGGGTAGTTGATGTAGTAGATGTAGTAGATGTATGGGTAGTTGATGTAGTAGATGTAGTAGATGTATGGGTAGTTGATGTAGTAGATGTATGGGTAGTAGATGTAGTAGATGTAGTAGATGTAGTTGATGTATGGGTTGTAGATGTAGTAGATGTATGGGTTGTTGATGTTGTAGATGTATGGGTAGTAGATGTAGTAGATGAAGTAGATGTAGTAGATGTAGTAGGGGTAGTTGATGTATGGGTTGTAGATGTAGTAGATGTATGGGTAGTTGATGTTGTAGATGTATGGGTAGTAGATGTAGTGGATGTAGTAGATGTAGTAGATGTATGGGTTGTAGATGTAGTAGATGTAGTAGATGTATGGGTAGTAGATGTAGTAGATGTAGTAGATGTATGGGTAGTTTATGTAGTAGATGTAGTAGATGTAGTAGATGTAGTAGATTTATGGGTAGTAGATGTAGTAGATGTAGTAGATGTATGGGTAGTAGATGTAGTAGATGTATGGGTAGTTGATGTATGGGTAGTAGATGTAGTAGATGTATGGGTAGTTGATGTAGTAGATGTAGTAGATGTATGGGTAGTTGATGTAGTAGATGTAGTAGATGTATGGGTAGTTGATGTAGTAGATGTATGGGTAGTAGATGTAGTAGATGTAGTAGATGTAGTAGGGGTAGTTGATGTATGGGTTGTAGATGTAGTAGATGTATGGGTTGTTGATGTAGTAGATGTATGGGTAGTTGATGTAGTAGATGTAGTAGATGTATGGGTAGTAGATGTAGTAGATGTAGTAGATGTATGGGTAGTAGATGTAGTAGATGTATGGGTAGTTGATGTATGGGTAGTAGATGTAGTAGATGTATGGGTAGTTGATGTATGGGTAGTAGATATAGTAGATGTATGGGTAGTTGATGTAGTAGATGTAGTAGATGTATGGGTAGTTGATGTAGTAGATGTAGTAGATGTATGGGTAGTAGATGTAGTAGATGTAGTAGATGTATGGGTAGTAGATGTAGTAGATGTATGGGTAGTTGATGTATGGGTAGTAGATGTAGTAGATGTATGGGTAGTTGATGTAGTAGATGTAGTAGATGTATGGGTAGTTGATGTAGTAGATGTAGTAGATGTATGGGTAGTTGATGTAGTAGATGTATGGGTAGTAGATGTAGTAGATGTAGTAGATGTAGTAGGGGTAGTTGATGTATGGGTTGTAGATGTAGTAGATGTATGGGTTGTTGATGTTGTAGATGTATGGGTAGTAGATGTAGTAGATGAAGTAGATGTAGTAGATGTAGTAGGGGTAGTTGATGTATGGGTTGTAGATGTAGTAGATGTATGGGTAGTTGATGTTGTAGATGTATGGGTAGTAGATGTAGTGGATGTAGTAGATGTAGTAGATGTATGGGTTGTAGATGTAGTAGATGTAGTAGATGTATGGGTAGTAGATGTAGTAGATGTAGTAGATGTATGGGTAGTTTATGTAGTAGATGTATGGGTAGTAGATGTAGTAGATGTGGTAGATGTATGGGTAGTAGATGTAGTAGATGTATGGGTAGTAGATGTAGTAGATGTATGGGTAGTTGATGTATGGGTAGTAGATGTAGTAGATGTATGGGTAGTAGATGTAGTTGATGTAGTAGATGTAGTAGATGTATGGGTAGTATATGTAGTAGATGTATGGGTAGTAGATGTAGTAGATGTATGGGTAGTTGATGTTGTAGATGTATGGGTAGTAGATGTAGTAGATGTATGGGTAGTTGATGTAGTAGATGTATGGGTAGTAGATGTAGTAGATGTATGGGTAGTAGATGTAGTAGATGTGTGGGTAGTAGATGTATGGGTAGTAGATGTAGTAGATGTATGGGTAGTAGATGTAGTAGATGTATGGGTAGTAGATGTAGTAGATGTAGTAGATGTATGGGTAGTAGATGTAGTAGATGTAGTAGATGTATGGGTAGTAGATGTAGTAGATGTATGGGTAGTAGATGTAGTAGATGTATGGGTAGTAGATGTAGTAGATGTATGGGTAGTAGATGTAGTAGATGTATGGGTAGTAGATGTAGTATATGTAGTAGATGTATGGGTAGTTGATGTAGTAGATGTATGGGTAGTAGATGTAGTAGATGTATGGGTAGTAGATGTAGTAGATGTATGGGTAGTAGATGTAGTAGATGTAGTAGATGTATGGGTAGTAGATGTAGTAGATGTATGGGTAGTAGATGTAGTAGATGTATGGGTAGTAGATGTATTTTTTTATTTTATTTTTTATTTCACCTTTATTTAACCAGGTAGGCAAGTTGAGAACAAGTTCTCATTTACAATTGCGACCTGGCCAAGATAAAGCAAAGCAGTTCGACAGATACAACGACACAGAGTTACACATGGAGTAAAACAAACATACAGTCAATAATACAGTATAAACAAGTCTATATACGATGTGAGCAAATTTAGGTGAGAAGGGAGGTAAAGGCAAAAAAGGCCATGGTGGCAAAGTAAATACAATATAGCAAGTAAAACACTGGAATGGTAGTTTTGCAATGGAAGAATGTGCAAAGTAGAAATAAAAACAATGGGGTGCAAAGGAGCAAAATAAATAAATAAATTAAATACAGTTAGGAAAGAGGTAGTTGTTTGGGCTAAATTATAGGTGGGCTATGTACAGGTGCAGTAATCTGTAAGATGCTCTGACAGTTGGTGCTTAAAGCTAGTGAGGGAGATAAGTGTTTCCAGTTTCAGAGATTTTTGTAGTTCGTTCCAGTCATTGGCAGCAGAGAACTGGAAGGAGAGGCGGCCAAAGAAAGAATTGGTTTTGGGGTGAATAGAGATATACCTGCTGGAGCGTGTGCTACATGTGGGAGATGCTATGGTGACCAGCGAGCTGAGATAAGGGGGACTTTACCTAGCAGGGTCTTGTAGATGACATGGAGCCAGTGGGTTTGGCGACGAGTATGAAGCGAGGGCCAGCCAACGAGAGCGTACAGGTCGCAATGGTAGGTAGTATATGGGGCTTTGGTGACTAAACGGATTGCACTGTGATAGACTGCATCCAATTTGTTGAGTAGGGTATTGGAGGCTATTTTGTAAATGACATCGCCAAAGTCGAGGATTGGTAGGATGGTCAGTTTTACAAGGGTATGTTTGGCAGCATGAGTGAAGGATGCTTTGTTGCGAAATAGGAAGCCAATTCTAGATTTAACTTTGGATTGGAGATGTTTGATATGGGTCTGGAAGGAGAGTTTACAGTCTAACCAGACACCTAAGTATTTGTAGTTGTCCACGTATTCTAAGTCAGAGCCGTCCAGAGTAGTGATGTTGGACAGGCGGGTAGGTGCAGGTAGCGATCGGTTGAAGAGCATGCATTTAGTTTTACTTGTATTTAAGAGCAATTGGAGGCCACGGAAGGAGAGTTGTATGGCATTGAAGCTTGCCTGGAGGGTTGTTAACACAGTGTCCAAAGAAGGGCCAGAAGTATACAGAATGGTGTCGTCTGCGTAGAGGTGGATCAGGGACTCACCAGCAGCAAGAGCGACCTCATTGATGTATACAGAGAAGAGAGTCGGTCCAAGAATTAAACCCTGTGGCACCCCCATAGAGACTGCCAGAGGCCCGGTGGGGCTCCGCGTAGGCAGTAAAACGGGTCCGGATAGGTGACTGCAGCCCAGGAGTGATTGACGGAGCTCAGGAGTGATTGACGGAGCTGGCTAGCTCCGGAGTAATTGATGTTTGCTCCGGAATCGACGAGAGCAGATAGACACACGGATAGCAGCTAGCTAGCTGTGAGATCCGGGAATGAATGTCCAGAGAGCAGTTGAAATCCAAGGACATGGAGAGAAAAATTGGTCCGGTATGCTCCGTTCCGAGCCGCGCCGTACAAAAACTGGCGATAGATTTTCGAGCTAAAGGATAGCTGATGACCACAAACCGTGGTTAGCTGAATACTAACGATTTGCCAGTAAAGAAGCTAAATAGCTTCTGAACTAGCTTCTGATTAGCTTCTAGCTAGCTCCTGGCTAGCTTCTGGTTAGTTTCTGGCTAGCTTCTTGAGTTTCTGGCTAGCTTCTGGCTAGCTTCTTGGAGGATTGCAGATTTGAGGTAAATAATACTGATTTATAAATATAAATTGGTGAGGCGGGTTGCAGGAGAGTGTTTTGAAGATGAGTTGATGGAAAATAAAAATAAAATGTATGTGAAAAAAGTTGTAAATATATATATATATACAGGACGCGACAAGACGAGGACAAAAGACATCTGAACTGCTATGCCATCTCGGGTAAATGTATGGGTAGTAGATGTATGGGTAGTAGATGTAGTAGATGTATGGGTAGTAGATGTAGTAGATGTATGGGTAGTAGATGTAGTAGATGTATGGGTAGTAGATGTAGTAGATGTAGTAGATGTATGGGTAGTAGATGTAGTAGATGTATGGGTAGTAGATATATAGTAGATGTAGTAGATGTATGGGTAGTAGATGTATGGGTAGTAGATGTAGTAGATGTATGGGTAGTAGATGTAGTAGATGTATGGGTAGTAGATGTATGGGTAGTAGATGTAGTAGATGTATGGGTAGTAGATGTAGTAGATGTAGTAGATGTATGGGTAGTAGATGTAGTAGATGTATGGGTAGTAGATATATAGTAGATGTAGTAGATGTATGGGTAGTAGATGTATGGGTAGTAGATGTAGTAGATGTATGGGTAGTAGATGTCGTAGATGTAGTAGATGTATGGGTAGTAGATGTCGTAGATGTAGTAGATGTATGGGTAGTAGATGTAGTAGATGTATGGGTAGTGGTGAAGGAGCAGACATTTTAGTAGAAAGGACATATTTTTGGGACACATCCTATTTAGTGTCTTTATTTTTAAAGGTGTGTCTGTGTGTCTGTGTTTGTGGTATCTTTGTTTGTGGTATCTGTGTGTTTGTGAAGTCTGTGTGTTTGTGGTGTCTGTGTGTTTGTGAAGTCTGTGTGTTTGTGGTGTCTGTGTGTTTGTGGTGTCTGTGTGTTTGTGGTATCTTTGTTTGTGGTATCTGTGTGTTTGTGAAGTCTGTGTGTTTGTGGTGTCTGTGTGTTTGTGAAGTCTGTGTGTTTGTGGTGTCTGTGTGTTTGTGGTGTCTGTGTGTTTGTGGTGTTTGTGTGTTTGTGGTGTCTGTGTGTTTGTGGTGTTTGTGGTGTCTGTGTGTTTGTGGTGTCTGTGTGTTTGTGGTGTCTGTGTGTTTGTGGTGTTTGTGGTGTCTGTGTGTTTGTGGTGTCTGTGTGTTTGTGGCGTCTGTGTGTTTGTGGTGTTTGTGGTGTCTGTGTGTTTGTGGTGTCTGTGTGTTTGTGGTGTCTGTGTGTTTGTGGTGTCTGTGTGTTTGTGGTGTCCGTGTGATTGTGGTGTCTGACACAGTTCATTGACATCCATCCAGATACATGTGACACATGTTCTTCACATGACTCCCACTGGATGTGGTGTGATTGACACACTGTGCTTGTTGATGAGATACCTGGATGCCTGGAAGACACACACACAGAGACACTAAAACACGCACACAGACAGACACACACACAGACAGACACACACACACAGACAGACACACACACAGAGACACTAAAACACGCACACAGACAGACACACACACAGACAGACACACACACACAGACAGACACACACACACACAGAGACACTAAAACACGCACACAGACAGACACACACACAGACAGACACACACACACACAGAGACACTAAAACACGCACACAGACAGACACACACACAGACAGACACACACACACACAGAGACACTAAAACACGCACACAGACAGACACACACACAGACAGACACACACACACAGACAGACACACACACACACAGAGACACTAAAACACGCACACAGACAGGCACACACACAGACAGACACACACACACAGACAGACACACACACACACAGAGACACTAAAACACGCACACAGACAGACACACACACAGACAGACACACACACACAGACAGACACACACACACACAGAGACACTAACACACACATACTTGTAAACAAGACTTAATGCGAACACATGTCAGTGACATGTGTTGTGGGAACACACACACACACACACACACACACACACACACACACACACACACACACACACACACACACACACACACACACACACACACACACACACACACACACAGACTCTCTGTCGCCCCCAAAGACCCGCATAAGAAACACGCAAACAGGCACACACATGCTCACACACTCAGTCTCTCTCTCACACACATTTTGTTATTCTATTCTCGTGAGGACTACAATTGATTTCCATTAAAAATCCTATTTTCTCTAGCCCTAAACCTAACCACTAACCCAAACCTAACCCCCCCACACACACACACACACACACACACAGAGACACACACACACACACACACACACACACACACACACACACACACACACACACACACACACACACACACACACACACACACACACACACACACACACACACACAGACACACACACACACACACACACAGAGAGACACACACAGACACTCAGTTTATCCCATGTGTATCTCTGTGTTGTAGTTTTAGTGTCGCACCGCTGTGCTTGATCTTGGCCAGGTCGCAGTTGTAAATGAGAACTTGTTCTCAACTGGCTTCCCTGGTTAAATAAAGGAGAAGCATTAATGACTAAATAATATAGAACTCTCTGTCGCCCCCTGTCTGCAGACCTGCGTAAGGCCTTTGAGCAGGAGCCTCTGGGTCGAGAGGTGAGATTGGAGCAGGAGGTGTTGCTGCAATGTCGACCCCCTGAGGGCATGCCCCCTGCTGAGGTATGTGTGTCCACATCACATCCTCTTCATCGATCGTCATCTTCATCACTCATTCTCTTCATCACTCCTCATCACTCCTCTTCATCGATCGCCATCTTCATGACTCCTTATCTTCATCTCGCCTCCTCTTCATCATCACTTCTTTGTCACTCCTCATCACTTCTCCTCATCACTCTTCCTCCTCTTCATCACTTCTCCTCATCACTCCTCATCACTTCACCTCCTCTTCATCACTTCTCTTTATCACTCCTCATCACTTCTCTTCATCACTCCTCATCACTCTTCCTCCTCTTCATCACTCCTCATCACTTCTCGTCACTCTTCCTCCTCTTCATCACTCCTCATCACTCTTCCTCATCTTTATCACTCCTCATCACTCCTCCTCCTCTTCATCACTTCTCCTCCCCTTCATCACTCCTCATCACTCCTCTTCATCACTCCTCATCACTCCTCCTCCTCTTCATCCCTCCTCAACACTCCTCCTCTTCATCCCTCCTCTTCACTTCTCCTCCTCTTCATCACTCCTCTTCATCACTCCTCCTCCTCTTCATCTTCATCCCTCCTCTTCACTCCTCCCCCTCTTCACTCCTCCTCCTCTTCATCCCTCCTCTTCACTCCTCCTCCTCTTCATCACTCCTCTTCATCACTCCTCCTCCTCTTCATCTTCATCCCTCCTCTTCACTCCTCCTCCTCTTCATCACTCCTCAGGAGTGACAGGGAAATATTCATATTTATATCAGCAAACATATTTATTTGTTTGGGCAAATGTCATCCAGTGTTGGGACATTGCAGGATTGGCTCAGTCAGTCCTGGGTGACCGGTGTGTTGGCGCTCCTTTGTTGGTGTGTTCATATGTGTGTGCGTGTTGTTCTTTTCGGTGTGTGTGTGTGTGTGTGTGTCTGTCTGTCCCTTTGTCTGTGTGGTGTTCTCTCGCTCTTCTCTAACTGACCCAGCCCAGGACTCTAACTGGTCTCCCTGCCCCCCCAGGTTGACTGGTTGAAGAATGAGGAAACCATAGACCCATCTCAGGACCCTAACTTCCTGATGACCATTGATCATGACCTCATTATTAAACAGGCCCGTCTCTCTGACACGGCCAACTACACCTGTGTGGCACGTAACCATGTAGCCAGGAGACGCAGTGGTACGGCCACGCTTATCGTCTACGGTAAGTAACACACACACACACACAGGATATGTCTCTCTCTCGAGATCTCTACTCTCTCTTTCAATTCAGGAGACTTCATTTACATGGAAAGTTAAATCCCTTACATTGTCAAAGTTAAACAGCAATATTGGGACCAACAGTGATAAAGTAATCATAACAGTGGTAGTAGTAGTAGTGGATATGGTATTACCATTAACAGCAACTACAACAACTATATCAATGAGAACAACAGTGTTACATTACAGCAGTAGACTCAACCTGACTGAGAAGACACATGACCTGGTAGTAGACTAGTCTCAACCTGACTGAGAAGACACATGACCTGGTAGTAGACTAGACTCAACCTGACTGAGAAGACACATGACCTGGTAGTAGACTAGACTCAACCTGACTGAGAAGACACATGACCTGGTAGTAGACTAGTCTCAACCTGACTGAGAAGACACATGACCTGGTAGTAGACTAGACTCAACCTGACTGAGAAGACACATGACCTGGTAGTAGACTAGACTCAACCTGACTGAGGAGACACATGACCTGGTAGTAGACCAGTCTCAACCTGACTGAGAAGACACATGACCTGGTAGTAGACCAGTGTCAACCTGACTGAGAAGACACATGACCTGGTAGTAGACTAGACTCAACCTGACTGAGAAGACACATGACCTGGTAGTAGACTAGACTCAACCTGACTGAGAAGACACATGACCTGGTAGTAGACTAGACTCAACCTGACTGAGAAGACACATGACCTGGTAGTAGACTAGACTCAACCTGACTGAGAAGACACATGACCTGGTAGTAGACCAGTGTCAACCTGACTGAGAAGACACATGACCTGGTAGTAGACCAGTGTCAACCTGACTGAGAAGACACATGACCTGGTAGTAGACTAGACTCAACCTGACTGAGAAGACACATGACCTGGTAGTAGACTAGACTCAACCTGACTGAGAAGACACATGACCTGGTAGTAGACTAGACTCAACCTGACTGAGAAGACACATGACCTGGTAGTAGACCAGTCTCAACCTGACTGAGAAGACACATGACCTGGTAGTAGACCAGTGTCAACCTGACTGAGAAGACCATGACCTGGTAGTAGACTAGACCTGACTGAGAAGACATGACCTGGTAGTAGACTAGACTCAACCTGACTGAGAAGACACATGACCTGGTAGTAGACTAGTCTCAACCTGACTGAGAAGACACATGACCTGGTAGTAGACTAGACCTGACTGAGAAGACACATGACCTGGTAGTAGACCAGTCTCAACCTGACTGAGAAGACACATGACCTGGTAGTAGACTAGTCTCAACCTGACTGAGAAGACACATGACCTGGTAGTAGACTAGACTCAACCTGACTGAGAAGACACATGACCTGGTAGTAGACTAGACTCAACCTGACTGAGAAGACACATGACCTGGTAGTAGACCAGTCTCAACCTGACTGAGAAGACACATGACCTGGTAGTAGACTAGACTCAACCTGACTGAGAAGACACATGACCTGGTAGTAGACTAGACACATGACCTGGTAGTAGACTAGACTCAACCTGACTGAGAAGACACATGACCTGGTAGTAGACTAGACTCAACCTGACTGAGAAGACACATGACCTGGTAGTAGACTAGACTCAACCTGACTGAGAAGACACATGACCTGGTAGTAGACTAGACTCAACCTGACTGAGAAGACACATGACCTGGTAGTAGACTAGACTCAACCTGACTGAGAAGACATGACCTGGTAGTAGACTAGACTCAACCTGACTGAGAAGACACATGACCTGGAGTAGACTAGACTCAACCTGACTGAGAAGACACATGACCTGGTAGTAGACTAGTCTCAACCTGACTGAGAAGACACATGACCTGGTAGTAGACCAGTCTCAACCTGACTGAGAAGACACATGACCTGGTAGTAGACCAGTCTCAACCTGACTGAGAAGACACATGACCTGGTAGTAGACTAGTCTCAACCTGACTGAGAAGACACATGACCTGGTAGTAGACTAGTCTCAACCTGACTGAGAAGACACATGACCTGGTAGTAGACTAGTCTCAACCTGACTGAGAAGACACATGACCTGGTAGTAGACTAGACCAACCTGACTGAGAAGACACATGACATGGTAGTAGACTAGTCTCAACCTGACTGAGAAGACACATGACCTGGTAGTAGACCAGTCTCAACCTGACTGAGAAGACACATGACCTGGTAGTAGACCAGTGTCAACCTGACTGAGGAGACACATGACCTGGTAGTAGACCAGTGTCAACCTGACTGAGAAGACACATGACCTGGTAGTAGACCAGTGTCAACCTGACTGAGAAGACACATGACCTGGTAGTAGACCAGTCTCAACCTGACTGAGAAGACACATGACCTGGTAGTAGACCAGTCTCAACCTGACTGAGGAGACACATGACCTGGTAGTAGACTAGACTCAACCTGACTGAGAAGACACATGACCTGGTAGTAGACTAGTCTCAACCTGACTGAGAAGACACATGACATGGTAGTAGACCAGTCTCAACCTGACTGAGGAGACACATGACCTGGTAGTAGACTAGTCCCAACCTGACTGAGAAGACACATGACCTGGTAGTAGACCAGTGTCAACATGACTGAGAAGACACATGACCTGGTAGTAGACCAGTGTCAACCTGACTGAGAAGACACATGACCTGGTAGTAGACCAGTCTCAACCTGACTGAGGAGACACATGACCTGGTAGTAGACCAGTCTCAACCTGACTGAGAAGACACATGACCTGGTAGTAGACCAGTCTCAACCTGACTGAGGAGACACATGACCTGGTAGTAGACTAGTCTCAACCTGACTGAGAAGACACATGACCTGGTAGTAGACCAGTGTCAACATGACTGAGAAGACACATGACCTGGTAGTAGACCAGTGTCAACCTGACTGAGAAGACACATGACCTGGTAGTAGACCAGTCTCAACCTGACTGAGGAGACACATGACCTGGTAGTAGACCAGTCTCAACCTGACTGAGAAGACACATGACCTGGTAGTAGACCAGTCTCAACCTGACTGAGGAGACACATGACCTGGTAGTAGACCAGTCTCAACCTGACTGAGAAGACACATGACCTGGTAGTAGACCAGTCTCAACCTGACTGAGAAGACACATGACCTGGTAGTAGACCAGTCTCAACCTGACTGAGAAGACACATGACCTGGTAGTAGACCAGTGTCTCAGACACATGACCTGGAGTAGACCAGACCTGACTGAGAAGACACATGACCTGGTAGTAGACCAGTCTCAACCTGACTGAGAAGACACATGACCTGGTAGTAGACCACGCTCAACCTGACTGAGAAGACACATGGCCTGGTAGTAGAGCAGTGTCAACATGACTGAGAAGACACATGACCTGGTAGTAGACCACCTGACTGAGAAGACACATGGCCAGCAGTGTCAACATGACTGAGAAGACACATGACCTGGTAGTAGACCAGTGTCAACATGACTGAGAAGACACATGACCTGGTAGTAGAGCAGTGTCAACATGACTGAGAAGACACATGACCTGGTAGTAGACCAGTGTCAACCTGACTGAGAAGACACATGACCTGGTAGTAGACCAGTCTCAACCTGACTGAGGAGACACATGACCTGGTAGTAGACCAGTCTCAACCTGACTGAGAAGACACATGACATGGTATGAAAGACAAAACATAACTACATGGGGAATTTTATCGACATAACATTGGTCTACATTCTGCTAAATGGCATATATTATTATATATTGACATAACATTGCACTTTGTTGTAGCAGGAGGACACATATTTGGCTGCCAAAACTGCACATTTAGTCTTTTCACCCAATAAATATTAGATATTAGAAAGAAATATTCTCTTAGGTTTTAGTATTTGTCACAGTGTAATAGTAGCTCTTTCTCTACCTCTCCCCTAGAGCAGAGTGAGCACAGACTGTCCTCTCTGGGCAGCCAGGTTTATCTGTGACGACCGGTCTCTATAGCCAGACGGTCCTCTCTGGGCAGCCAGGTTTGTCTGTGACGACCGGTCTCTATAGCCAGACTGTCCTCTCTGGTCAGCCAGGTTTGTCTGTTACGACCGGTCTCTATAGCCAGACTGTCCTCTCTGGTCAGCCAGGTTTGTCTGTTACGACCGGTCTCTATAGCCAGACTGTCCTCTCTGGTCAGCCAGGTTTGTCTGTTACGACCGGTCTCTATAGCCAGACTGTCCTCTCTGGTCAGCCAGGTTTGTCTGTTACGACCGGTCTCTATAGCCAGACTGTCCTCTCTGGTCAGCCAGGTTTGTCTGTTACGACCGGTCTCTATAGCCAGACTGTCCTCTCTGGGCAGCCAGGTTTGTCTGTTACGACCGGTCTCTATAGCCAGACTGTCCTCTCTGGTCAGCCAGGTTTGTCTGTTACGACCGGTCTCTATAGCCAGACTGTCCTCTCTGGGCAGCCAGACTGTCCTCTCTGGGCAGCCAGGTTTGTCTGTTACGACCGGTCTCTATAGCCAGACTGTCCTCTCTGGGCAGCCAGGTTTGTCTGTGTCGACCGGTCTCTATAGACAGACTGTCCTCTCTGGCAGCCAGGTTTGTCTGTTACGACCGGTCTCTATAGCCAGACTGTCCTCTCTGGTCAGCCAGGTTGGTCTGTGATGACCAGTCTCTATAGCCAGACTGTCCTTTCTGGTCAGCCAGGTTTGTCTGTGACGACCGGTCTCTATAGCCAGACTGTCCTCTCTGGGCAGCCAGGTTTGTCTGTGACGACAGGTCTCTATAGCCAGACTGTCCTCTCTGGGCAGCCAGGTTTGTCTGTTACGACCGGTCTCTATAGCCAGACTGTCCTCTCTGGGCAGCCAGGTTTGTCTGTTACGACCGGTCTCTATAGCCAGACTGTCCTCTCTGGGCAGCCAGGTTTGTCTGTGACGACCGGTCTCTATAGCCAGACTGTCCTCTCTGGGCAGCCAGGTTTGTCTGTGTCGACCGGTCTCTATAGCCAGGCTGTCCTCTCTGGGCAGCCAGGTTTGTCTGTGTCGACCGGTCTCTATAGCCAGACTGTCCTCTCTGGGCAGCCAGGTTTGTCTGTGTCGACCGGTCTCTATAGCCAGACTGTCCTCTCTGGGCAGCCAGGTTTGTCTGTGTCGACCGGTCTCTATAGCCAGACTGTCCTCTCTGGGCAGCCAGGTTTGTCTGTGTCGACCGGTCTCTATAGCCAGACTGTCCTCTCTGGGCAGCCAGGTTTGTCTGTGACGACCGGTCTCTATAGCCAGACTGTCCTCTCTGGGCAGCCAGGTTTGTCTGTGATGACCGGTCTCTATAGCCAGACTGTCCTCTCTGGTCAGCCAGGTTTGTCTGACGACAGGTCTCTATAGCCAGACTGTGTTCTCTGAGTCTGTACCTAGTCAGTGTTTTCCTCAGTTTTCTATCAGTCACAGTGGTCAGGTAGTCTGCCACCATGTACTGTCTGTTTAGAGACAAATAGCATTGAAGTTTACTTTGATTTTCTGTGGTGTCTTTCCAATAGGTGATATATATTTTTATTTTTGCTTTGTGATGATTTGCTTGGGCCAGATTTTCTGAGTGTTGTCCCGAGGCTCTATGGGGTTGGTTTGGGTTAGTGAACTGAGCCTCAGAGCCAGCTGGCTGAGGGGACTCTTCTCTTGTTTCATCTCTTGACATTGTAGAGCTGTGTGATGGAATCATTTAAGTCATTTGGCAGACGCTCTTATCCAGAGCGACTTACAAATTGGAATGTTTTGGGATCACTTGTTTTTAGATGGTTGTAAAATTGGATGGCTCATTTTCTCTCGTCTAATAAAGGAGAGAGGGGTCTTGGCCCAATTCTGCTCTATACGTGTTAATAGGAGTTTCTAAATGGAATTTTGATTTTAATTATCCTTTTAATGGCATTTGTCTCTCAGCTCATTCACAGCCATGTGAAAGCTACCTGTGTTGCTGATATTTAGTCTGAGATACGTGTCATTTTTGGTGTGTTCTAATAGGTCCAAATATAATTTGTATTGGTGATCCTGAGTTCTGCAAGTATTTTGGAATATCATTATATTCAGACTGACAGAACCTGTGGTTAACGGTCTGAGCCCAGGTCTGACAGAACCTGTGGTTAACGGTCTGAGCCCAGGTCTGACAGAACCTGTGGTTAACGGTCAGAGCCCAGGTCATCTCTGTACAGCATACCCTTGATTTCAGTGCTGTGTAGGGTGAGACCAGGTGAGACCAGGTGCCTTGATTTCAGTGTTGTGTAGGGTGAGACCAGGTGCCTTGATTTCAGTGCTGTGTAGGGTGAGACCAGGTGCCTTGATTTCAGTGCTGTGTAGGGTGAGACCAGGTGAGACCAGGTGCCTTGATTTCAGTGCTGTGTAGGGTGAGACCAGGTGCCTTGATTTCAGTGCTGTGTAGGGTGAGACCAGGTGAGACCAGGTGCCTTGATTTCAGTGCTGTGTAGGGTGAGACCAGGTGCCTTGATTTCAGTGCTGTGTAGGGTGAGACCAGGTGCCTTGATTTCAGTGCTGTGTAGGGTGAGACCAGGTGAGACCAGGTGAGACCAGGTGCCTTGATTTCAGTGCTGTGTAGGGTGAGACCAGGTGAGACCAGGTGAGACCAGGTGCCTTGATTTCAGTGCTGTGTAGGGTGAGACCAGGTGCCTTGATTTCAGTGCTGTGTAGGGTGAGACCAGGTGAGACCAGGTGAGACCAGGTGCCTTGATTTCAGTGCTGTGTAGGGTGAGACCAGGTGCCTTGATTTCAGTCCTGTGTAGGGAGAGACCAGGTGCCTTGATTTCAGTGCTGTGTAGGGTGAGACCAGGTGCCTTGATTTCAGTGCTGTGTAGGGTGAGACCAGGTGCCTTGATTTCAGTGCTGTGTAGGGTGAGACCAGGTGCCTTGATTTCAGTGCTGTGTAGGGTGAGACCAGGTGCCTTGATTTCAGTGCTGTGTAGGGTGAGACCAGGTGCCTTGATTTCAGTGCTGTGTAGGGTGAGACCAGGCGCCTTGATTTCAGTGCTGTGTAGGGTGAGACCAGGTGCCTTGATTTCAGTGCTGTGTAGGGTGAGACCAGGTGCCTTGATTTCAGTGCTGTGTAGGGTGAGACCAGGTGCCTTGATTTCAGTGCTGTGTAGGGTGAGACCAGGTGCCTTGATTTCAGTGCTGTGTAGGGTGAGACCAGGTGCCTTGATTTCAGTGCTGTGTAGGGTGAGACCAGGTGAGACCAGGTGCGGCAGATTCTTCTACTGTTTTGGCCACTTCATTTATTGGACATCCCTGTTTCACTCCCCGTCCCTGAGAGAAGAAGTCTGTTTGCTTGTTGTTAATTCATTAATGTAGATTGTTACGAATCCCTTTTGGCCCGACAGTCTAGGGGGGATGGTAATGAGACCCGTAACATAACTCATGCAAATTATTATTGTGACAAAGTAAAAGTGAGAACGAAATAACCACGACAACTGAAATCTACCGTCAAACTCAGGGTTTATTAATAAACACACGGTAATGGGGGGGGGGCAGGGAAAGGGGCTGAGCTGGACCCAAGGAAAGAAACAATAAATGTACAAAAACACCCCTAAGCTAGACTAGCCTACTTTAACAACAGCTAACTAACCAAAAATACAGTGGGTGGTCCGCCCAGTTCTAACTAGTGTATTTAACAAAGTCTACCTACGGGTAGTGTATGCCCATTGGTTTCCAAACAAGTCAGCTCCCCGTACTCGCCCTGAGGTGCATGTTAGCCGTCCGATGCCACCTGAGTCAGCTCCCCGTACTCGTCCTGAGGAGCGTGTTAGCCGTCCGATGCCACCTGAGTCAGCTCCCCGTACTCGTCCTGAGGAGCGTGTTAGCCGTCCGATGCCACCTGAGTCAGCTCCCCGTACTCGTCCTGAGGAGCGTGTTAGCCGTCCAATGCCACCTGAGTCAGCTCCCCGTACCCGTCCTGAGAAGTGTGTTAAAGTTCTGGTAGAATTGATGCCGGCTATACGCACCAGGTCACCAGTACTTCTCCTCAGTCAGGTACGTCCTGTGTCTGCACCTCGCACTCTCCCTGAAGTGTGTGTCCCCAGTCCGGTGTGTCCTGTGCCGGCCCCATGCACCAGGCTTCCTGCGACAGTTCCCAGTCCAGAGCTTCCGGCGACAGTTCCCAGTCCAGAGCTTCCGGCGACAGTTCCCAGTCCAGAGCTTCCGGCGACAGTTCCCAGTCCAGAGCTTCTGGCGATGGTTCCCGGACCGGAACCTCCGGCGACGGTCCACGGTCAGGAACCTCATGAGATGGGCCACGGTCAGGTACCTCCTGAGACGATCCACGGTCAGGAACCTCCTGAGATGGGCCACGGTCAGGTACCTCCTGAGACGGTCCACGGTCAGGAACCTCCTGAGATGGTCAATGGTCCGGAATCTCCAGCTCCATGGCCGGAGCCTTCCCTTCCCCTGCGCCGATATCCAGTTCAACTCCAAGGCCAGAGTCTTCTTTTGTGCCGATGCCCAGTCCAGACACAGCGTCCAGTCCAGCTCCATGGCAGGAGCCCTTCTCTGCCCCGATGCCCAGTCCAGACACAGCGTCCAGTCCCGCTCCTTGGCAGAAGCCCTTTTCTGCCCCGATGCCCAGTCTAGACACGGCGTCCAGTCCCGCTCCATAGCAGGAGTCTTCTTCTGCACCTAGGTCCAGTCCGGGCACAGTGTTCAGCCTGGGTCCATGGCTGGATCTGCGGGATGAGCGGGTTCTTCGCCCCGCACCAGAGCCGCCACCGACACTAGACACCCCTCCTCCCTAACCCTCCACTTTTGTTTCAGGTTTTGCAGTCGGAGTCTGCACCTTTGGGGGTACTGTCATGTTCTGACGATAGAAAGCCTTTATTTTCTATGGTAGAGTAGGTCAGGGTGTGACTAGGGGTTTAGTCTAGTTTATATTTTCTATGTGGGGTTCTATTTATTTTTTTCTATGTTGGTGTTTTGGTATGATTCCCAATTAGAGGCAGCTTGTAATCGTTGGGGATCATATTTAAGTATTTTTTCCACCTGTGGTTTATGGGAAATTGTTTTGAGTAAATGCACGTAGCACCTCTGTTGTCACGGTTTAGTTTATAGTTTATTGTTTATTGTTTTTGTTCAACTAAGTTCAACTATTAATAAATGATGTGGAACTCAAAATCCGCTGTGCCTTGGTTCGACCATTATTCCAGCGAACGTGACAGACTTAATATTTTCCTCTTCCATTCCACCACAATAACGATCCGGTTTCAACATCCTCGTGCACATAGCGATCTCTTGCTTTTAGGTAGGTAGGGAGGAGGTTATAGACCCGGGTAATGTGGTGGCAGGACAACAACCAGGTCAACAACCTCTCTCTCAATGTGTGGAGGGTGTTGTCTGTTTATCAGTGAGGAGGAGGGTGTTGTCTGTTTATCAGTGAGGAGGGTGTTGTCTGTTTGTCAGTGAGGAGGGTGTTGTCTGTTTGTCAGTGAGGAGGGTGTGGTCTGTTTGTCAGTGAGGAGGAGGGTGTTGTCTGTTTATCAGTGAGGAGGAGGGTGTGGTCTGTTTATCAGTGAGGAGGAGGGTGTTGTCTGTTTATCAGTGAGGAGGGTGTTGTCTGTTTATCAGTGTGGAGGGTGTGGTCTGTTTATCAGTGAGGAGGAGGGTGTTGTCTGTTTATCAGTGAGGAGGAGGATGTTGTCTGTTTATCAGTGAGGAGGAGGGTGTGGTCTGTTTATCAGTGAGGAGGAGGGTGTGGTCTGTTTATCAGTGAGGAGGGTGTGGTCTGTTTATCAGTGAGGAGGAGGGTGTTGTCTGTTTATCAGTGAGGAGGAGGGTGTTGTCTGTTTATCAGTGAGGAGGAGGGTGTGGTCTGTTTATCAGTGAGGAGGGTGTGGTCTGTTTATCAGTGAGGAGGGTGTTGTCTGTTTATCAGTGAGGAGGGTGTTGTCTGTTTATCAGTGAGGAGGAGGGTGTGGTCTGTTTATCAGTGAGGAGGAGGGTGTGGTCTGTTTATCAGTGAGGAGGAGGGTGTGGTCTGTTTATCAGTGTGGAGGAGGGTGTGGTCTGTTTATCAGTGTGGAGGAGGGTGTTGTCTGTTTATCAGTGAGGAGGAGGGTGTTGTCTGTTTATCAGTGAGGAGGAGGGTGTTGTCTGTTTATCAGTGAGGAGGAGGGTGTTGTCTGTTTATCAGTGAGGAGGAGGGTGTTGTCTGTTTATCAGTGAGGAGGAGGGTGTTGTCTGTTTATCAGTGAGGAGGAGGGTGTTGTCTGTTTATCAGTGAGGAGGAGGGTGTTGTCTGTTTATCAGTGAGGAGGAGGGTGTTGTCTGTTTATCAGTGAGGAGGAGGGTGTTGTCTGTTTATCAGTGAGGAGGAGGGTGTGGTCTGTTTATCAGTGAGGAGGAGGGTGTGGTCTGTTTATCAGTGAGGAGGAGGGTGTTGTCTGTTTATCAGTGAGGAGGAGGGTGTTGTCTGTTTATCAGTGAGGAGGAGGGTGTTGTCTGTTTATCAGTGAGGAGGAGGGTGTTGTCTGTTTATCAGTGAGGAGGAGGGTGTGGTCTGTTTATCAGTGAGGAGGGTGTTGTCTGTTTATCAGTGAGGAGGAGGGTGTGGTCTGTTTGTCAGTGAGGAGGAGGGTGTTGTCTGTTTATCAGTGAGGAGGAGGGTGTTGTCTGTTTATCAGTGAGGAGGAGGGTGTTGTCTGTTTATCAGTGAGGAGGGTGTGGACTGTTTGTCAGTGAGGAGGGTGTGGTCTGTTTATCAGTGAGGAGGGTGTGGTCTGTTTGTCAGTGAGGAGGGTGTGGTCTGTTTGTCAGTGAGGAGGGTGTGGTCTGTTTATCAGTGAGGAGGGTGTGGTCTGTTTATCAGTGAGGAGGGTGTTGTCTGTTTATCAGTGAGGAGGAGGGTGTTGTCTGTTTATCAGTGAGGAGGAGGGTGTTGTCTGTTTATCAGTGAGGAGGAGGGTGTTGTCTGTTTATCAGTGAGGAGGAGGGTGTGGTCTGTTTATCAGTGAGGAGGGTGTTGTCTGTTTATCAGTGAGGAGGAGGGTGTGGTCTGTTTATCAGTGAGGAGGAGGGTGTTGTCTGTTTATCAGTGAGGAGGAGGGTGTTGTCTGTTTATCAGTGAGGAGGAGGGTGTTGTCTGTTTATCAGTGAGGAGGAGGGTGTGGTCTGTTTATCAGTGAGGAGGAGGGTGTGGTCTGTTTATCAGTGAGGAGGAGGGTGTTGTCTGTTTATCAGTGAGGAGGAGGGTGTTGTCTGTTTATCAGTGAGGAGGAGGGTGTTGTCTGTTTATCAGTGAGGAGGAGGGTGTTGTCTGTTTATCAGTGAGGAGGGTGTTGTCTGTTTATCAGTGAGGAGGAGGGTGTGGTCTGTTTATCAGTGAGGAGGGTGTGGTCTGTTTGTCAGTGAGGAGGGTGTTGTCTGTTTATCAGTGAGGAGGAGGGTGTTGTCTGTTTATCAGTGAGGAGGGTGTGGACTGTTTGTCAGTGAGGAGGGTGTGGTCTGTTTGTCAGTGAGGAGGGTGTGGTCTGTTTGTCAGTGAGGAGGGTGTGGTCTGTTTGTCAGTGAGGAGGGTGTGGTCTGTTTGTCAGTGAGGAGGGTGTGGTCTGTTTGTCAGTGAGGAGGGTGTGGTCTGTTTGTCAGTGAGGAGGGTGTGGTCTGTTTGTCAGTGAGGAGGGTGTGGTCTGTATGTCAGTGAGGAGGGTGTGGTCTGTTTGTCAGTGAGGAGGGTGTGGTCTGTTTGTCAGTGAGGAGGGTGTGGTCTGTTTGTCAGTGAGGAGGGTGTGGTCTGTTTGTCAGTGAGGAGGGTGTGGTCTGTTTGTCAGTGAGGAGGGTGTGGTCTGTTTGTCAGTGAGGAGGGTGTGGTCTGTTTGTCAGTGAGGAGGGGCCAGTTGTACTGTTAGAGGGGCCAGTTGTACTGTTATAGGGGCCAGCTGTACTGTTAGAGGGGCCAGTTGTACTGTTAGAGGGGCCAGTTGTACTGTTAGAGGGGCCAGTTATACTGTTAGAGGGGCCAGTCATACTGTTAGAGGGGCCAGTCATACTGTTAGAGGGGCCAGTCGTACTGTTAGAGGGGCCAGTTGTACTGTTAGAGGGGCCAGTTATACTGTTAGAGGGGCCAGTCGTACTGTTAGAGGGGCCAGTCGTACTGTTAGAGGGGCCAGTCGTACTGTTAGAGGGGCCAGTTGTACTGTTAGATGGGCCAGTTGTACTGTTAGAGGGGCCAGTTGTACTGTTAGAGGGGCCAGTTGTACTGTTAGAGGGGCCAGTTGTACTGTTAGAGGGGCCAGTTGTACTGTTAGAGGGGCCAGTTGTACTGTTAGAGGGGCCAGTTGTATTGTTAGAGGGGCCAGTTGTACTGTTAGAGGGGCCAGTTGTAGGGGCCAGTTGTACTGTTAGAGGGGCCAGTTGTACTGTTAGAGGGGCCAGTTGCAGTTGTACTGTTAGAGGGCCAGTTGTACTGTTAGAGGGGCCAGTTGTACTGTTAGAGGGGCCAGTTATACTGTTAGAGGGGCCAGTTATACTGTTAGAGGGGCCAGTTGTAGGGGCCAGTTGTACTGTTAGAGGGGCCAGTTGTACTGTTAGAGGGGCCAGTTGTACTGTTAGAGGGGCCAGTTGTACTGTTAGAGGGGCCAGTTGTACTGTTAGAGGGGCCAGTTGTACTGTTAGAGGGGCCAGTTGTACTGTTAGAGGGGCCAGTTGTATTGTTAGAGGGGCCAGTTGTACTGTTAGAGGGGCCAGTTGTACTGTTAGAGGGCCAGTTGTACTGTTAGAAGGGCCAGTTGTACTGTTAGAGGGGCCAGCTGTACTGTTAGAGGGGCCAGTTGTACTGTTAGAGGGGCCAGTTGTACTGTTAGAGGGGCCAGTTGTACTGTTAGAGGGCCAGTTGTACTGTTAGAGGGCCCAGTTGTACTGTTAGAGGGGCCAGTTGTACTGTTAGAGGGGCCAGTTGTACTGTTAGAGGGGCCAGTTGTACTGTTAGAGGGGCCAGTTGTACTGTTAGAGGGGCCAGTTGCATTAGACGTTATTGTCTAATCGTTTTCTTCACAAAAGACCATTTTCATAATCACCATCGTTGCCGCTGTCTATTAACAGATGTAAAAAAAAAAGAAAGATAGCAACAATTAGTTGAGTAAAAATGATTTCGTACTCCACATTTAGGGGGGCCACAAGGGGGTCCAAACTGGTTGTCAGAGCCCCCCTCACCAGAACCGCTAGAGCCTGAAAGTGACTCATCCCCCCCCCCCTCCCCAGAACCGCTAGTGCCTGAAAGTGACTCATCTCCCCCCTCACCAGAACCGCTAGTGCCTGAAAGTGACTCATCTCCCCCCCCCCCTCCCCAGAACCGCTAGTGCCTGAAAGTGACTCATCCCCCCTCACCAGAACCGCTAGTGCCTGAAAGTGACTCATCTCCCCCCCCCCTCACCAGAACCGCTAGTACCTGAAAGTGACTCATCTCCCCCTCACCAGAACCGCTAGTGCCTGAAAGTGACTCATCTCCCCCCTCACCAGAACCGCTAGTGCCTGAAAGTGACTCATCCCCCCCTCCCCAGAACCGCTAGTGCCTGAAAGTGACTCATCTCCCCCTCCCCAGAACCGCTAGTGCCTGAAAGTGACTCATCCCCCCTCACCAGAACCGCTAGTGCCTGAAAGTGACTCATCCCCCCTCCCCAGAACCGCTAGTGCCTGAAAGTGACTCATCCCCCCTCACCAGAACCGCTAGTGCCTGAAAGTGACTCATCTCCCCCCTCCCCAGAACCGCTAGTGCCTGAAAGTGACCCACCTCGAGAATGGAGAGACTCTTCATTAAGGGAATGTATAAATGTATGACACAGAGGATGACCTTTTTATCGGTTAAGACCTGTAAAGATAGACCTGTAAAGATAGACCTGTAAAGATAGACCTGTAAAGATAGACCTGTAAAGATAGACCTGTAAAGATAGACCTGTAAAGATAGACCTGTAAAGATAGACCTGTAAAGATAGACCTGTAAAGATAGACCTGTAAAGATAGACCTGTAAAGATAGACCTGCAAAGATAGACCTGTAAAGATAGACCTGTAAAGATAGCCTCCTTGTTGATTTATAACCAGATAATGTATTCTCCTGTTTTGAGTCTCTGCTCTCTCTGTCCCTCTCTGTCTCTCCCCCTCTCTCTCTCTCTCTCTCTCTCTCTCTCTCTCTCTCTCTCTGTCCGTCTCTCTCTCTCTCTCTCTCTCTCTCTCTCTCTCTGTGTCTCTCTGTCTCTCTCTGTCTCTCTCTGTGTCTCTCTCTGTCTCTCTGTGTCTCTCTGTCTCTTCTCTCTCTCTCTCTCTCTCTCTCTCTCTCTCTCTCTCTCTCTCTCTCTCTCTCTCTCTCTCTCTCTCTCTCTCTCTCTCTCTCTCTCTCTCTTTCTCTCTCTCTCTCTCTCTCTCTCTCTCTCTCTCTCTCTCTTTCTCTCTTTCTCTCTCTCTCTCTCTCTCTCTCTCTTTCTCTCTTTCTCTCTCTCTCTCTCTCTCTCTCTCTCTCTCTCTCTCTCTCTCTCTCTCTCTCTCTCTCTCTCTCTCTCTCTCTCTCTCTCTCTCTCTCTCTCTCTCTCTCTCTCTCTCTCTCTCTTTCTCTCTCTCTCTCTCTCTCTCTCTCTCTCTCTCTCTCTCTCTCTTTCTCTCTTTCTCTCTTTCTCTCTCTCTCTCTCTCTTTCTCTCTCTCTTTCTCTCTCTCTTTCTCTCTCTTTCTCTTTCTCTTTCTCTTTCTCTCTCTCTCTCAGTGAGTGGGGGCTGGTCTTCGTGGACTGAGTGGTTGGAGTGTAGCGCCCGCTGTGGGCGGGGCTGGCAGAGACGGACACGCAGCTGCACCAATCCCGCTCCTCTAAACGGGGGAGCCTTCTGCGAGGGCCCGCCTTTTCAGAGAGTTACATGCACCACTCTATGTCCAGGTAAAAATGATTGACAGGTGTTTGCCCTGTTAAAAACGCAGGTGGACGTTTATTGTCACGAATCTTGTCCTGGAGGCTGAACTGAGCGATTTCCCCTTAGATAGGCCAGCTGCAAAGTCAATATTGTCTATATTCTATTCATGAAAACAGAAATTATATTTTTGATTTTAATTCAAGGTTAAGGTCAGATTTGTACATACTGCTAGCTTGTTAGTTAGTTAGTTAATCTTGAACCCCTGCCCTCTAACCCCTCACCTCTGACCCCTGACCCCTGTAGTGGACGGAGGCTGGACAGAGTGGGCCAAGTGGTCAGTGTGCGGGACAGAATGTACCCATTGGACAAGCAGGGAGTGTCAGGCCCCCCCTCCCCGAAACGGAGGACTCCACTGTAGTGGGAGCATGATGGAGAGCAAGAACTGCACCGACGGACTCTGTAGACGCAGTGAGTCAGGACGGAGGGAGGTAGGGGGGTGGGAGGGACAGAGAGGGGGGGGTGAGAAAGAGAGAAAGGGGAGGAGAGAGAGAGAGGGGGGAGAGAGAGCGAAAGAGAGAGATAAATAGAGAGAGAGTGTGGGGGGAGAGCAAGGGGGGGGTAGCGAGGGGGGTGGAATTAACAAAATAAAGTGAAACTGTAACAAGGAGATCCTCATCCTTCATCTGCATCTAGTTTTAGATGTTGTGTACTAAATTACATCACCGCCGTGCTGTTGGGAGAAATCAGAACGATGCAGAAAGATATTCTGAAGTATAACACAGACAGACAGACAGAGGCAGAGAGAGAGAGAGAGAGAGAGTGAGGGGGAGGGGGAGAGAGGCAGAGAGAGAGAGAGAGAGAGAGGGAGGGGGAGGGGAGAGAGGGAGAGAGAGAGAGAGAGTGAGGGGGAGGGGGAGGGGGAGAGAGGCAGAGAGAGAGGGTGAGGGGGAGAGAGGCAGAGAGAGAGGGGAGGGTGAGGGGGAGGAGGAGAGAGAGAGAGAGAGAGAGAGAGAGAGAGAGAGAGAGAGAGAGAGAGAGAGAGAGAGAGAGAGAGAGAGAGAGAGAGAGAGAGAGAGAGAGGGGGAGGGGGAGGGGGAGAGAGGCAGAGAGAGAGAGAGAGAGAGAGAGAGAGAGAGAGAGAGAGAGAGAGAGCGAGGGGAGGGGGAGAGAGGCAGAGAGAGAGAGAGAGAGAGAGGGGAGGGGGAGAGAGGCAGAGAGAGAGAGAGGGGGAGGGGGAGAGAGGCAGAGAGAGAGTTGGGAAGACAAGTCTCCCGTAGACAGATGTTCAGCGGTTTGGGTTCACAAGAAGAAAAGACAAGTGATCCAAATGTTAAAGGCACAGATGGAGGGTGAAGGTAGGGCAGAGTGGTGTGTGTGTGTGTGTGTGTGTGTGTGTGTGTGTGTGTGTGTGTGTGTGTGTGTGTGTGTGTGTGTGTGTGTGTGTGTGTGTGTGTGTGTGTGTGTGTGTGTGTGTGTGTGTGTGTGTGTGTGTGTGTGTGTGTGTGTGTGTGTGTGTGTGTGCGAACGAACGAACGAGAGGAGTGTGAAGCGAAAGGAGGGCACAGAGTCGGAAGGAAGGAGTGCAACAACAGACAGAGAAGAGTAATGAACAGAGGGAGTGGAGAGGAGAGAGGGATGAGGAGGGATGAGAGGGACGAGGAGGGAGTGGAGAGGAGAGAGGGATGAGGAGGGATGAGAGGGACGAGGAGGGAGTGGAGAGGAGAGAGGGATGAGGAGGGATGAGAGGGACGAGGAGGGAGTGGAGAGGAGAGAGGGATGAGGAGGGATGAGGAGGGACGAGGAGGGTGAGTCAGATTCACAATGTGCAACGCCTGATGATCTGGGTGGAATCCAGCTGACCACACACGCACGCACGCACGCACGCACGCACGCACGCACGCACGCACACACACACACACACACACACACACACACACACACCAAGTACACACACCAAGTACACACAGGCAGTGAGCTACACACACATGCATCACATACACACTGAGACATACAGTCGTGGCCAAAAGTTTTGAGAATGACACAAATATTAATTTCCACAAAGTTTGTTGCTTCAGTGTGTTTAGATATTTTTGTCAGATGTTACTATGGAATACTGAAGTATAATTACAAGCATTTCATAAGTGTCAAAGGCTGTTATTGACAATTACATGAAGTTGATGCAAGAGTCAATATTTGCAGTGTTGACACTTCTTTTTCAAGACCTCTGCAATCCACCCTGGCATGCTGTCAATTAACTTCTGGGCCACATCCTGACTGATGGCAGCCCATTCTTGCATAATCAATGCTTGGAGTTTGTCAGAATTTGTGGGGTTTTGTTTGTCCACCTACCTCTTGAGGATTGACCACAAGTTCTCAATGGGGATTAAGGTCTGGGTAGTTTCCTGGCCATGGACCTAAAATATCAATGTTTTGTTCCCCGAGCTACTTCGTTATTACTTTTGCCTTATGGCAAGGTGCTCCATCACGCTGGAAAAGGCATTGTTCATCACCAAACTGTTCCTGGATGGTTGGGAGAAGTTGCTCTCAGAGGATGAGTTGGTACCATTCTTTATTCATGGCTGTGTTCTTAGGTAAAATTGTGAGTGAGCCCACTCCCTTGGCTGAGAAGTAACCCCACACATGGTCTCAGGATGCTTTACTGTTGGCATGACACAGGACTGATGGTAGCGCTAAACTGGTCTTCTCCGGACAAGCTTTCTTCCGGATGCCCCAAACAATCGGAAAGGGGATTCATCAGAGAAAATGACTCTACCCCAGTCCTCAGCAGTCCAATCCCTGTACCTTTTGCAGAATATCAGTCTGTCCCTGATGTTTTTCCTGGAGAGAAGTGGCTTCTTTGCTGCCCTTCTTGACACCAGGCCATCCTCCAAAAGTCTTCACCTCACTGTGCGTGCAGATGCACTTACACCTGCCTGCTGCCATTCCTGAGCAAGCTCTGTACTGGTGGTGCCCCGATCCCGCAGCTGAATCAACTTTAGGAGACGGTCCTGGCGCTTCCTGGACTTTCTTGGGGGCCCTGAAGCCTTCTTCACAACAATTGAACCGCTCTCCTTGAAGTTCTTGATGATCCGATAAATGGTTGATTTAGGTGCAATATCCTTGTCTGTGAAGCCCTTTTTGTGCAAAGCAATGACGGCACGTGTTTCCTTGCAGGTAACCATGGTTGACAGGGGAAGAACAATGATTCCAAGCAGCACCCTCCTTTGGAAGCTTCCAGTCTGTTATTCCAACTCAATCAGCATGACAGAGTGATCTCCAGCCTTGTCCTCATCGACACTCACACCTGTGTTAACGAGAGAATCACTGACATGATGTCAGCTGGTCCTTTTGTGGCAGGGCTGAAATGCAGTGGAAATATTTTTGGGGGATTCAGTTCATTTGCATGGCAAAGAGGGACTTTGCAATTAATTATAATTAATCTGATCACTCTTCATAACATTCTGGAGTATTTGAAAATTGCCATCATACAAACTGAGGCAGCAGACTCTGAAAATTAATATTTGTGTCATTCTCAAAAACCTTTGGCCACGACTATACTGTACACGCTAACACACACTGAGATCAGATGGACAAATACTGTACATGCTAACCCACACAGACAATACAGACACATATACACAACACCAACTAGCCTCATCATCAGTAGCACTCATAGTTCTTCTGCATTGCTTGTTGTTTGGAGTTTTAGGCTGGGTTTCTTTAAACCACTTTGACTGATGGGGGAGAAAAGGAGACATTTGATTTGAGTTGAGGAGAATGTGTGTTTTGTTGAGAGAATGTATTGGGGTCCTGGAGTCTAGTAACTTCATAGTATCAATCACTACAAAGAGAATGTATTGGGGTCCTGGAGTCTAGTAACTTCATAGTATCGTTCATACATTTATTTATTTTTTAAAAATTTTTAATGTTAATTTTTATTACACAATGATTAAACGCTATCACTCATTTTGTTATATGTCACAGCGATTCACCGATACATATGCTACTATGACTCATAGATTCTGGTCACTGATGATCCTCGTTTACGTCAAGGTCGTCACTGTCAAGGTCGTTGGGACTCTGCCGACTCAAACTGCTCACGCTCGTCACGTACCGATGAAAGATGTTCACTCAACTTCGATGTTCTTCGGAGGTAAAAATTAGCTAGCTCGTCAAAACAATGGCTGCCCAGTTTCTCGAAAATGTTAAATTACACCATCTCTGATTGCAACAGACTGCCTCTCATGGACAGAAGAGATGGACATCAAACCGTCAATAGGCAGGTAATGTTAACTTAATGTTAAATAGCTAGCTAGCTAGGTGTTGAGAGGGAGGGGTTTAACAGCTGCAACAGAAAGGTGTAGCTAGGTAATATAACGCTACCTGGCTTCCAACGTTAACTAGCTGGACAGATCTGCCTGCCACTTGACATTAAACTGAACTCAAGATAGCTAGCTAACGTTAATGGTCCATAATCTAGTTATGGAAACTATAAAATGTGAACTAGCTAACGTTACTGTACAGCAGCTAGCTAGCTATAAAGGTGTCTGTATGAATAACCTTTTTAACCTTTTTGTAGTTAAAACTGAATCACCTGTAAATGATTGTCATCATAGGTCGGAGGAACTGAACACTTTAGGGGTTGTTAGCTACATAAAAATAACATTTTACTCAACCAATCGGGCCTTCTGTCTGGCAGGCGGTCATGTGATTGCTGTTGCAGAGGAGTTCCTGCAAGAGGCTAAGGATATCCAACAACGAGAACCTTCTTGAAGACAGAGCAGATCACTGACATCAACAATGAGGTGCTCCTCCACCACCACCACCTCCACCACCTCAACTCCTCCACCACCAACACCTCAACTCCACCACCACCACCACCTCAACTCCTCCACCACCACCACCTCAACTCCACCACCACCACCACCACCACCTCAACTCCACCACCACCACCTCAACTCCTCCACCACCACCACCACCTCAACTCCTCCACCACCAACACCTCAACTCCTCCACCACCACCACCTCAACTCCTCCACCACCAACACCTCAACTCCTCCACCACCTCCACCACCTCAACTCCTCCACCACCAACACCTCAACTCCACCACCACCACCACCTCAACTCCTCCACCACCACCACCTCAACTCCACCACCACCACCTCAACTCCTCCACCACCACCACCACCTCAACTCCTCCACCACCAACAACTCAACTCCTCCACCACCACCACCTCAACTCCTCCACCACCAACACCTCAACTCCTCCACCACCTCCACCACCTCAACTCCTCCACCACCTCAACTCCTCCACCACCAACACCTCAACTCCACCACCACCACCACCTCAACTCCTCCACCACCACCACCTCAACTCCACCACCACCACCTCAACTCCTCCACCACCACCACCACCTCAACTCCTCCACCACCACCACCACCTCAACTCCTCCACCACCAACACCTCAACTCCACCACCACCACCTCAACTCCTCCACCACCACCACCTCAACTCCTCCACCACCACCACCTCAACTCCTCCACCACCAACACCTCAACTCCACCACCACCACCACAACTCCTCCACCACCACCACCTCAACTCCTCCACCACCACCACCTCAACTCCTCCACCACCAACACCTCAACTCCTCCACCACCACCACCTCAACTCCTCCACCACCACCACCACCTCAACTCCTCCACCACCAACACCTCAACTCCTCCACCACCACCACCTCAACTCCTCCACCACCAACACCTCAACTCCTCCACCACCTCCACCACCTCAACTCCTCCACCACCAACACCTCAACTCCTCCACCACCACCACCTCAACTCCTCCACCACCACCACCTCAACTCCACCACCACCACCTCAACTCCTCCACCACCACCACCTCAACTCCTCCACCACCACCACCACCACCTCAACTCCTCCACCACCACCACCTCAACTCCACCACCACCACCTCAACTCCTCCACCACCACCACCTCAACTCCTCCACCACCAACACCTCAACTCCACCACCACCACCTCAACTCCTCCACCACCACCACCTCAACTCCTCCACCACCACCACCTCAACTCCTCCACCACCAACACCTCAACTCCTCCACCACCACCACCTCAACTCCTCCACCACCACCACCTCAACTCCACCACCACCACCTCAACTCCACCACCACCACCACCTCAACTCCTCCACCACCACCACCTCAACTCCACCACCACCACCTCAACTCCTCCACCACCACCACCTCAACTCCTCCACCACCACCACCACCACCTCAACTCCTCCACCACCACCACCACCTCAACTCCACCACCACCACCTCAACTCCACCACCACCACCTCAACTCCACCACCACCACCACCTCAACTCCACCACCACCACCACCACAACTCCACCACCACCACCTCAACTCCACCACCACCACCACCTCAACTCCACCACCACCACCACCACCTCAACTCCTCCACCACCACCACCTCAACTCCTCCACCACCAACACCTCAACTCCACCACCACCACCACCACCACCTCAACTCCTCCACCACCACCACCTCAACTCCTCCACCACCACCACCTCAACTCCTCCACCACCACCACCTCAACTCCTCCACCACCACCACCTCAACTCCTCCACCACCACCACCTCAACTCCTCCACCACCACCACCTCAACTCCTCCACCACCACCACCTCAACTCCACCACCACCACCTCAACTCCACCACCACCACCTCAACTCCTCCACCACCACCACCTCAACTCCTCCACCACCTCAACTCCTCCACCACCTCAACTCCTCCACCACCACCACCTTAACTCCACCACCACCACCTCAACTCCTCCACCACCACCTCCACCTCAGCTCCACCACCACCACCTCAACTCCACCACCTCCACCTCAGCTCCACCACCTCAACCACCTCAACCACCTCAGCTCAACCACCTCAACCACCTCAGCTCCACCATCCCCACCTCCACCTCAGCTCCTCCAATCACCACCACCTCCACCTCAGATCCTCCACCACCACCTCCACCTCAGCTCCTCCACCACCACCACCTCCACCTCAGCTCCTCCAATCACCACCACCTCCACCACAGCTCATCCACCTCAGCTCCTCCACCACCACCTCCACCTCAGCTCCTCCACCACCAACACCTCAACTCCACCACCACCACCTCAACTCCTCCACCACCACCACCACCACCTCAACTCCTCCACCACCTCAACCACCTCAGCTCCACCACCTCAACCACCTCCAACTCAGCTCCACCACCTCAACCACCTCCACCTCAGCTCCTCCTCCACCACCACCACCACCACCACCACCACCACCACCTCCACCTCAGCTCCTCCACCACCACCTCCACCTCAGCTCCTCCACCACCACCTCCACCTCAGCTCCTCCACCACCACCTCCACCACCACCCCCACCTCAGCTCCTCCACCACCACCTCCTCCTCAGCTCCTCCAATCACCACCACCTCCACCTCAGGTCCTCCACCACCACCTCCACCTCAGCTCCTCCAATCACCACCACCTCCACCTCAGCTCCTCCACCACCACCACCTCCACCTCAGCTCCTCCACCACCACCACCTCCACCTCAGCTCCTCCACCACCACCTCCTCCTCAGCTCCTCCAATCACCACCACCTCCACCTCAGCTCCTCCACCACCACCTCCACCTCAGGTCCTCCACCACCACCTCCACCTCAGCTCCTCCAATAACCACCACCTCCACCTCAGCTCCTCCACCACCACCACCTCCACCTCAGCTCCTCCACCACCACCACCTCCACCTCAGCTCCTCCACCACCACCACCTCCACCTCAGCTCCTCCACCACCACCTCCTCCTCAGCTCCTCCAATCACCACCACCTCCACCTCAGCTCCTCCACCACCACCTCCACCTCAGCTCCTCCAATCACCACCACCTCCACCTCAGCTCCTCCACCACCACCACCTCCACCTCAGCTCCTCCACCACCACCACCTCCACCTCAGCTCCTCCAATCACCACCACCTCCTCCTCAGCTCCTCCAATCACCACCACCTCCACCTCAGGTCCTCCACCACCACCTCCACCTCAGCTCCTCCAATCACCACCACCTCCACCTCAGCTCCTCCACCACCACCACCTCCACCTCAGCTCCTCCACCACCACCACCTCCACCTCAGCTCCTCCACCACCACCTCCTCCTCAGCTCCTCCAATCACCACCACCTCCACCTCAGCTCCTCCACCACCACCTCCACCTCAGCTCCTCCAATCACCACCACCTCCACCTCAGCTCCTCCACCACCACCACCTCCAACTCAGCTCCTCCACCACCTCCACAACCACCTCCACCTTAGCTCCTCCACCACCACCTCCTCCTCAGCTCATCCAATCACCGCTACCTCCACCTCAGCTCCTCCACCACCACCTCCACCTCAGCTCCTCCACCATCACCTCCACCTCAGCTCCTCCACCACCACCATCTCCACCTCAGCTCCTCCACCACCACCTCCACCTCAGCTCCTCCACCACCACCACCTCAGCTCCTCCACCACCACCACCTCCACCACCACCTCCACCTCAGCTCCTCCACCACCACCTCCACCCCAGCTCCTCCACCACCACCTCCACCTCAGCTCCTCCACCACCACCACCTCCACCTCAGCTCCTCCACCACCACCTCCACCTCAGCTCCTCCAATCACCACCAACTCCACCTCAGCTCCTCCACCACCACCTCAGCTCCTCCACCACCACCTCAGCTCCTCCACCACCACCTCCACCTCAGCTCCTCTACCACCACCACCTCCACCTCAGCTCCTCCACCACCACCTCCACCTCAGCTCCTCCAATCACCACTACCTCCACCTCAGCTCCTCCACCACCACCTCCACCTCAGCTCCTCCACCACCACCTCCTCCTCAGCTCCTCCAATCACCACCACCTCCACCTCAGCTCCTCCACCACCACCACCTCCACCTCAGCTCCTCCAATCACCACCACCTCCACCTCAGCTCCTCCACCACCACCTCCACCTCAGCTCCTCCAATCACCACCACCTCCTCCTCAGCTCCTCCAATCACCACCACCTCCACCCCAGCTCCTCCACCACCACCACCTCCACCTCAGCTCCTCCAATCACCACCACCTCCACCTCAGCTCCTCCATCACCACCACCTCCACCTCAGCTCCTCCAATCACTGCCACCTCCACCTCAGCTCCTCCAATCACAACTACCTCCACCTCAGCTCCTCCACCACCACCTCCACCTCAGCTCCTCCAATCACCACCACCTCCTCCTCAGCTCCTCCAATCAACACCACCTCCACCTCAGCTCCTCCACCACCACCACCTCCACCTCAGCTCCTCCACCACCACCACCTCCTCCTCAGCTCCTCCAATCACTGCTACCTCCACCTCAGCTCCTCCACCACCACCACTTCCACCTCAGCTCCTCCACCACCACCTCCACCTCAGCTCCTCCAATCACCTCCACCACCACCTCAGCTCCTCCACCACCTCCACCTCAGCTCCTCCATCACCACCACCTCCACCTCAGCTCCTCCACCACCACCACCTCCTCCTCAGCTCCTCCAATCACTGCTACCTCCACCTCAGCTCCTCCACCACCACCACTTCCACCTCAGCTCCTCCACCACCACCTCCACCTCAGCTCCTCCAATCACCACCACCTCCACCTCAGCTCCTCCACCACCACCACCTCCACCTCAGCTCCTCCACCACCACCTCCACCTCAGCTCCTCCAATCACCACCACCTCCACTTCAGCTCCTCCATCACCACCACCTCCACCTCAGCTCCTCCAATCACCGCTACCTCCACCTCAGCTCCTCCAATCACCACCACCTCCACCTCAGCTCCTCCAATCACCACCACCTCCACCTCAGCTCCTCCAATCACCACCACCTCCACCTCAGCTCCTCCAATCACCACCACCTCCACCTCAGCTCCTCCAATCACCACCACCTCCACCTCAGCTCCTCCACCACCACCTCCACCTCAGCTCCTCCAATCACCACCACCTCCACCTCAGCTCCTCCAATCACCACCACCTCCACCTCAGCTCCTCCAATCACCACCACCTCCACCTCAGCTCCTCCAATCACCACCACCTCCACCTCAGCTCCTCCAATCACCACCACCTCCACCTCAGCTCCTCCATCACCACCACCTCCACCTCAGCTCCTCCAATCACCACCACCTCCACCTCAGCTCCTCCATCACCACCACCTCCACCTCAGCTCCTCCAATCACCACCACCTCCACCTCAGCTCCTCCATCACCACCACCTCCACCTCAGCTCCTCCAATCACCACCACCTCCACCTCAGCTCCTCCATCACCACCACCTCAACCTCAGCTCCTCCAACCAGTGATAAGCCCTGATACTGCCCTACTGGTATGAGGGATTGGGATGAGCCCTGATACTCCCCTACTGGTATGAGGGATTGGGATGAGCCCTGATACTCCCCTACTGGGATGAGGGATTGTACACTATATATTCAGCGCCACTCGTTCTAATGAATCAGTTCATTATTATAACAGCAATAATAACACCAACCATTAGGACCATCAGTGAACCTCTTCAACCAGAGCTTTGGGAACCCCCTCCTCTTTGCACGGAAACTGTTTCCCATGGTAACACCCCTCCTCTTTGCACGGAAACTGTTTCCCATGGTAACGCCCCTCCTCTTTGCACGGAAACTGTTTCCCATGGTAACACCCCTCCTCTTTGCACGGAAACTGTTTCCCATGGTAACGCCCCTCCTCTTTGCACGGAAACTGTTTCCCATGGTAACGCCCCTCTTTGCACGGAAACTGTTTCCCATGGTAACGCCCCTCCTCTTTGCACGGAAACTGTTTCCCATGGTAACGCCCCTCTTTGCACGGAAACTGTTTCCCATGGTAACGCCCCTCCTCTTTGCACAGAAACTGTTTCCCATGGTAACGCCCCTCCTCTTTGCACGGAAACTGTTTCCCATGGTAACGCCCCTCCTCTTTGCACGGAAACTGTTTCCCATGGTAACGCCCCTCCTCTTTGCACGGAAACTGTTTCCCATGGTAACCCCCCACCTCTTTGCACGGAAACTGTTTCCCATGGTAACAACCCTCCTCTTTGCACGGAAACTGTTTCCCATGGTAACGCCCCTCCTCTTTGCACGGAAACTGTTTCCCATGGTAACGCCCCTCCTCTTTGCACGGAAACTGTTTCCCATGGTAACGCCCCTCTTTGCACGGAAACTGTTTCCCATGGTAACACCCCTCCTCTTTGCACGGAAACTGTTTCCCATGGTAACGCCCCACCTCTTTGCACGGAACACTGTTTCCCATGGTAACACTCCTCCTCTTTGCACAGAAACTGTTTCCCATGGTAACACCCCTCCTCTTTGCACAGAAACTGTTTCCCATGGTAACACCCCTCCTCTTTGCACAGAAACTGTTTCCCATGGTAACACCCCACCTCTTTGCACGGAAACTGTTTCCCATGGTAACACCCCACCTCTTTGCACGGAAACTGTTTCCCATGGTAACACCCCACCTCTTTGCACGGAAACTGTTTCCCATGGTAACACCCCACCTCTTTGCACGGAAACTGTTTCCCATGGTAACACCCCACCTCTTTGCACGGAAACTGTTTCCCATGGTAACACCCCACCTCTTTGCACGGAAACTGTTTCCCATGGTAACACCCCACCTCTTTCACACACACTGTATGTTTAGAGTGTCGAGGCCCCTCGGTGGGTTCAGAGGGTGTTTAGAGTGTCGAGGCCCCTCGGTGGGTTCAGAGGGTGTTTAGATACTACTGGGGTTGGCAGTGCAGCAGTGATCCCTCGGTGGGTTCAGAGGGTGTTTAGATACTACTGGGGTTGGCAGTGCAGCAGTGATCCCTAGGTGGGTTCAGAGGGTGTTTAGATACTACTGGGGTTGGCAGTGCAGCAGTGATCCCTCGGTGGGTTCAGAGGGTGTTTAGATACTACTGGGGTTGGCAGTGCAGCAGTGATCCCTAGGTGGGTTCAGAGGGTGTTTAGATACTACTGGGGTTGGCAGTGCAGCAGTGACCCCTCGGTGGGTTCAGAGGGTGTTTAGATACTACTGGGGTTGGCAGTGCAGCAGTGACCCCTCGGTGGGTTCAGAGGGTGTTTAGATACTACTGGGGTTGGCAGTGCAGCAGTGATCCCTAGGTGGGTTCAGAGGGTGTTTAGATACTACTGGGGTTGGCAGTGCAGCAGTGATCCCTAGGTGGGTTCAGAGGGTGTTTAGATACTACTGGGGTTGGCAGTGCAGCAGTGATCCCTCGGTGGGTTCAGAGGGTGTTTAGATACTACTGGGGTTGGCAGTGCAGCAGTGATCCCTCGGTGGGTTCAGAGGGTGTTTAGATACTACTGGGGTTGGCAGTGCAGCAGTGATCCCTAGGTGGGTTCAGAGGGTGTTTAGATACTACTGGGGTTGGCAGTGCAGCAGTGATCCCTCGGTGGGTTCAGAGGGTGTTTAGATACTACTGGGGTTGGCAGTGCAGCAGTGATCCCTCGGTGGGTTCAGAGGGTGTTTAGATACTACTGGGGTTGGCAGTGCAGCAGTGATCCCTAGGTGGGTTCAGAGGGTGTTTAGATACTACTGGGGTTGGCAGTGCAGCAGTGATCCCTCGGTGGGTTCAGAGGGTGTTTAGAGTGTCATGGCCCCTCGGTGGGTTCAGAGGGTGTTTAGATACTACTGGGGTTGGCAGTGCAGCAGTGACCCCTCGGTGACCTGAAGCTGAACTGTAGTTGAGCACAGTTGAAGCAATGAGAGGAGGCCTTCCCATAAGCACAGTTCTTCTCCATTGAACATATACATAAACACATACACATACATAAACACATACATAACATACCCCCCCGCCTATCGATTTACCTTGTATTTTAAATGACCTGATCACACTTTTGTTGATTTCCCTGTTGGATTTATTTACTAATATTATATATATATATATTTATTTATCTACTAATATTATATATATATTTATTTATTTATCTACTAATATTATATATATATATATTTATTTATCTACTAATATTATATATATATATATTTATTTATCTACTAATATTATATATATATATATATATATTTATTTATCTACTAATATTATATATATATATATATATTTATTTATTTACTAATATTATATATATATATTTATTTATTTATTATATATATATATTTATTTACTAATATATATATATATATATATATATATATATATATATTTATTTATCTACTAATATTATATATATATATATTTATTTATCTACTAATATTATATATATATATACATATTTATTTATCTACTAATATTATATATATATATATATATTTATTTATCTACTAATATTATATATATATATATATATATATATATATATATATATATATATATATATATATATATATATATATATATATATATATATATATATGTATATATTTATTTATTTATTTTTCCTTTGCCATTACTGTGTTGCTGCTTTTTGGAACTCCCTTTCCACTCTCCCCCTCCCCTTCTTTCACACGTTGTATGATTTGGTCTCTAGAAAAGGTACGACAAAGATCTTCAACTCTTCAACGGGGACCAGAGTTTAGACAGAGGTGGCCTTATTTAACAAAAGTCAAGTTCTTCCCCATTTCCTTTTAGTTTGGTCATATTTGGAGACTTTAAAGACAGAAATACAGTCTACGGTTGAGCTCTGTTGCTTCAGCACAACAGCCCCATCTGCTGACATAATATTTGCACTTCCACTCAGTACAACACGACCCAGGGAGAGGCCTACTGCAACCACTGGAATTGAGCCTTCAGAGCGTCCACGCCGGAGGAGGACAACAGAACATTCTAGATGGACTTTATTAAAACAGAACTTTATCTTTTGGATCGCCTAAATCGGGACTTTTATAAATTGTTAAAATAAATAATTGTGTGGAACGCCCTACAGTCTGCTGCTCTTTTTTTTTAAATTGTTTTAATTTAAAGAACATATGGATTCTACTGGATCGGTGGTTCAACGTTACATTTTATATCCTTGTGATTAACAGCAACCTGTTACAGTTGGTAACATAACGTTGTTGACACATTGTGACAGCTTTAATATAATGTGGTAGAAGATGGACGAGTGCAGGGCTCTCCATCCCTGTTACTGGAGAGATACCCTCCTGTAGGTTTACATCAGAGCTCTCCAACCCTGTTCCTGGAGAGATACATTCCTGTAGGTTTACATCAGAGCTCTCCAACCCTGTTCCTGGAGAGATACCTTCCTGTAGGTTTACATCAGAGCTCTCCAACCCTGTTCCTGTAGAGGTACCCTCCTGTAGGTTTACATCAGGGCTCTCCAACCCTGTTCCTGGAGAGGTACCCTCCTGTAGGTTTATATCAGGGCTCTCCATCCCTGTTACTGGAGAGAAACCCTCCTGTAGGTTTACATCAGGGCTCTCCATCCCTGTTACTGGAGAGGTACCCTCCTGTAGGTTTACATCAGGGCTCTCCATCCCTGTTACTGGAGAGAAACCCTCCTGTAGGTTTACATCAGGGCTCTCCATCCCTGTTACTGGAGAGGTACCCTCCTGTAGGTTTATATCAGGGCTCTCCATCCCTGTTCCTGGAGAGGTACCCTCCTGTAGGTTTACATCAGGGCTCTCCATCCCTGTTACTGGAGAGAAACCCTCCTGTAGGTTTACATCAGGGCTCTCCATCCCTGTTACTGGAGAGGTACCCTCCTGTAGGTTTACATCAGGGCTCTCCAACCCTGTTCCTGGAGAGGTACCCTCCTGTAGGTTTACATCAGGGCTTTCCAACCCTGTTACTGGAGAGATACCCTCCTGTAGGTTTACATCAGAGCTCTCCAACCCAGTTCCTGGAGAGGTACCCTCCTGTAGGTTTACATCAGGGCTCTCCAACCCTGTTACTGGAGAGAAACTCTCCTGTAGGTTTACATCAGAGCTCTCCAACCCTGTTCCTGGAGAGAAACCCTCCTGTAGGTTTACATCAGGGCTCTCCAACCCTGTTACTGGAGAGAAACTCTCCTGTAGGTTTACATCAGAGCTCTCCAACCCTGTTCCTGGAGAGAAACCCTCCTGTAGGTTTACATCAGGGCTCTCCAACCCTGTTCCTGGAGAGGTGCCCTCCTGTAGGTTTTCACTCCAACCTTAATAATTACCTAGTTAATAAGTTAATCACGGTTAGTTACAACTGAGGTTGATTTGAAAACCTAGAGGACAGGTAAGAGGTGTTGAGAGAGAGAGAGGACAGGAGAGAGGTGAGAAGAGCGGACAGGAGAGAGGACAGGAGAGAGGTGAGAAGAGAGGACAGGTGAGAGGACAGGAGAGAGGACAGGTGAGAGGACAGGAGAGAGGTGAGAAGAGAGGACAGGAGAGAGGTGAGAAGAGCGGACAGGAGAGAGGACAGGAGAGAGGTGAGAAGAGAGGACAGGAGAGAGGACAGGAGAGAGGTGAGAAGAGAGGACAGGTGAGAGGTGAGAAGAGAGGACAGGAGAGAGGACAGGAGAGAGGTGAGAAGAGAGGACAGGAGAGAGGACAGGAGAGAGGTGAGAAGAGAGGACAGGTGAGAGGTGAGAAGAGAGGACAGGAGAGAGGTGAGAAGAGAGGACAGGAGAGAGGTGAGAAGAGAGGACAGGAGAGAGGACAGGAGAGAGGACAGGAGAGAGGTGAGAAGAGAGGACAGGAGAGAGGACAGGAGAGAGGACAGGAGAGAGGACAGGAGAGAGGACAGGAGAGAGGTGAGAAGAGAGGACAGGAGAGAGGTGAGAAGAGAGGACAGGAGAGAGGTGAGAAGAGAGGACAGGAGAGAGGACAGGAGAGAGGACAGGAGAGAGGTGAGAAGAGAGGACAGGAGAGAGGACAGGTGAGAGGTGTTGAGAGAGGGCAGGTGAGAGGTGAGAAGACAACCCCTCCACAGACAACCCCTCCACAGACAACCCCTCCACAGACAGCCCCTCCACAGACAACCCCTCCACAGACAGCCCCTCCACAGACAACCCCTCCACAGACAGCCCCTCCACAGACAACCCCTCCACAGACAGCCCCTCCACAGACAACCCCTCCACAGACAGCCCCTCCACAGACAACCCTCCACAGACAGCCCCTCCACAGACAACCCCTCCACAGACAGCCCCTCCACAGACAACCCCTCCACAGACAGCCCCTCCACAGACAACCCCTCCACAGACAGCCCCTCCACAGACAAGACTTTCACAGACAACCCCTCCACAGACAATCCCTCCACAGACAACCCCTCCACAAACAACCCCTCCACAGACAACCCTTTCACAGACAACCCTTCCACAGACAACCCCTCCACAATCAACCCCTTCACAGACAACCCCTCCACAGACAACCCCTCCACAGACAACCCCTCCACAGACAACCCCTCCACAGACAACCCCTCCACAGACAACAAAGGCTCCCCCTGCTGGCTGTAGGGTAAAAACCTCACTCGAAGGCATCATCCCCCCCACCCCCACCAACATAATCTAATATAACAAAAGACCAACATAAACAATTGTAATTCAGACTGAAATGTACATTTATAGTAGTGAGTTTATCAACAAGTGGAATAACTGAATGGATTCAGAGAGCGAGAATCTTCTCCGTTTTCTCCCACCACACCATGTCTTCTTTACTCGATTTACTGCAGTGCATTACTGTTAGTGTTCAGTTTATAAATATATTTATACCGCAGCACTGTTGAATTCTAGAATGGGCATTAAAACCGGTTCGGAAGGAAAACAGCACGTAGAGATAAGTTTTAACCGTTTATTAAGCAATGAATAATGTAAGTCTTTGGCGATATACGCTCTGCTCCTTCAGGCTCACTGCCCAAGCAGAGCGGCCATATAAAACAGCCTACAGGCAGTGATAAGCTTTAACAATGCCCCCGGCAGGAACACAGGTGGAGGCTGAGGTGGTGGTCGGAGCAAGAAGCCACTGCATAGTAGCAGTAGCAGTAGTAGTAACAGTAGTAGTAGCAGTAGTAGTAACAGTAGCAGTAACAGTAACAGTAGCAGTAGCAGTAACAGTAACAGTAGCAGTAACAGTAGCAGTAACAGTAGCAGTAACAGTAGTAGTAACAGTAGTAGTAACAGTAACAGTAACAGTAACAGTAGTAGTAACAGTAACAGTAGCAGTAACAGTAACAGTAACAGTAGTAGTAACAGTAACAGTAACAGTAGTAGTAACAGTAACAGTAGCAGTAACAGTAGTAGTAACAGTAACAGTAACAGTAGTAGTAACAGTAACAGTAGCAGTAACAGTAGTAGTAACAGTAACAGTAGTAACAGTAACAGTAACAGTAGTAGTAACAGTAACAGTAACAGTAACAGTAGCAGTAACAGTAACAGTAGTAGTAACAGTAGTAGTAACAGTAACAGTAGCAGTAACAGTAACAGTAACAGTAGTAGTAACAGTAGCAGTAACAGTAGTAGTAACAGTAACAGTAGCAGTAACAGTAACATTAGCAGTAACAGTAGTAGTAACAGTAACAGTAACAGTAGTAGTAACAGTAACAGTAACAGTAGCAGTAACAGTAACAGTAACAGTAGCAGTAACAGTAACAGTAACAGTAGCAGTAGTAGTAACAGTAGCAGTAGCAGTAACAGTAACAGTAACAGTAGCAGTAACAGTAACAGTAACAGTAACAGTAACAGTAGTAGTAACAGTAGTAGTAACAGTAGTAGTAACAGTAACAGTAACAGTAGTAGTAATAGTAACAGTAACAGTAGTAGTAACAGTAACAGTAACAGTAACAGTAACAGTAGTAGCAGTAACAGTAGTAGTAGTAGTAACAGTAGCAGTAACAGTAACAGTAGTAGTAACAGTAGTAGTAACAGTAACAGTAACAGTAGCAGTAACAGTAACAGTAACAGTAGTAGTAACAGTAACAGTAACAGTAACAGTAGTAGTAACAGTAGTAGTAACAGTAACAGTAGTAGTAACAGTAACAGTAACAGTAGCAGTAACAGTAACAGTAACAGTAACAGTAGTAGTAACAGTAGTAGTAACAGTAGTAGTAACAGTAACAGTAACAGTAACAGTAACAGTAACAGTAGTAGTAACAGTAGTAGTAGTAACAGTAACAGTAGCAGTAACAGTAACAGTAGTAATAGTAGTAACAGTAACAGTAGTAGTAGTAGTAACAGTAGCAGTAACAGTAACAGTAGTAGTAACAGTAGAAGTAACAGTAGTAGTAACAGTAACAGTAACAGTAGTAGGAGCAGTAACAATAACAGTAGTAGTAACAGTAACAGTAGTAGTAACAGTAACAGTAACAGTAGCAGTAACAGTAGTAGTAACAGTAACAGTAGCAGTAACAGTAGCAGTAACAGTAGCAGTAACAGTAACAGTAGCAGTAACAGTAACAGTAACAGTAGCAGTAACAGTAACAGTAGTAGTAACAGTAACAGTAGCAGTAACAGTAACAGTAACAGTAGTAGTAACAGTAACAGTAACAGTAACAGTAGCAGTAGCAGTAACAGTAACAGTAGTAGTAACAGTAACAGTAGCAGTAACAGTAACAGTAACAGTAGTAGTAACAGTAACAGTAACAGTAACAGTAGTAGTAACAGTAACAGTAACAGTAGTAGTAACAGTAACAGTAGCAGTAACAGTAGTAGTAACAGTAACAGTAACAGTAGCAGTAGCAGTAACAGTAGTAGTAACAGTAACAGTAGCAGTAACAGTAACAGTAACAGTAGTAGTAACAGTAACAGTAACAGTAGCAGTAACAGTAGCAGTAACAGTAACAGTAACAGTAGTAGTAACAGTAACAGTAGCAGTAACAGTAACAGTAACAGTAGTAGTAACAGTAACAGTAACAGTAACAGTAACAGTAGCAGTAACAGTAACAGTAACAGTAGTAGTAACAGTAACAGTAACAGTAGCAGTAACAGTAACAGTAGTAGTAACAGTAGTAGTAACAGTAACAGTAACAGTAACAGTAACAGTAGCAGTAACAGTAACAGTAGCAGTAACAGTAACAGTAGTAGTAACAGTAACAGTAGTAGTAACAGTAACAGTAACAGTAGTAGTAACAGTAACAGTAACAGTAGCAGTAACAGTAACAGTAACAGTAGTAGTAACAGTAGTAGTAACAGTAGTAGTAACAGTAACAGTAACAGTAGCAGTAACAGTAACAGTAGTAACAGTAACAGTAACAGTAGTAGTAACAGTAACAGTAGTAGTAACAGTAACAGTAGTAGTAACAGTAACAGTAACAGTAACAGTAGTAGTAACAGTAACAGTAACAGTAGTAGTAACAGTAGTAGTAACAGTAGTAGTAACAGTAACAGTAACAGTAGTAGTAACAGTAACAGTAACAGTAGCAGTAACAGTAACAGTAACAGTAGTAGTAACAGTAGTAGTAACAGTAGTAGTAACAGTAACAGTAACAGTAGCAGTAACAGTAACAGTAGTAACAGTAACAGTAACAGTAGTAGTAACAGTAACAGTAGTAGTAACAGTAACAGTAGTAGTAACAGTAACAGTAACAGTAACAGTAGTAGTAACAGTAACAGTAACAGTAACAGTAGCAGTAGCAGTAACAGTAACAGTAGTAGTAACAGTAACAGTAACAGTAGTAGTAACAGTAGTAGTAACAGTAACAGTAGTAACAGTAACAGTAACAGTAACAGTAGTAGTAACAGTAACAGTAGCAGTAACAGTAACAGAAGCAGAAGCAGTAACAGTAACAGTAACAGTAGTAGGAGCAGTAACAGTAACAGTAGTAGGAGCAGTAACAGTAGTAGGAGCAGTAACAGTAGCAGTAGCAGTAACAGTAACAGTAGTAGGAGCAGTAACAGTAGCAGTAACAGTAGTAACAGTAACAGTAGCAGTAACAGTAACAGTAGTAGGAGCAGTAACAGTAACAGTAGCAGTAACAGTAACAGTAGTAACAGTAACAGTAACAGTAGCAGTAACAGTAACAGTAGTAGGAGCAGTAACAGTAACAGTAACAGTAGTAACAGTAACAGTAGTAACAGTAACAGTAACAGTAGTAACAGTAACAGTAACAGTAACAGTAGTAACAGTAGTAGTAGTAGGAGCAGTAACAGTAACAGTAACAGTAGTAACAGTAACAGTAGTAGGAGCAGTAACAGTAACAGTAGTAACAGTAACAGTAGTAGGAGCAGTAACAGTAACAGTAGCAGTAACAGTAACAGTAGTAACAGTAACAGTAACAGTAGCAGTAACAGTAACAGTAGTAGTAACAGTAACAGTAGTAACAGTAGTAGTAGTAACAGTAGCAGTAACAGTAACAGTAGTAACAGTAACAGTAACAGTAGCAGTAACAGTAACAGTAGTAGGAGCAGTAACAGTAACAGTAGCAGTAACAGTAACAGTAGTAACAGTAACAGTAACAGTAACAGTAGTAGGAGCAGTAACAGTAACAGTAACAGTAGTAACAGTAAAAGTAACAGTAACAGTAACAGTAGTAACAGTAACAGTAGTAACAGTAACAGTAGTAGTAGTAGTAACAGTAAAAGTAACAGTAACAGTAGTAGGAGCAGTAACAGTAACAGTAGTAGGAGCAGTAACAGTAACAGTAACAGTAGTAGGAGCAGTAACAGTAACAGTAGCAGTAACAGTAACAGTAGTAACAGTAACAGTAGCAGTAACAGTAACAGTAGTAGGAGCAGTAACAGTAGCAGTAACAGTAACAGTAGTAACAGTAGTAACAGTAACAGCAGTAACAGTAACAGTAGCAGTAGTAGTAGTAACAGTAAAAGTAACAGTAACAGTAGTAGGAGCAGTAACAGTAACAGTAACAGTAGTAACAGTAACAGTAACAGTAGCAGTAACAGTAACAGTAGTAACAGTAACAGTAGCAGTAGTAGTAGTAACAGTAAAAGTAACAGTAACAGTAGTAGGAGCAGTAACAGTAACAGTAGCAGTAACATTAACAGTAGTAACAGTAACAGTAACAGTAAAAGTAACAGTAACAGTAGTAGGAGCAGTAACAGTAACAGTAGCAGTAACAGTAACAGTAGTAACAGTAGTAACAGTAACAGCAGTAACAGTAACAGTAGTAGGAGCAGTAACAGTAACAGTAGCAGTAACAGTAACAGTAGTAACAGTAGTAACAGTAACAGTAGTAGTAACAGTAACAGTAGTAGTAACAGTAACAGTAACAGTAACAGTAGTAGTAACAGTAACAGTAACAGTAGCAGTAACAGTAACAGTAGTAGTAACAGTAACAGTAGTAGCAGTAACAGTAGCAGTAGTAACAGAAACAGTAGCAGTAGTAGTAACAGTAACAGTAGTAGGAGCAGTAACAGTAACAGTACCAGTAACAGTAGTAACAGTAGCAGTAGTAGTAACAGTAGCAGTAGTAGTATCAGTAACAGTAACAGTAGTCGGAGCAGTAACAGTAACAGTAGCAGTAACAGTAACAGTAACAGTAGTAGTAACAGTAACAGTAACAGTAGCAGTAACAATAACAGTAACAGTAGTAGTAACAGTAACAGTAACAGTAACAGTAGCAGTAGCAGTAGTAGTAGTAGTAGCAGTAACAGTAGTAGTAACAGTAACAGTAACAGTAACAGTAGTAGTATCAGTAACAGTAACAGTAGTAGTAACAGTAACAGTAGTAACAGTAACAGTAACAGTAACAGTAACAGTAACAGTAGCAGTAACAGTAGTAGTAACAGTAACAGAAGCAGAAGCAGTAACAGTAACAGTAACAGTAGTAGGAGCAGTAACAGTAACAGTAGTAGGAGCAGTAACAGTAGTAGGAGCAGTAACAGTAGCAGTAGCAGTAACAGTAACAGTAGTAGGAGCAGTAACAGTAACAGTAGCAGTAACAGTAACAGTAGTAACAGTAACAGTAACAGTAGCAGTAACAGTAACAGTAGTAGGAGCAGTAACAGTAACAGTAGCAGTAACAGTAACAGTAGTAACAGTAACAGTAACAGTAGCAGTAACAGTAACAGTAGTAGGAACAGTAACAGTAACAGTAACAGTAGTAACAGTAACAGTAACAGTAGTAACAGTAACAGTAACAGTAACAGTAACAGTAGTAACAGTAGTAGTAGTAGGAGCAGTAACAGTAACAGTAACAGTAGTAACAGTAACAGTAGTAGGAGCAGTAACAGTAACAGTAGCAGTAACAGTAACAGTAGTAACAGTAACAGTAACAGTAGCAGTAACAGTAACAGTAGTAGGAACAGTAACAGTAACAGTAACAGTAGTAACAGTAACAGTAACAGTAGTAACAGTAACAGTAACAGTAGCAGTAACAGTAACAGTAGTAGGAGCAGTAACAGTAACAGTAACAGTAGTAACAGTAGTAACAGTAACAGCAGTAACAGTAACAGTAGCAGTAGTAGTAGTAACAGTAAAAGTAACAGTAACAGTAGTAGGAGCAGTAACAGTAACAGTAGCAGTAACAGTAGTAACAGTAACAGTAACAGTAGCAGTAACAGTAACAGTAGTAACAGTAACAGTAGCAGTAGTAGTAGTAACAGTAAAAGTAACAGTAACAGTAGTAGGAGCAGTAACAGTAGCAGTAACAGTAACAGTAGTAACAGTAACAGTAAAAGTAACAGTAACAGTAGTAGGAGCAGTAACAGTAACAGTAGCAGTAACAGTAACAGTAGTAACAGTAGTAACAGTAACAGCAGTAACAGTAACAGTAGTAGGAGCAGTAACAGTAACAGTAGCAGTAACAGTAACAGTAGTAACAGTAACAGTAGTAGTAACAGTAACAGTAGTAGTAACAGTAACAGTAACAGTAACAGTAGTAGTAACAGTAACAGTAACAGTAGCAGTAACAGTAACAGTAGTAGTAACAGTAGTAGCAGTAACAGTAGCAGTAGTAACAGAAACAGTAGCAGTAGTAGTAACAGTAACAGTAGTAGGAGCAGTAACAGTAACAGTACCAGTAACAGTAGTAACAGTAGCAGTAGTAGTAACAGTAGCAGTAGTAGTATCAGTAACAGTAACAGTAGTCGGAGCAGTAACAGTAACAGTAACAGTAGCAGTAACAGTAACAGTAACAGTAGTAGTAACAGTAACAGTAACAGTAGCAGTAACAATAACAGTAACAGTAACAGTAGTAGTAACAGTAACAGTAACAGTAGCAGTAACAGTAACAGTAGTAGGAACAGTAACAGTAACAGTAACAGTAGTAACAGTAACAGTAACAGTAGTAACAGTAACAGTAACAGTAACAGTAACAGTAGTAACAGTAGTAGTAGTAGGAGCAGTAACAGTAACAGTAACAGTAGTAACAGTAACAGTAGTAGGAGCAGTAACAGTAGCAGTAACAGTAACAGTAGTAACAGTAACAGTAGCAGTAACAATAACAGTAGTAGGAGCAGTAACAGTAACAGTAGTAACAGTAACAGTAACAGTAGCAGTAACAGTAACAGTAGTAGTAACAGTAACAGTAGTAACAGTAGTAGTAGTAACAGTAGCAGTAACAGTAACAGTAGTAACAGTAACAGTAACAGTAGCAGTAACAGTAACAGTAGTAGGAGCAGTAACAGTAACAGTAGCAGTAACAGTAACAGTAGTAACAGTAACAGTAGCAGTAACAGTAACAGTAGTAGGAGCAGTAACAGTAACAGTAGTAACAGTAACAGTAAAAGTAACAGTAACAGTAACAGTAGTAACAGTAACAGTAGTAACAGTAACAGTAGTAGTAGTAGTAACAGTAAAAGTAACAGTAACAGTAGTAGGAGCAGTAACAGTAACAGTAACAGTAGTAGGAGCAGTAACAGTAACAGTAACAGTAGTAGGAGCAGTAACAGTAACAGTAGCAGTAACAGTAACAGTAGTAACAGTAACAGTAACAGTAGCAGTAACAGTAACAGTAGTAGGAGCAGTAACAGTAACAGTAACAGTAGTAACAGTAGTAACAGTAACAGCAGTAACAGTAACAGTAGCAGTAGTAGTAGTAACAGTAAAGTAACAGTAACAGTAGTAGAGCAGTAACAGTAACAGTAGCAGTAACAGTAGTAACAGTAACAGTAACAGTAGCAGTAACAGTAACAGTAGTAACAGTAACAGTAGCAGTAGTAGTAGTAACAGTAAAAGTAACAGTAACAGTAGTAGGAGCAGTAACAGTAGCAGTAACAGTAACAGTAGTAACAGTAACAGTAAAAGTAACAGTAACAGTAGTAGGAGCAGTAACAGTAACAGTAGCAGTAACAGTAACAGTAGTAACAGTAGTAACAGTAACAGCAGTAACAGTAACAGTAGTAGGAGCAGTAACAGTAACAGTAGCAGTAACAGTAACAGTAGTAACAGTAACAGTAGTAGTAACAGTAACAGTAGTAGTAACAGTAACAGTAACAGTAACAGTAGTAGTAACAGTAACAGTAACAGTAGCAGTAACAGTAACAGTAGTAGTAACAGTAGTAGCAGTAACAGTAGCAGTAGTAACAGAAACAGTAGCAGTAGTAGTAACAGTAACAGTAGTAGGAGCAGTAACAGTAACAGTACCAGTAACAGTAGTAACAGTAGCAGTAGTAGTAACAGTAGCAGTAGTAGTATCAGTAACAGTAACAGTAGTCGGAGCAGTAACAGTAACAGTAACAGTAGCAGTAACAGTAACAGTAACAGTAGTAGTAACAGTAACAGTAACAGTAGCAGTAACAATAACAGTAACAGTAACAGTAGTAGTAACAGTAACAGTAACAGTAGCAGTAGCAGTAGTAGTAGTAGTAGCAGTAACAGTAGTAGTAACAGTAACAGTAACAGTAACAGTAGTAGTATCAGTAACAGTAACAGTAGCAGTAACAGTAGCAGTAACAGTAGTAGTAACAGTAACAGTAGTAGTATCAGTAGCAGTAACAGTAACAGTAGCAGTAGTAGTAACAGTAACAGTAGTAGTATCAGTAACAGTAACAGTAGCAGGAGCAGTAACATTAACAGTAGCAGTAACAGTAGCAGTAACAGTAGCAGTAGTAGCAGTAACAGTAACAGTAACAGTAACAGTAGTAGTAACAGTAACAGTAGCAGTAACAGTAACAGTAACAGTAGTAGTAGCAGTAACAGTAGCAGTAACAGTAGCAGTAGTAGTAACAGTAACAGTAGTAGTATCAGTAACAGTAACAGTAGCAGGAGCAGTAACATTAACAGTAGCAGTAGCAGTAGTAGCAGTAACAGTAACAGTAGTAGTAACAGTAGTAGTAGTAGTAACAGTAGTAGTAACAGTAGTAGTAACAGTAACAGTAGCAGTAGTAGTAACAGTAGTAGTAGTAGTAACAGTAGTAGTAACAGTAGTAGTAACAGTAACAGTAACAGTAGTAGTAACAGTAACAGTAGTAGTAACAGTAGTAGTAGCAGTAACAGTAACAGTAACAGTAGTAGTAACAGTAACAGTAGCAGTAGTAGTAACAGTAACAGTAGTAGCAACAGTAACAGTAACAGTAGCAGTAGTAGTAACAGTAACAGTAGTAGCAACAGTAACAGTAGCAGTAACAGTAACAGTAGCAGTAACAGTAACAGTAGCAGTAGCAGTAACAGTAACAGTAGTAGTAACAGTAGTAGTAGCAGTAACAGTAACAGTAGTAACAGTAACAGTAACAGTAGTAATAACAGTAACAGTAGTAGTAACAGTAACAGTAGTAGTAACAGTAACAGTAGCAGTAGCAGTAGTAGTAACAGTAACAGTAGTAGTAACAGTAACAGTAGTAGTAACAGTAACAGTAACAGTAGTAGTAACAGTAGTAGTAACAGTAACAGTAGTAGTAACAGTAACAGTAACAGTAAGAGTAGCATTAACAGTAGTAGTAACAGTAACAGTAGCAGTAGCAGTAACAGTAGTAGTAACAGTAGTAGTAGTAACAGTAGCAGTAACAGTAGTAGTAACAGTAGTAGTAGTAACAGTAGTAGTAGTAACAGTAGTAGTAACAGTAGTAGTAACAGTAGTAGTAACAGTAGCAGTAGCAGTAGCAGTAACAGTAACAGTAACAGTAGCATTAACAGTAGTAGTAACAGTAACAGTAACAGTAGTACTAACAGTAGTAGTAACAGTAACAGTAGCAGTAACAGTAACAGTAGTAGTAACAGTAGTAGTAGTAACAGTAGCAGTAACAGTAGTAGTAACAGTAGTAGTAGTAACAGTAGTAGTAACAGTAGTAGTAGTAGCAGTAACAGTAACAGTAACATTAGCAGTAACAGTAGCAGTAACAGTAACAGTAGTAGTAACAGTAGCAGTAACAGTAGCAGTAACAGTAGCAGCAGTAGTAACAGTAGCAGCAGTAACAGTAACAGTAGTAGTAACAGTAGTAGTAACAGTAACAGTAACAATAGTAGTAACAGTAACAGTAACAGTAGCATTAACAGTAGTAACAGTAACAGTAGTAGTAACAGTAACAGTAACAGTAGTAGTAACAGTAACAGTAACAGTAGCAGTAACAGTAGTAGTAGTAGTAACAGTAACAGTAACAGTAGTAGTAACAGTAACAGTAGCAGTAACAGTAGTAGTAGTAGTAACAGTAGCAGTAACAGTAACAGTAGTAGTAACAGTAGTAGCAGTAGCAGTAACAGTAACAGTAGCAGTAACAGTAGTAGTAGTAGTAACAGTAACAGTAGCAGTAGCAGTAGCAGTAACAGTAGTAGTAACAGTAGCAGTAACAGTAACAGTAGTAGTAACAGTAGTAGTAACAGTAACAGTAACAATAACAGTAACAGTAACAGTAGTAACAGTAACAGTAACAGTAGCAGTAGTAGTAACAGTAGTAGTAACAGTAAGAGCAGTAACAGTAGCAGTAGCAGTAACAGTAAAAGTAACAGTAACAGTAACAGTAACAGTAGCAGTAACAGTAGCACTGACAGTAACAGTAACAGTAGTAGGAGCAGTAGCAGTAACAGTAACAGTAACAGTAACAGTAGTAGTAACAGTAGCAGTAACAGTAACAGTAGTAACAGTAACAGTAGCAGTAACAGTAACAGTAGCAGTAACAGTAACAGTAACAGTAGTAGTAGCAGTAGCAGTAACAGTAACAGTAGCAGTAACAGTAGTAGTAACAGTAACAGTAACAGTAACAGTAGCAGTAGCAGTAGCAGTAACAGTAGTAGTAACAGTAACAGTAACAGTAACAGTAGTAGTAACAGTAGTAGTAACAGTAACAGTAACAATAACAGTAACAGTAACAGTAGTAGTAACAGTAACAGTAGCAGTAACAGTAACAGTAACAGTAGTAGGAGCAGTAACAGTAACAGTAACAGTAGTAGGAGCAGTAACAGTAGCAGTAACAGTAACAGTAACAGTAACAGGAGCAGTAGCAGTAGTAGTAACAGTAACAGTAACAGTAACAGTAGCAGTAACAGGAGCAGTAACAGTAACAGTAGTAGTAACAGTAACAGTAACAGTAGTAGCAGTAGTAGGAGCAGTAACAGTAGTAGGAGCAGTAACAGTAACAGTAGTAGAGCAGTAGCAGTAACAGGAGCAGTAACAGTAACAGTAACAGTAGTAGTAACAGTAACAGTAGTAGCAGTAACAGTAACAGTAGCAGTAGTAGTAACAGTAGTAGTAACAGTAGCAGTAGTAGTAGCAGTAGCAGTAACAGTAGCAGTAACAGTAGCAGTAACAGTGAGTAGTAACAGTAGTAGTAGTAGTAACAGTAACAGTAACAGTAGCAGTAGCAGTAACAGTAGCAGTAACAGTAAAAGTAGCAGTAACAGTAGTAGTAGTAGTAACAGTAGCAGTAGCAGTAACAGTAACAGTAGCAGTAACAGTAAAAGTAGCAGTAGCAGTAGTAGTAACAGTAGCAGTAACAGTGAAAGTAGCAGTAACAGTAACAGTAACAGTAACAGTAGCAGTAACAGTAAAAGTAGCAGTAGCAGTAGTAGTAACAGTAGTAGTAACAGTAACAGTAACAGTAACAGTAGTAGTAACAGTAACAGTAACAGTAGCAGTAACAGTAGTAGTAGTAGTAACAGTAGCAGTAGCAGTAACAGTAACAGTAACAGTAGCAGTAACAGTAAAAGTAGCAGTAGTAGTAACAGTAGTAGTAACAGTAACAGTAACAGTAGCAGTAGCAGTAACAGTAGTAGTAGTAGTAACAGTAGTAGTAACAGTAGTAGTAACAGTAACAGTAACAGTAACAGTACCAGTAACAGTAGTAACAGTAGCAGTAGTAGTAACAGTAGCAGTAGTAGTATCAGTAACAGTAACAGTAGTCAGACAGTAACAGTAACAGTAGCAGTAACAGTAACAGTAACAGTAGTAGTAACAGTAACAGTAGCAGTAACAATAACAGTAACAGTAACAGTAGTAGTAACAGTAACAGTAACAGTAACAGTAGCAGTAGCAGTAGTAGTAGTAGTAGCAGTAACAGTAGTAGTAACAGTAACAGTAACAGTAACAGTAGTAGTATCAGTAACAGTAACAGTAGTAGTAACAGTAGTAGTAACAGTAACAGTAGTAACAGTAACAGTAACAGTAGCAGTAACAGTAACAGTAGTAGTAACAGTAACAGTAGCAGTAACAGTAACAGAAGCAGAAGCAGTAACAGTAACAGTAACAGTAGTAGGAGCAGTAACAGTAACAGTAGTAGAGCAGTAACAGTAACAGTAGTAGGAGCAGTAACAGTAGCAGTAGCAGTAACAGTAACAGTAGTAGAGCAGTAACAGTAACAGTAGCAGTAACAGTAACAGTAGTAACAGTAACAGTAACAGTAACAGTAACAGTAGTAGGAGCAGTAACAGTAACAGTAGCAGTAACAGTAACAGTAGTAACAGTAACAGTAACAGTAGCAGTAACAGTAACAGTAGTAGGAGCAGTAACAGTAACAGTAACAGTAACAGTAGTAACAGTAACAGTAACAGTAGTAACAGTAACAGTAACAGTAGTAACAGTAACAGTAACAGTAACAGTAGTAACAGTAGTAGTAGTAGGAGCAGTAACAGTAACAGTAACAGTAACAGTAGTAACAGTAACAGTAGTAGGAGCAGTAACAGTAGCAGTAACAGTAACAGTAGTAACAGTAACAGTAACAGTAGTAGGAGCAGTAACAGTAACAGTAACAGTAGTAACAGTAACAGTAACAGTAGCAGTAACAGTAACAGTAGTAGTAACAGTAACAGTAGTAACAGTAGTAGTAGTAACAGTAGCAGTAACAGTAACAGTAGTAACAGTAACAGTAACAGTAACAGTAACAGTAACAGTAGCAGTAACAGTAACAGTAGTAGGAGCAGTAACAGTAACAGTAGCAGTAACAGTAACAGTAGTAACAGTAACAGTAGTAGGAGCAGTAACAGTAACAGTAGTAACAGTAACAGTAGTAACAGTAACAGTAAAAGTAACAGTAACAGTAACAGTAGTAACAGTAACAGTAGTAACAGTAACAGTAGTAGTAGTAGTAACAGTAAAAGTAACAGTAACAGTAGTAGGAGCAGTAACAGTAACAGTAACAGTAGTAGGAGCAGTAACAGTAACAGTAACAGTAGTAGGAGCAGTAACAGTAACAGTAGCAGTAACAGTAACAGTAGTAACAGTAACAGTAACAGTAGCAGTAACAGTAACAGTAGTAGAGCAGTAACAGTAACAGTAGCAGTAACAGTAACAGTAGTAACAGTAGTAACAGTAACAGCAGTAACAGTAACAGTAGCAGTAGTAGTAGTAACAGTAAAAGTAACAGTAACAGTAGTAGAGCAGTAACAGTAACAGTAGCAGTAACAGTAACAGTAGTAACAGTAACAGTAACAGTAGCAGTAACAGTAACAGTAGTAACAGTAACAGTAGCAGTAGTAGTAGTAACAGTAAAAGTAACAGTAACAGTAGTAGGAGCAGTAACAGTAACAGTAGCAGTAACAGTAACAGTAGTAACAGTAACAGTAAAAGTAACAGTAACAGTAGTAGAGCAGTAACAGTAACAGTAGCAGTAACAGTAACAGTAGTAACAGTAGCAGTAACAGTAACAGTAGTAACAGTAACAGTAGCAGTAACAGTAACAGTAACAGTAGCAGTAACAGTAACAGTAGTAACAGTAACAGTAGTAGTAACAGTAACAGTACCAGTAGTAGTAACAGTAACAGTAACAGTAGTAGTAACAGTAACAGTAACAGTAGCAGTAACAGTAACAGTAGTAGTAACAGTAACAGTAGTAGCAGTAACAGTAGCAGTAGTAACAGAAACAGTAGCAGTAGTAGTAACAGTAACAGTAGTAGGAGCAGTAACAGTAACAGTAACAGTACCAGTAACAGTAGTAACAGTAGCAGTAGTAGTAACAGTAGCAGTAGTAGTATCAGTAACAGTAACAGTAGTAGGAGCAGTAACAGTAACAGTAGCAGTAACAGTAACAGTAACAGTAGCAGTAGTAGTAACAGTAACAGTAGCAGTAACAGTAGCAGTAACTGTAACAGTAACAGTAGTAGTAACAGTAACAGTAACAGTAGCAGTAGCAGTAACCGTAGCAGTAGTAGTAGCAGTAACAGTAGTAGTAACAGTAAGAGCAGTAATAGTATCAGCAGTAACAGTAGTAGCAGTAACAGTAGTAGTAGCAGTAAGAGCAGTAATAGTAGCAGCAGTAACAGTAGCAGCAGTAACAGTAGCAGTAGTAGTAACAGTAACAGTAGTAGTATCAGTAACAGTAACAGTAGCAGAGCAGTAACATTAACAGTAGCAGTAACAGTAGCAGTAACAGTAGCAGTAGTAGCAGTAACAGTAACAGTAACAGTAACAGTAGTAGTAACAGTAACAGTAACAGTAACAGTAGTAGTAGCAGTAACAGTAGCAGTAACAGTAGCAGTAACAGTAACAGTAACAGTAGTAGTAACAGTAGTAGGAGCAGTAACAGTAACAGTAGCAGTAACAGTAGCAGTAGTAGCAGTAACAGTAACAGTAGTAGTAACAGTAGTAGTAACAGTAAGAGCAGTAATAGTAGCAGCAGTAACAGTAGTAGCAGTAACAGTAGTAGTAGCAGTAACCGTAGCAGTAGTAGTAACAGTAGTAGTAACAGTAACAGTAACAGTAGTAGTAACAGTAACAGTAGTAGTAACAGTAGTAGTAGCAGTAACAGTAGTAGTAACAGTAGTAGTAACAGTAACAGTAGCAGTAGTAGTAACAGTAACAGTAGTAGTAACAGTAACAGTAACAGTAACAGTAGCAGTAACAGTAGCAGTAACAGTAACAGTAGCAGTAACAGTAACAGTAGTAGCAGTAACAGTAACAGTAGTAACAGTAACAGTAACAGTAGTAATAACAGTAACAGTAGTAGTAACAGTAACAGTCGTAGTAACAGTAACAGTAGCAGTAGCAGTAGTAGTAACAGTAACAGTAGTAGTAACAGTAACAGTAGTAGTAACAGTAACAGTAACAGTAGTAGTAACAGTAGTAGTAACAGTAACAGTAACAGTAGTAGTAACAGTAACAGTAACAGTAAGAGTAGCATTAACAGTAGTAGTAACAGTAACAGTAGCAGTAGCAGTAACAGTAGTAGTAACAGTAGTAGTAGTAACAGTAGCAGTAACAGTAGTAGTAACAGTAGTAGTAGTAACAGTAGTAGTAGTAACAGTAGTAGTAACAGTAGCAGTAGCAGTAACAGTAACAGTAACAGTAGCATTAACAGTAGTAGTAACAGTAACAGTAACAGTAGTACTAACAGTAGTAGTAACAGTAACAGTAGCAGTAACAGTAACAGTAGTAGTAACAGTAGTAGTAGTAACAGTAGCAGTAACAGTAGTAGTAACAGTAGTAGTAGTAACAGTAGTAGTAACAGTAGTAGTAGTAGCAGTAACAGTAACAGTAACATTAGCAGTAGCAGTAACAGTAACAGTAGTAGTAACAGTAGCAGTAACAGTAGCAGTAACAGTAGCAGCAGTAGTAACAGTAGCAGCAGTAACAGTAACAGTAACAGTAGTAGTAACAGTAGTAGTAACAGTAACAGTAACAATAGTAGTAACAGTAACAGTAGCAGTAGCAATAACAGTAGTAGTAAAAGTAACAGTAACAGTAGTAGTAACAGTAACAGTAACAGTAGCAGTAACAGTAGTAGTAACAGTAGTAGTAGTAGTAACAGTAACAGTAACAGTAGTAGTAACAGTAACAGTAGCAGTAACAGTAGTAGTAGTAGTAACAGTAGCAGTAACAGTAACAGTAGTAGTAACAGTAGTAGCAGTAACAGTAACAGTAGCAGTAACAGTAGTAGTAGTAGTAACAGTAACAGTAGCAGTAGCAGTAACAGTTACAGTAGTAGTAACAGTAGCAGTAACAGTAACAGTAACAGTAGTAGTAACAGTAACAGTAGTAGTAACAGTAGTAGCAGTAACAGTAGCAGTAACAGTAACAGTAGCAGTAGCAGTAACAGTAAAAGTAACAGTAACAGTAACAGTAGCAGTAACAGTAGCAGTAACAGTAACAGTAAAAGTAACAGTAACAGTAACAGTAACAGTAGCAGTAACAGTAGCACTGACAGTAACAGTAACAGTAACAGTAGTAGGAGCAGTAGCAGTAGTAGTAACAGTAACAGTAACAGTAGCAGTAACAGTAGCAGTAACAGTAACAGTAGTAGTAACAGTAGCAGTAGCAGTAACAGTAACAGTAACAGTAGCAGTAACAGTAACAGTAACAGTAGCAGTAACAGTAGCAGTAACAGAAACAGAAACAGTAACAGTAACAGTAGCAGTAACAGTAGTAGTAACAGTAACAGTAACAGAAACAGAAACAGTAACAGTAGCAGTAACAGTAACAGTAACAGTAGTAGTAACAGTAACAGTAGCAGTAACAGTAACAGTAACAGTAACAGGGGCAGTAACAGTAACAGTAGTAGTAACAGTAACAGTAGTAGCAGTAACAGTAACAGTAACAGTAGTAGGAGCAGTAACAGTAACAGTAACAGTAACAGTAGTAAGACAGTAACAGTAACAGTAACAGTAACAGGAGCAGTAAAAGTAGCAGTAGTAGTAACAGTAACAGTAACAGTAACAGTAGCAGTAACAGGAGCAGTAACAGTAACAGTAACAGTAGTAGTAACAGTAACAGTAACAGTAGTAGCAGTAACAGTAACAGTAACAGTAACAGTAACAGTAGTAGGAGCAGTAACAGTAGTAGGAACAGTAACAGTAACAGTAGTAGGAGCAGTAGCAGTAACAGGAGCAGTAACAGTAACAGTAACAGTAGTAGTAACAGTAACAGTAGTAGCAGTAACAGTAACAGTAACAGTAGCAGTAGTAGTAACAGTAGTAGTAACAGTAGCAGTAGTAGTAGCAGTAGCAGTAACAGTAACAGTAGCAGTAACAGTAGCAGTAACAACAGTAGTAGTAGTAGTAACAGTAACAGTAACAGTAGCAGTAGCAGTAACAGTAGCAGTAACAGTAAAAGTAGCAGTAACAGTAGTAGTAGTAGTAACAGTAGCAGTAGCAGTAACAGTAACAGTAGCAGTAACAGTAAAAGTAGCAGTAGCAGTAGTAGTAACAGTAGCAGTAACAGTAACAGTAGCAGTAACAGTAACAGTAACAGTAACAGTAGCAGTAACAGTAACAGTAGCAGTAGCAGTAGTAGTAACAGTAGTAGTAACAGTAGTAGGAGCAGTAACAGTAACAGTAACAGTAGTAGTAACAGTAACAGTAACAGTAGCAGTAACAGTAGCAGTAGCAGTAACAGTAGCAGTAGCAGTAACAGTAACAGTAGCAGTAACAGTAACAGTAGCAGTAACAGTAGCAGTAACAGTAGCAGTAACAGTAGCAGTAGCAGTAACAGTAGCAGTAGTAGTAACAGTAGTAGTAACAGTAAGAGCAGTAATAGTAGCAGCAGTAACAGTAGTAGCAGTAACAGTAGTAGTAGCAGTAACAGTAGCAGTAGTAGTAACAGTAGCAGTAGCAGTAACAGTAACAGTAACAGTAGCAGTAGCAGTAACAGAAACAGTAACAGTAACAGTAGCAGTAACAGTAGTAGTAACAGTAACAGTAACAGTAACAGTAGCAGTAGCAGTAACAGTAGTAGTAACAGTAACAGTAGCAGTAACAGTAACAGTAACAGTAACAGTAGTAGTAACAGTAACAGTAGCAGTAACAGTAACAGTAACAGGGGCAGTAACAGTAACAGTAGTAGTAACAGTAACAGTAGTAGCAGTAACAGTAACAGTAACAGTAGTAGAGCAGTAACAGTAACAGTAACAGTAACAGTAGTAGGAGCAGTAACAGTAACAGTAGCAGTAACAATAACAGTAACAGTAACAGAGCAGTAACAGTAGCAGTAGTAGTAACAGTAACAGTAACAGTAGCAGTAACAGGAGCAGTAACAGTAACAGTAACAGTAGTAGTAACAGTAACAGTAACAGTAGTAGCAGTAACAGTAACAGTAACAGTAACAGTAGTAGGAGCAGTAACAGTAACAGTAACAGTAGTAGAACAGTAACAGTAACAGTAACAGTAGTAGAACAGTAACAGTAACAGTAACAGTAGTAGTAACAGTAACAGTAGTAGCAGTAACAGTAACAGTAGTAGGACAGTAACAGTAACAGTAACAGTAGTAGGAGCAGTAACAGTAACAGTAACAGTAGTAGGAGCAGTAACAGTAACAGTAGTAGGAGCAGTAGCAGTAACAGGAGCAGTAACAGTAACAGTAACAGTAGTAGTAACAGTAACAGTAACAGTAGTAGCAGTAACAGTAACAGTAACAGTAGCAGTAGTAGTAACAGTAGTAGTAACAGTAGCAGTAGTAGTAGCAGTAGCAGTAACAGTAACAGTAGCAGTAACAGTAGCAGTAACAGTAGTAGTAACAGTAGTAGTAGTAGTAACAGTAACAGTAACAGTAGCAGTAGCAGTAACAGTAGCAGTAACAGTAACAGTAACAGTAGTAGTAACAGTAACAGTAGCAGTAACAGTAACAGTAACAGTAACAGGGGCAGTAACAGTAACAGTAGTAGTAACAGTAACAGTAGTAGCAGTAACAGTAACAGTAACAGTAGTAGAGCAGTAACAGTAACAGTAACAGTAACAGTAGTAGGAGCAGTAACAGTAACAGTAACAGTAACAGGAGCAGTAACAGTAGCAGTAGTAGTAACAGTAACAGTAACAGTAACAGTAGCAGTAACAGGAGCAGTAACAGTAACAGTAACAGTAGTAGTAACAGTAACAGTAACAGTAGTAGCAGTAACAGTAACAGTAACAGTAACAGTAGTAGGAGCAGTAACAGTAGTAGGAGCAGTAACAGTAACAGTAGTAGAGCAGTAGCAGTAACAGGAGCAGTAACAGTAACAGTAACAGTAGTAGTAACAGTAACAGTAGTAGCAGTAACAGTAACAGTAACAGTAGCAGTAGTAGTAACAGTAGTAGTAACAGTAGCAGTAGTAGTAGCAGTAGCAGTAACAGTAACAGTAGCAGTAACAGTAGCAGTAACAACAGTAGTAGTAGTAGTAACAGTAACAGTAACAGTAGCAGTAGCAGTAACAGTAGCAGTAACAGTAAAAGTAGCAGTAACAGTAGTAGTAGTAGTAACAGTAGCAGTAGCAGTAACAGTAACAGTAGCAGTAACAGTAAAAGTAGCAGTAGCAGTAGTAGTAACAGTAGCAGTAACAGTGACAGTAGCAGTAACAGTAACAGTAACAGTAACAGTAACAGTAACAGTAAAAGTAGCAGTAGCAGTAGCAGTAACAGTAGTAGTAACAGTAACAGTAACAGTAACAGTAACAGTAACAGTAACAGTAACAGTAACAGTAGCAGTAACAGTAGTAGTAGTAGTAACAGTAGCAGTAGCAGTAACAGTAACAGTAACAGTAGCAGTAACAGTAAAAGTAGCAGTAACAGTAGTAGTAACAGTAACAGTAACAGTAGCAGTAGCAGTAACAGTAGTAGTAGTAGTAACAGTAGTAGTAACAGTAGTAGTAACAGTAACAGTAACAGTAACAGTAGTAGAGCAGTAGCAGTAGTAGTAACAGTAACAGTAGCAGTAGTAGTAACAGTAGCAGTAGCAGTAACAGTAACAGTAACAGTAACAGTAGCAGTAACAGAAACAGTAACAGTAACAGTAGCAGTAACAGTAGTAGTAACAGTAACAGTAACAGTAACAGTAGCAGTAGCAGTAACAGTAGTAGTAACAGTAACAGTAGCAGTAACAGTAACAGTAACAGTAACAGTAGTAGTAACAGTAACAGTAGCAGTAACAGTAACAGTAACATTAACAGGGGCAGTAACAGTAACAGTAGTAGTAACAGTAACAGTAGTAGCAGTAACAGTAACAGTAACAGTAGTAGGAGCAGTAACAGTAACAGTAACAGTAACAGTAGTAGGAGCAGTAACAGTAACAGTAGCAGTAACAGTAACAGTAACAGTAACAGGAGCAGTAACAGTAGCAGTAGTAGTAACAGTAACAGTAACAGTAGCAGTAACAGGAGCAGTAACAGTAACAGTAACAGTAGTAGTAACAGTAACAGTAACAGTAGTAGCAGTAACAGTAACAGTAACAGTAACAGTAGTAGGAGCAGTAACAGTAACAGTAACAGTAGTAGGACAGTAACAGTAACAGTAACAGTAGTAGGAGCAGTAACAGTAACAGTAACAGTAGTAGTAACAGTAACAGTAGTAGCAGTAACAGTAACAGTAGTAGGAGCAGTAACAGTAACAGTAACAGTAGTAGAGCAGTAACAGTAACAGTAACAGTAGTAGAACAGTAACAGTAACAGTAGTAGGAGCAGTAGCAGTAACAGGAGCAGTAACAGTAACAGTAACAGTAGTAGTAACAGTAACAGTAACAGTAGTAGCAGTAACAGTAACAGTAACAGTAGCAGTAGTAGTAACAGTAGTAGTAACAGTAGCAGTAGTAGTAGCAGTAGCAGTAACAGTAACAGTAGCAGTAACAGTAGCAGTAACAGTAGTAGTAACAGTAGTAGTAGTAGTAACAGTAACAGTAACAGTAGCAGTAGCAGTAACAGTAGCAGTAACAGTAAAAGTAGCAGTAACAGTAGTAGTAGTAGTAACAGTAGCAGTAGCAGTAACAGTAACAGTAGCAGTAGCAGTAGTAGTAACAGTAGCAGTAACAGTGAAAGTAGCAGTAACAGTAGCAGTAACAGTAAAAGTAGCAGTAGCAGTAGTAGTAACAGTAGTAGTAACAGTAACAGTAACAGTAACAGTAACAGTAGTAGTAACAGTAACAGTAGCAGTAACAGTAGTAGTAGTAGTAACAGTAGCAGTAGCAGTAGTAGTAACAGTAACAGTAACAGTAACAGTAGCAGTAACAGGAGCAGTAACAGTAACAGTAACAGTAGTAGTAACAGTAACAGTAACAGTAGTAGCAGTAACAGTAACAGTAACAGTAGTAGGACAGTAACAGTAGTAGGAGCAGTAACAGTAACAGTAGTAGGAGACAGTAGCAGTAACAGGAGCAGTAACAGTAACAGTAACAGTAGTAGTAACAGTAACAGTAGTAGCAGTAACAGTAACAGTAACAGTAGCAGTAGTAGTAACAGTAGTAGTAACAGTAGCAGTAGTAGTAGCAGTAGCAGTAACAGTAACAGTAGCAGTAACAGTAGCAGTAACAACAGTAGTAGTAGTAGTAACAGTAACAGTAGCAGTAGCAGTAACAGTAAAAGTAGCAGTAACAGTAGTAGTAGTAGTAACAGTAGCAGTAGCAGTAACAGTAACAGTAGCAGTAACAGTAAAAGTAGCAGTAGCAGTAGTAGTAACAGTAGCAGTAACAGTGAAAGTAGCAGTAACAGTAACAGTAACAGTAACAGTAGCAGTAACAGTAAAGTAGCAGTAGCAGTAGTAGTAACAGTAGTAGTAACAGTAACAGTAACAGTAACAGTAACAGTAGTAGTAACAGTAACAGTAACAGTAGCAGTAACAGTAGTAGTAGTAGTAACAGTAGCAGTAGCAGTAACAGTAACAGTAACAGTAGCAGTAACAGTAAAAGTAGCAGTAACAGTAGTAGTAACAGTAACAGTAACAGTAACAGTAGCAGTAGCAGTAACAGTAGTAGTAGTAGTAACAGTAGTAGTAACAGTAGTAGTAACAGTAACAGTAACAGTAACAGTAACAGTAGCAGTAACAGTAGCACTGACAGTAACAGTAACAGTAACAGTAGTAGGAGCAGTAGCAGTAGTAGTAACAGTAACAGTAGCAGTAACAGTAGCAGTAGTAGTAACAGTAGCAGTAGCAGTAACAGTAGCAGTAACAGTAACAGTAGCAGTAACAGAAACAGTAACAGTAACAGTAGCAGTAACAGTAGTAGTAACAGTAACAGTAACAGTAACAGTAACAGTAGCAGTAGCAGTAGCAGTAACAGTAGTAGTAACAGTAACAGTAGCAGTAACAGTAGTAGTAACAGTAGCAGTAACAGTAACAGTAACAGTAACAGGGCAGTAACAGTAACAGTAGTAGTAACAGTAACAGTAGTAGCAGTAACAGTAACAGTAACAGTAGTAGGACAGTAACAGTAACAGTAGGAGCAGTAACAGTAGCAGTAACAGTAACAGTAACAGTAACAGGAGCAGTAACAGTAGCAGTAGTAGTAACAGTAACAGTAACAGTAACAGTAGCAGTAACAGGAGCAGTAACAGTAACAGTAGTAGTAACAGTAACAGTAACAGTAGTAGCAGTAGTAGGACAGTAACAGTAGTAGGAGCAGTAACAGTAACAGTAGTAGGAGCAGTAGCAGTAACAGGAGCAGTAACAGTAACAGTAGTAACAGTAGCAGTAGTAGTAACAGTAGCAGTAGTAGTATCAGTAACAGTAACAGTAGTCGGAGCAGTAACAGTAACAGTAACAGTAGCAGTAACAGTAACAGTAACAGTAGTAGTAACAGTAACAGTAACAGTAACAGTAGCAGTAACAATAACAGTAACAGTAACAGTAGTAGTAACAGTAACAGTAACAGTAACAGTAGCAGTAGCAGTAGTAGTAGCAGTAACAGTAGTAGTAACAGTAACAGTAACAGTAGTAGTATCAGTAACAGTAACAGTAGCAGTAACAGTAGCAGTAACAGTAGTAGTAACAGTAACAGTAACAGTAGTAGTATCAGTAGCAGTAACAGTAACAGTAGCAGTAGTAGTAACAGTAACAGTAGTAGTATCAGTAACAGTAACAGTAGCAGGAGCAGTAACATTAACAGTAGCAGTAACAGTAGCAGTAACAGTAGCAGTAGTAGCAGTAACAGTAACAGTAACAGTAACAGTAGTAGTAACAGTAACAGTAACAGTAACAGTAGTAGTAGCAGTAACAGTAGCAGTAACAGTAGCAGTAGTAGTAACAGTAACAGTAGTAGTATCAGTAGCAGGAACAGTAACATTAACAGTAGCAGTAACAGTAGCAGTAGTAGCAGTAACAGTAACAGTAGTAGTAACAGTAGTAGTAGTAGTAACAGTAGTAGTAACAGTAGTAGTAACAGTAACAGTAGCAGTAGTAGTAACAGTAGTAGTAGTAGTAACAGTAGTAGTAACAGTAGTAGTAACAGTAACAGTAACAGTAGTAGTAACAGTAACAGTAGTAGTAACAGTAGTAGTAACAGTAATAGTAACAGTAACAGTAGTAGTAACAGTAACAGTAACAGTAGTAGTAACAGTAACAGTAGCAGCAACAGTAACAGTAACAGTAACAGTAGCAGTAACAGTAACAGTAGCAGTAACAGTAACAGTAGTAGTAACAGTAGTAGTAGCAGTAACAGTAACAGTAGTAACAGTAACAGTAACAGTAGTAATAACAGTAACAGTAGTAGTAACAGTAACAGTAGTAGTAACAGTAACAGTAGCAGTAGCAGTAGTAGTAACAGTAACAGTAGTAGTAACAGTAACAGTAGTAGTAACAGTAACAGTAACAGTAGTAGTAACAGTAGTAGTAACAGTAACAGTAACAGTAGTAGTAACAGTAACAGTAACAGTAAGAGTAGCATTAACAGTAGTAGTAACAGTAACAGTAGCAGTAGCAGTAACAGTAGTAGTAACAGTAGTAGTAGTAACAGTAGCAGTAACAGTAGTAGTAACAGTAGTAGTAGTAACAGTAGTAGTAGTAACAGTAGTAGTAACAGTAGTAGTAACAGTAGCAGTAGCAGTAACAGTAACAGTAACAGTAGCATTAACAGTAGTAGTAACAGTAACAGTAACAGTAGTACTAACAGTAGTAGTAACAGTAACAGTAGCAGTAACAGTAACAGTAGTAGTAACAGTAGTAGTAGTAACAGTAGCAGTAACAGTAGTAGTAACAGTAGTAGTAGTAACAGTAGTAGTAACAGTAGTAGTAGTAGCAGTAACAGTAACAGTAACATTAGCAGTAACAGTAGCAGTAACAGTAACAGTAGTAGTAACAGTAGCAGTAACAGTAGCAGTAACAGTAGCAGCAGTAGTAACAGTAGCAGCAGTAACAGTAACAGTAACAGTAGTAGTAACAGTAGTAGTAACAGTAACAGTAACAATAGTAGTAACAGTAACAGTAGCAGTAGCAATAACAGTAGTAGTAAAAAGTAACAGTAACAGTAGTAGTAACAGTAACAGTAACAGTAACAGTAGCAGTAACAGTAGTAGTAACAGTAGTAGTAGTAGTAACAGTAACAGTAACAGTAGTAGTAACAGTAGCAGTAGCAGTAACAGTAGTAGTAGTAGTAACAGTAGCAGTAACAGTAACAGTAGTAGTAACAGTAGTAGCAGTAACAGTAACAGTAGCAGTAACAGTAGTAGTAGTAGTAACAGTAACAGCAGCAGTAGCAGTAACAGTAACAGTAGTAGTAACAGTAGCAGTAACAGTAACAGTAACAGTAGTAGTAACAGTAACAGTAGTAGTAACAGTAGTAGCAGTAACAGTAGCAGTAACAGTAACAGTAACAGTAGCAGTAGCAGTAACAGTAAAAGTAACAGTAACAGTAACAGTAGCAGTAACAGTAACAGTAGCAGTAACAGTAACAGTAAAAGTAACAGTAACAGTAACAGTAACAGTAGCAGTAACAGTAGCACTGACAGTAACAGTAACAGTAACAGTAGTAGGAACAGTAGCAGTAGTAGTAACAGTAACAGTAACAGTAGCAGTAACAGTAGCAGTAACAGTAACAGTAGTAGTAACAGTAGCAGTAGCAGTAACAGTAACAGTAACAGTAACAGTAGCAGTAACAGTAACAGTAACAGTAGCAGTAACAGAAACAGAAACAGTAACAGTAACAGTAGCAGTAACAGTAGTAGTAACAGTAACAGTAACAGAAACAGAAACAGTAACAGTAGCAGTAACAGTAACAGTAACAGTAGCAGTAACAGTAACAGTAACAGTAACAGGGGCAGTAACAGTAACAGTAGTAGTAACAGTAACAGTAGTAGCAGTAACAGTAACAGTAACAGTAGTAGGAGCAGTAACAGTAACAGTAACAGTAACAGTAGTAGGAGCAGTAACAGTAACAGTAACAGTAACAGGAGCAGTAACAGTAGCAGTAGTAGTAACAGTAACAGTAACAGTAACAGTAGCAGTAACAGGAGCAGTAACAGTAACAGTAACAGTAGTAGTAACAGTAACAGTAACAGTAGTAGTAACAGTAGTAGTAACAGTAACAGTAACAGTAGTAGTAACAGTAACAGTAACAGTAAGAGTAGCATTAACAGTAGTAGTAACAGTAACAGTAGCAGTAGCAGTAACAGTAGTAGTAACAGTAGTAGTAGTAACAGTAGCAGTAACAGTAGTAGTAACAGTAGTAGTAGTAACAGGAGCAGTAACAGTAACAGTAACAGTAGTAGTAACAGTAACAGTAGTAGCAGTAACAGTAACAGTAACAGTAGTAGTAACAGTAACAGTAACAGTAGTAGTAACAGTAGTAGTAACAGTAACAGTAACAGTAGTAGTAACAGTAACAGTAACAGTAAGAGTAGCATTAACAGTAGTAGTAACAGTAACAGTAACAGTAACAGTAGTAGGAGCAGTAACAGTAGTAGGAGCAGTAACAGTAACAGTAGTAGGAGCAGTAGCAGTAACAGGAGCAGTAACAGTAACAGTAACAGTAGTAGTAACAGTAACAGTAGTAGCAGTAACAGTAACAGTAACAGTAGCAGTAGTAGTAACAGTAGTAGTAACAGTAGCAGTAGTAGTAGCAGTAGCAGTAACAGTAACAGTAGCAGTAACAGTAGCAGTAACAACAGTAGTAGTAGTAGTAACAGTAACAGTAACAGTAGCAGTAGCAGTAACAGTAGCAGTAACAGTAAAAGTAGCAGTAACAGTAGTAGTAGTAGTAACAGTAGCAGTAGCAGTAACAGTAACAGTAGCAGTAACAGTAAAAGTAGCAGTAGCAGTAGTAGTAACAGTAGCAGTAACAGTGAAAGTAGCAGTAACAGTAACAGTAACAGTAACAGTAGCAGTAACAGTAAAAGTAGCAGTAGCAGTAGTAGTAACAGTAGTAAGTAACAGTAACAGTAACAGTAACAGTAACAGTAGTAGTAACAGTAACAGTAACAGTAGCAGTAACAGTAGTAGTAGTAGTAACAGTAGCAGTAACAGTAACAGTAACAGTAGCAGTAACAGTAAAAGTAGCAGTAACAGTAGTAGTAACAGTAACAGTAACAGTAGCAGTAGCAGTAACAGTAGTAGTAGTAGTAACAGTAGTAGTAACAGTAACAGTAACAGTAACAGTAACAGTAGCAGTAACAGTAGCACTGACAGTAACAGTAACAGTAACAGTAGTAGGAGCAGTAGCAGTAGTAGTAACAGTAACAGTAGCAGTAGTAGTAACAGTAGCAGTAGCAGTAACAGTAACAGTAATAGTAGCAGTAACAGTAACAGTAACAGTAGCAGTAACAGTAACAGTAACAGTAACAGTAGCAGTAACAGTAGTAGTAACAGTAACAGTAACAGTAGCAGTAGCAGTAACAGTAGTAGTAACAGTAACAGTAGCAGTAACAGTAACAGTAACAGTAACAGTAGTAGTAACAGTAACAGTAGCAGTAACAGTAACAGTAACAGTAACAGGGGCAGTAACAGTAACAGTAGTAGTAACAGTAACAGTAGTAGCAGTAACAGTAACAGTAACAGTAGTAGGAGCAGTAACAGTAACAGTAACAGTAGTAGGAGCAGTAACAGTAACAGTAACAGTAGCAGTAACAGTAACAGTAACAGTAACAGGAGCAGTAACAGTAGCAGTAGTAGTAACAGTAACAGTAACAGTAGCAGTAACAGGAGCAGTAACAGTAACAGTAACAGTAGTAGTAACAGTAACAGTAACAGTAGTAGCAGTAACAGTAACAGTAACAGTAGTAGAACAGTAACAGTAACAGTAACAGTAGTAGGAGCAGTAACAGTAACAGTAACAGTAGTAGGAGCAGTAACAGTAACAGTAACAGTAACAGTAGTAGTAACAGTAACAGTAGTAGCAGTAACAGTAACAGTAGTAGGAGCAGTAACAGTAACAGTAACAGTAGTAGGAGCAGTAACAGTAACAGTAACAGTAGTAGGGCAGTAACAGTAACAGTAGTAGAACAGTAGCAGTAACAGGAGCAGTAACAGTAACAGTAACAGTAGTAGTAACAGTAACAGTAACAGTAGTAGCAGTAACAGTAACAGTAACAGTAGCAGTAGTAGTAACAGTAGTAGTAACAGTAGCAGTAGTAGTAGCAGTAGCAGTAACAGTAACAGTAGCAGTAACAGTAGCAGTAACAGTAGTAGTAACAGTAGTAGTAGTAGTAACAGTAACAGTAGCAGTAGCAGTAACAGTAGCAGTAACAGTAAAAGTAGCAGTAACAGTAGTAGTAGTAGTAACAGTAGCAGTAGCAGTAACAGTAACAGTAGCAGTAGCAGTAGTAGTAACAGTAGCAGTAACAGTGAAAGTAGCAGTAACAGTAACAGTAGCAGTAACAGTAAAAGTAGCAGTAGCAGTAGTAGTAACAGTAGTAGTAACAGTAACAGTAACAGTAACAGTAGTAGTAACAGTAACAGTAACAGTAGCAGTAACAGTAGTAGTAGTAGTAACAGTAGCAGTAGCAGTAGTAGTAACAGTAACAGTAACAGTAACAGTAGCAGTAACAGGAGCAGTAACAGTAACAGTAACAGTAGTAGTAACAGTAACAGTAACAGTAGTAGCAGTAACAGTAACAGTAACAGTAACAGTAGTAGGAACAGTAACAGTAGTAGAGCAGTAACAGTAACAGTAGTAGGACAGTAGCAGTAACAGGAGCAGTAACAGTAACAGTAACAGTAGTAGTAACAGTAACAGTAGTAGCAGTAACAGTAACAGTAGCAGTAGTAGTAACAGTAGTAGTAACAGTAGCAGTAGTAGTAGCAGTAGCAGTAACAGTAACAGTAGCAGTAACAGTAGCAGTAACAACAGTAGTAGTAGTAGTAACAGTAACAGTAACAGTAGCAGTAGCAGTAACAGTAGCAGTAACAGTAAAAGTAGCAGTAACAGTAGTAGTAGTAGTAACAGTAGCAGTAGCAGTAACAGTAACAGTAGCAGTAACAGTAAAAGTAGCAGTAGCAGTAGTAGTAACAGTAGCAGTAACAGTGAAAGTAGCAGTAACAGTAACAGTAGCAGTAACAGTAAAAGTAGCAGTAGCAGTAGTAGTAACAGTAGTAGTAACAGTAACAGTAACAGTAACAGTAACAGTAGTAGTAACAGTAACAGTAACAGTAGCAGTAACAGTAGTAGTAGTAGTAACAGTAGCAGTAGCAGTAACAGTAACAGTAACAGTAGCAGTAACAGTAAAAGTAGCAGTAACAGTAGTAGTAACAGTAACAGTAACAGTAACAGTAGCAGTAGCAGTAACAGTAGTAGTAGTAGTAACAGTAGTAGTAACAGTAGTAGTAACAGTAACAGTAACAGTAACAGTAGCAGTAACAGTAGCACTGACAGTAACAGTAACAGTAACAGTAGTAGAACAGTAGCAGTAGTAGTAACAGTAACAGTAGCAGTAACAGTAGCAGTAGTAGTAACAGTAGCAGTAGCAGTAACAGTAGCAGTAACAGTAACAGTAACAGTAGCAGAAACAGTAACAGTAACAGTAGCAGTAACAGTAGTAGTAACAGTAACAGTAACAGTAACAGTAGCAGTAGCAGTAACAGTAGTAGTAACAGTAACAGTAACAGTAGTAGTAACAGTAACAGTAGCAGTAACAGTAACAGTAACAGTAACAGTAACAGTAACAGGGGCAGTAACAGTAACAGTAGTAGTAACAGTAACAGTAGTAGCAGTAACAGTAACAGTAACAGTAGTAGGAGCAGTAACAGTAACAGTAACAGTAACAGTAGTAGGAGCAGTAACAGTAACAGTAACAGTAACAGTAGCAGTAACAGTAACAGTAACAGTAACAGTAACAGGAGCAGTAACAGTAGCAGTAGTAGTAACAGTAACAGTAACAGTAGCAGTAACAGGAGCAGTAACAGTAACAGTAACAGTAGTAGTAACAGTAACAGTAACAGTAGTAGCAGTAACAGTAACAGTAACAGTAACAGTAGTAGGAGCAGTAACAGTAACAGTAACAGTAGTAGGAGCAGTAACAGTAACAGTAACAGTAGTAGGAGCAGTAACAGTAACAGTAACAGTAACAGTAGTAGTAACAGTAACAGTAGTAGCAGTAACAGTAACAGTAGTAGGAGCAGTAACAGTAACAGTAACAGTAGTAGAGCAGTAACAGTAACAGTAACAGTAGTAGGAGCAGTAACAGTAACAGTAGTAGGAGCAGTAGCAGTAACAGGAGCAGTAACAGTAACAGTAACAGTAGTAGTAACAGTAACAGTAACAGTAGTAGCAGTAACAGTAACAGTAGCAGTAGTAGTAACAGTAGTAGTAACAGTAGCAGTAGTAGTAGCAGTAGCAGTAACAGTAACAGTAGCAGTAACAGTAGCAGTAACAGTAGTAGTAACAGTAGTAGTAGTAGTAACAGTAACAGTAACAGTAGCAGTAGCAGTAACAGTAGCAGTAACAGTAAAAGTAGCAGTAACAGTAGTAGTAGTAGTAACAGTAGCAGTAGCAGTAACAGTAACAGTAGCAGTAGCAGTAGTAGTAACAGTAGCAGTAACAGTGAAAGTAGCAGTAACAGTAACAGTAGCAGTAACAGTAAAAGTAGCAGTAGCAGTAGTAGTAACAGTAGTAGTAACAGTAACAGTAACAGTAACAGTAGTAGTAACAGTAACAGTAACAGTAGCAGTAACAGTAGTAGTAGTAGTAACAGTAGCAGTAGCAGTAACAGTAACAGTAACAGTAAAAGTAGCAGTAACAGTAGTAGTAGTAGTAACAGTAGTAGTAACAGTAGTAGTAACAGTAACAGTAACAGTAACAGTAACAGTAGCAGTAGCAGTAACAGTAGTAGTAGTAGTAACAGTAGTAGTAACAGTAGTAGTAACAGTAACAGTAACAGTAGTACAGTAGTAGTAGTAGTAACAGTAGTAGTAACAGTAGTAGTAACAGTAACAGTAACAGTAACAGTAACAGTAGTAGCAGTAACAGTAGTAGTAAGTAACAGTAGTAGCAGTAACAGTAAAAAGTAGTAGCAGTAACAGTAACAGTAACAGTAAAAGTAGTAGTAACAGTAACAGTAGCAGTAGTAGTAACAGTAGTAGGAGCAGTAACAGTAACAGTAGTAGTAACAGTAACAGTAACAGTAACAGTAGCAGTAGTAGTAACAGTAGTAGGACAGTAACAGTAACAGTAGTAGTAACAGTAACAGTAGTAGCAGTAACAGTAACAGTAGCATTAACAGTAGTAGTAACAGTAACAGTAACAGTAACAGTAGTAGTAACAGTAACAGTAACAGTAGTAGTAACAGTAACATTAACAGTAGCAGTAACAGTAGCAGTAACAGTAGTAGTAACAGTAGTAGTAGTAGTAACAGTAGCAGTAACAGTAACAGTAGTAGTAACAGTAACAGTAGCAGTAACAGTAGTAGTAGTAGTAACAGTAGCAGTAACAGTAACAGTAGTAGTAACAGTAGTAACAGTAACAGTAGCAGTAACAGTAGTAGTAGTAGTAACAGTAACAGTAGCAGTAGCAGTAACAGTAACAGTAGTAGTAACAGTAGCAGTAACAGTAACAGTAACAGTAGTAGTAACAGTAGCAGTAACAGTAACAGTAACAGTAGTAGCAGTAACAGTAGCAGTAACAGTAACAGTAACAATAGCAGTAACAGTAGTAGTAACAGTAACAGTAACAGTAGTAGTAACAGCAACAGTAGTAGTAACAGTAACAGTAGCAGTAGCAGTAACAGTAACAGTAAAAGTAACAGTAACAGTAACAGTAACAGTAGCAGTAACAGTAGCACTGACAGTAACAGTAACAGTAACAGTAGTAGGAGCAGTAGCAGTAGTAGTAGCAGTAACAGTAACAGTAGCAGTAGTAGTAACAGTAGCAGTAGCAGTAACAGTAACAGTAGCAGTAACAGTAACAGTAGCAGTAACAGTAACAGTAACAGTAACAGTAGCAGTAACAGTAGTAGTAACAGTAACAGTAACAGTAACAGTAGCAGTAGCAGTAGCAGTAACAGTAGTAGTAACAGTAACAGTAGCAGTAACAGTAACAGTAACAGTAGTAGTAACAGTAACAGTAGCAGTAACAGTAACAGTAACAGTAACAGTAGCAGTAACAGTAACAGTAGTAGTAACAGTAACAGTAGTAGCAGTAACAGTAACAGTAACAGTAGTAGGAGCAGTAACAGTAACAGTAACAGTAGTAGGAGCAGTAACAGTAACAGTAACAGTAACAGTAACAGTAGCAGTAACAGTAACAGTAACAGGAGCAGTAACAGTAGCAGTAGTAGTAACAGTAACAGTAACAGTAGCAGTAACAGGAGCAGTAACAGTAACAGTAACAGTAGTAGTAACAGTAACAGTAACAGTAGTAGCAGTAACAGTAACAGTAACAGTAGTAGGAGCAGTAACAGTAACAGTAACAGTAGTAGGAGCAGTAACAGTAACAGTAACAGTAGTAGAGCAGTAACAGTAACAGTAACAGTAGCAGTAACAGTAACAGTAGTAGTAACAGTAACAGTAGTAGCAGTAACAGTAACAGTAGTAGGAGCAGTAACAGTAACAGTAACAGTAGTAGGAGCAGTAACAGTAACAGTAACAGTAGTAGGAGCAGTAACAGTAACAGTAGTAGGACAGTAGCAGTAACAGGAGCAGTAACAGTAACAGTAACAGTAGTAGTAACAGTAACAGTAACAGTAGTAGCAGTAACAGTAACAGTAACAGTAGCAGTAGTAGTAACAGTAGTAGTAACAGTAGCAGTAGTAGTAGCAGTAGCAGTAGCAGTAACAGTAGCAGTAACAGTAGTAGTAACAGTAGTAGTAGTAGTAACAGTAACAGTAACAGTAGCAGTAGCAGTAACAGTAGCAGTAACAGTAAAAGTAGCAGTAACAGTAGTAGTAGTAGTAACAGTAGCAGTAGCAGTAACAGTAACAGTAGCAGTAACAGTAAAAGTAGCAGTAGCAGTAGTAGTAACAGTAGCAGTAACAGTGAAAGTAGCAGTAACAGTAACAGTAACAGTAGCAGTAACAGTAAAAGTAGCAGTAACAGTAGTAGTAACAGTATCAGTAACAGTAACAGTAACAGTAACAGTAGTAGTAACAGTAACAGTAACAGTAGCAGTAACAGTAGTAGTAGTAGTAACAGTAGCAGTAACAGTAACAGTAACAGTAACAGTAGCAGTAACAGTAAAAGTAGCAGTAGTAGTAACAGTAGTAGTAACAGTAACAGTAACAGTAACAGTAGCAGTAGCAGTAACAGTAACAGTAGCAGTAACAGTAGCAGTAACAGTAAAAGTAGTAGGAGCAGTAACAGTAACAGTAGCAGTAGTAGTAACAGTAGTAGGAGCAGTAACAGTAACAGTAGTAGTAACAGTAACAGTAACAGTAACAGTAGCAGTAGTAGTAACAGTAGTAGGAGCAGTAACAGTAACAGTAGTAGTAACAGTAACAGTATCAGTAACAGTAGTAGTAACAGTAACAGTAACAGTAACAGTAGCAGTAGCAGTAACAGTAACAGTAACAGTAACAGTAGCAGTAACAGTAGCAGTAGCAGTAACAGTAGTAGTAACAGTAACAGTAACAGTAGCAGTAGTAGTAACAGTAACAGCAGCAGTAACAGTAACAGTATTAGTAACAGTAGCAGTAACAGTAGCAGTAACAGTAACAGTAACAGTAGTAGCAGTAACAGTAACAGTAACAGTAACAGTAGTAGTAACAGTAACAGTAACAGTAGTAGTAACAGTAACAGTAACAGTAGCATTAACAGTAGTAGTAACAGTAACAGTAACAGTAGTAGTAACAGTAACAGTAACAGTAGTAGTAACAGTAACAGTAACAGTAGTAGCAGTAACAGTAACAGTAGCATTAACAGTAGTAGTAACAGTAACAGTAACAGTAGCAGTAACAGTAGTAGTAACAGTAGTAGTAGTAGTAACAGTAGCAGTAACAGTAGTAGTAGTAGTAACAGTAGCAGTAACAGTAACAGTAGTAGTAACAGTAGTAGCAGTAACAGTCACAGTAGCAGTAACAGTAACAGTAGTAGTAGTAGTAACAGTAACAGTAGCAGTAGCAGTAACAGTAACAGTAGTAGTAACAGTAACAGTAGCAGTAACAGTAGCAGTAACAGTAACAGTCACAGTAGTAGTAACAGTAACAGTAGTAGTAACAGTAGCAGTAACAGTAACAGTAGTAGTAACAGTAGTAGCAGTAACAGTAGCAGTAACAGTAACAGTAGTAGGAGCAGTAACAGTAACAGTAGTAGTAACAGTAACAGTAACAGTAGCAGTAGCAGTAACAGTAACAGTAACAGTAACAGTAACAGTAACAGTAGCAGTAACAGTAGCAGTAACAGTAACAGTAACAGTAGCAGTAACAGTAACAGTAACAGTAGCAGTAACAGTAACAGTAACAGTAGCAGTAACAGTAACAGTAACAGTAGCAGTAACAGTAACAGTAGCAGTAACAGTAACAGTAACAGTAGCAGTAACAGTAGTAGTAACAGTAACAGTAGCAGTAACAGTAACAGTAGTAGTAACAGTAGTAGTAACAGTAACAGTAACAGTAGCAGTAACAGTAACAGTAGTAGTAGCAGTAACAGTAACAGTAACAGTAGTAGTAGTAGTAACAGTAACAGTAACAGTAGCAGTAACAGTAACAGTAGCAGTAACAGTAACAGTAACAGTAGCAGTAACAGTAACAGTAACAGTAGCAGTAACAGTAGCAGTAACAGTAGCAGTAACAGTAACAGTAACAGTAGCAGTAACAGTAGCAGTAACAGTAACAGTAACAGTAGCAGTAACAGTAACAGTAACATTAGCAGTAGTAGTAGCAGTAACAGTAGTAGTAGTAGCAGTAGCAGTAGCAGTAGTAGTAACAGTAGCAGTAACAGTAGTAGTAACAGTAACAGTGACAGTAACAGTAACAGTAACAGGAGCAGTAACAGTAACAGTAGTAGTAACAGTAACAGTAACAGTAGTAGCAGTAACAGTAGTAGGAGCAGTAACAGTCACAGTAGTAGGAGCAGTAACAGTAACAGTAACAGTAGCAGTAACAGTAACAGTAACAGTAACAGTAGTAGTAACAGTAACAGTAGCAGTAACAGTAACAGGAGCAGTAACAGTAACAGTAACAGTAGTAGTAACAGTAACAGTAACAGTAGTAGCAGTAACAGTAGTAGCAGTAACAGTAACAGTAACAGTAACAGTAGTAGGAGCAGTAACAGTAACAGTAACAGTAGCAGTAACAGTAACAGTAGTAGTAACAGTAACAGTAACAGTAGTAGCAGTAACAGTAACAGTAGTAGGAGCAGTAACAGTAACAGTAGTAGAGCAGTAACAGTAACAGTAACAGTAACAGTAGTAGGAGCAGTAACAGTAACAGGAGCAGTAACAGTAGAAGTAACAGTAACAGTAGTAGCAGTAACAGTAACAGTAACAGTAACAGTAGCAGTAGTAGTAACAGTAGCAGTAACAGTAGTAGTAACAGTAACAGTAGCAGTAGCAGTAGTAGTAGCAGTAGCAGTAGCAGTAACAGTAGCAGTAACAGTAGTAGTAACAGTAACAGTAGCAGTAACAGTAGCAGTAACAGTAAAAGTAGCAGTAACAGTAACAGTAACAGTAGTAGTAACAGTAACAGTAACAGTAGTAGTAACAGTAAAAGTAACAGTAGCAGTAGTAGTAACAGTAGCAGTAACAGTAGCAGTAACAGTAACAGTAGCAGTAACAGTAAAAGTAGCAGTAACAGTAACAGTAACAGTAGCAGTAACAGTAACAGTAACAGTAGCAGTAACAGTAACAGTAGCAGTAACAGTAACAGTAGTAGTAACAGTAACAGTAACAGTAACAGTAGTAGTAACAGTAGTAGTAACAGTAGTAGTAACAGTAGTAGTAACAGTAACAGTAACAGTAGCAGTAGCAGTAACAGTAGCAGTAGCAGTAACAGTAGCAGTAACAGTAACAGTAGTAGTAGCAGTAACAGTAACAGTAGCAGTAACAGTAACAGTAACAGTAGCAGTAACAGTAGTAGTAACAGTAGCAGTAACAGTAACAGTAGTAGTAACAGTAGCAGTAACAGTAACAGTAGCAGTAGCAGTAACAGTAACAGTAACAGTAACAGTAGCAGTAGTAGTAACAGTAGTAGGAGCAGTAACAGTAACAGTAGTAGTAACAGTAATAGTAACAGTAGTAGTAACAGTAACAGTAACAGTAGCAGTAACAGTAACAGTAACAGTAGTAGTAACAGTAGCAGTAACAGTAACAGTAGCAGTAGCAGTAGCAGTAGTAGTAACAGTAACAGTAACTGTAACAGTAGTAGTAACAGTAACAGTAACAGTAGCAGTAACAGTAGTAGTAACAGTAGCAGTAACAGTAACAGTAGTAGTAACAGTAACAGTAACAGTAGCAGTAACAGTAACAGTAGTAGTAACAGTAACAGTAATAGTAACAGTAGTAGGAGCAGTAACAGTAACAGTAACAGTAGTAGTAACAGTAACAGTAACAGTAACAGTAGCAGTAACAGTAGTAGTACCAGTAGTAGTAACAGTAACAGTAGTAGTAACAGTAGTAGGAGCAGTAACAGTAACAGTAGCAGTAACAGTAACAGTAACAGTAGCAGTAGTAGTAACAGTAACAGTAGCAGTAACAGTAGCAGTAACTGTAACAGTAACAGTAGTAGTAACAGTAACAGTAACAGTAGCAGTAACAGTAACAGTAACAGTAGTAGTAACAGTAACAGTAGTAGGAGCAGTAACAGTAACAGTAACAGTAACAGTAGTAGTAACAGTAGTAGTAACAGTAGAAGTAACAGTAACAGTAGTAGTTGCAGTAACAGTAGTAGTAGCAGTAACAGTAGCAGTAACAGTAACAGTAACAGTAGCAGTAACAGTAACGGTAGCAGTAACGGTAGCAGTAACAGTAACAGTAGCAGTAACAGTAACGGTAGCAGTAACGGTAGCAGTAACAGTAACAGTAGCAGTAACGGTAGCAGTAACGGTAGCAGTAACAGTGACAGTAGCAGTAACAGTAGTAGTAACAGTAACAGTAGTAGTAACAGTAAAAGTAGCAGTAACAGTAGTAGTAACAGTAACAGTAGTAGTAGCAGTAACAGTAACAGTAACAGTAGTAGGAGCAGTAACAGTAACAGTAACAGTAGTAGGAGCAGTAACAGTAACAGGAGCAGTAACAGTAACAGTAGTAGTAACAGTAACAGTAACAGTAGTAGCAGTAGTAACAGTAACAGTAGTAGGAGCAGTAACAGTAACAGTAGCAGTAGTAGTAACAGTAACAGTAGCAGTAACAGTAGCAGTAACTGTAACAGTAACAGTAGCAGTAACAGTAACAGTAACAGTAGCAGTAACAGTAACAGTAGTAGTAGCAGTAACAGTAGCAGTAACAGTAACAGTAGCAGTAACAGTAACAGTAGCAGTAACAGTAACAGTAACAGTAACAGTAACAGTAACAGTAGTAACAGTAGCAGCAGTAACAGTAGCAGCAGTAACAGCAGTAGCAGTAACAGTAGCAGCAGTAACAGTAAGAGCAGTAACAGTAGCAGCAGTAACAGTAGTAGCAGTAACAGTAGCAGCAGTAACAGCAGTAGCAGTAACAGTAGCAGCAGTAACAGTAACAGCAGTAATAGTAGCAGCAGTAACAGTAGCAGTAACAGTAACAGTAGCAGTAGCAGTAACAGCAGCAGCAGTAACAGTAGCAGCAGTAACAGTAGCAGCAGTAACAGTAGTAACAGTAGTAGCAGTAACAGTAGCAGCAGTAACAGCAGTAGCAGTAACAGTAGCAGCAGTAACAGTAGCAGCAGTAACAGTAGCAGCAGTAACAGTAGCAGCAGTAACAGTAGCAGCAGTAACAGTAGCAGCAGTAACAGTAGCAGCAGTAACAGTAGCAGCAGTAACAGTAGCAGCAGTAACAGCAGCAGCAGTAACAGCAGCAGCAGTAACAGCAGCAGTAACAGTAAGAGCAGTAACAGTAGTAGTAGTAACAGTAGCAGCAGTAACAGTAGCAGCAGTAACAGCAGCAGCAGTAACAGTAGCAGCAGTAACAGTAACAGTAATAGCAGCAGTAACAGTAACAGTAGTAGCAGTAACAGTAGCAGCAGTAACAGTAGCAGCAGTAACAGTAGCAGCAGTAACAGTAGCAGCAGTAACAGTAGCAGCAGTAACAGTAACAGTAGCAGCAGTAACAGTAACAGCAGTAACAGTAACAGTAGCAGCAGTAACAGTAGCAGCAGTAACAGTAGCAGCAGTAACAGTAACAGCAGTAACAGTAACAGTAGCAGCAGTAACAGTAACAGTAACAGTAGCAGCAGTAACAGCAGTAACAGTAACAGTAGCAGCAGTAACAGTAGCAGCAGTAACAGTAGCAGCAGTAACAGTAGCAGTAACAGTAGCAGTAACAGTAGCAGCAGTAACAGTAGCAGTAACAGTAGTAGTAACAGTAGTAGTAACAGTAGCAGTAACAGTAACAGTAACAGTAACAGTAACAGTAACAGTAACAGTAACAGTAGTAGTAGTAGCAGCAGTAACAGTAACAGTAGCAGTAACAGTAGCAGTAACAGTAACAGTAACTGTAACAGTAACAGTAGTAGTAACAGTAGCAGTAACAGTAACAGTAACAGTAACTGTAACAGTAACAGTAACAGTAGTAGTAGCAGTAACAGTAGCAGTAACAGTAGTAGTAACAGTAACAGTAACAGTAACAGTAGTAGTAACAGTAGCAGTAACAGTAGTAGTAACAGTAGCAGTAACAGTAGTAGTAACAGTAGTAGTAACAGTAACAGTAACAGTAACAGTAACAGTAGTAGTAACAGTAGTAGTAACAGTAACAGTAACAGTAACCGTAGTAGTAATAGTAACAGTAGTAGTAGTAACAGTAACAGTAACAGTAACAGTAACAGTAGTAGTAATAGTAGCAGTAACAGTAGTAGTAACAGTAACAGTAACAGTAGTAGTAACAGTAGTAGTAACAGTAACAGTAACAGTAACAGTAGTAGTAACAGTAGCAGTAACAGTAGCAGCAGTAACAGTAGCAGCAGTAACAGTAGAAGTAGCAGTAGCAGTAACAGTAACAGTAACAGTAACAGTAACAGTAGTAGTAACAGTAGCAGTAGTAGTAACAGTAACAGTATCAGCAGTAACAGTAGCAGTAACAGTAACAGCAGTAATAGTAACAGCAGTAACAGTATCAGCAGTAACAGTAGCAGTAACCGTAACAGCAGTAATAGTAGCAGCAGTAACAGTAGTAGCAGTAATAATGCACCTTAATGTCATTTAACATTGTTGTTGTGAATTGGACCATTTTCCTGTCCTGCTAAGCATTCGAAATGTAATGAGTAGTTTTGGGCGTCAGGGAAAATGTATGGAGTACATTTACATTTAAGTCATTTAGCAGACGCTCTTATCCAGAGCGACTTACAAATTGGTGCATTCATAAATCTCTGTTTACAATGATGCATTGTAAACACAGTTGGTAGAGCATGGCGCTTGTAACGCCAGGTTAGTGGGTTCGATTCCCGGGACCACCCATACGTAGAATGTATGCACACATGACTGTAAGTCGCTTTGGATAAAAGCGTCTGCTAAATGGCATATATTATTATTATATTATATTAAAAAATGCTACTAAAATGTCAGGAGAAATGCCGATAGCTCCGGCAGATAACGTCAGCTAACAAGGAATACACATCATAAACTTTGACTAAATATGCATGTTTTACATATGTATAGGAAGATACACTTCTTCTAAATGCAATCGCTGTGTTACATTTATTTTTAACGTTACATTTTTAACGTTACTCCAAAATTAGCATTATCGCTCCTCTATCTTGGAGTCGACAGAAACCCAAATTAACTTTAATTAAATTAACACATAAATATTCCATTACATTTAACATTACATTACATTTAAGTCATTTAGCAGACGCTCTTATCCAGAGCGACTTACAAATTGGTGCATTCACCTTATGACATCCAGTGGAACAGCCACTTTACAATAGTGCATCTAAATCTTTTAAGGGGGGTGAGAAGGATTACTTTATCCTATCCTAGGTATTCCTTAAAGAGGTGGGGTTTCAGGTGTCTCCGGAAGGTGGTGATTGACTCCGCTGTCCTGGCGTCGTGAGGGAGTTTGTTCCACCATTGGGGAGCCAGAGCAGCGAACAGTTTTGACTGGGCTGAGCGGGAACTGTACTTCCTCAGTGGTAGGGAGGCGAGCAGGCCAGAGGTGGATGAACGCAGTGCCCTTGTTTGGGTGTAGGGCCTGATCAGAGCCTGGAGGTACTGAGGTGCCGTTCCCCTCACAGCTCCGTAGGCAAGCACCATGGTCTTGTAGCGGATGCGAGCTTCAACTGGAAGCCAGTGGAGAGAGCGGAGGAGCGGGGTGACGTGAGAGAACTTGGGAAGGTTGAACACCAGACGGGCTGCGGCGTTCTGGATGAGTTGTAGGGGTTTAATGGCACAGGCAGGAAGCCCAGCCAACAGCGAGTTGCAGTAATCTAGACGGGAGATGACAAGTGCCTGGATTAGGACCTGCGCCGCTTCCTGTGTGAGGCAGGGTCGTACTCTGCGGATGTTGTAGAGCATGAACCTACAGGAACGGGCCACCGCCTTGATGTTAGTTGAGAACGACAGGGTGTTGTCCAGGATCACGCCAAGGTTCTTAGCGCTCTGGGAGGAGGACACAATGGAGTTGTCAACCGTGATGGCGAGATCATGGAACGGGCAGTCCTTCCCCGGGAGGAAGAGCAGCTCCGTCTTGCCGAGGTTCAGCTTGAGGTGGTGATCCGTCATCCACACTGATATGTCTGCCAGACATGCAGAGATGCGATTTGCCACCTGGTCATCAGAAGGGGGAAAGGAGAAGATTAATTGTGTGTCGTCTGCATAGCAATGATAGGAGAGACCATGTGAGGTTATGACAGAGCCAAGTGACTTGGTGTATAGCGAGAATAGGAGAGGGCCTAGAACAGAGCCCTGGGGACACCAGTGGTGAGAGCGCGTGGTGAGGAGACAGATTCTCGCCACGCCACCTGGTAGGAGCGACCTGTCAGGTAGGACGCAATCCAAGCGTGGGCCGCGCCGGAGATGCCCAACTCGGAGAGGGTGGAGAGGAGGATCTGATGGTTCACAGTATCGAAGGCAGCCGATAGGTCTAGAAGGATGAGAGCAGAGGAGAGAGAGTTAGCTTTAGCAGTGCGGAGCGCCTCCGTGATACAGAGAAGAGCAGTCTCAGTTGAATGACTAGTCTTGAAACCTGACTGATTTGGATCAAGAAGGTCATTCTGAGAGAGATAGCGGGAGAGCTGGCCAAGGACGGCACGTTCAAGAGTTTTGGAGAGAAAAGAAAGAAGGGATACTGGTCTGTAGTTGTTGACATCGGAGGGATCGAGTGTAGGTTTTTTCAGAAGGGTGCAACTCTCGCTCTCTTGAAGACGGAAGGGACGTAGCCAGCGGTCAGGGATGAGTTGATGAGCGAGGTGAGGTAAGGGAGAAGGTCTCCGGAAATGGTCTGGAGAAGAGAGGAGGGGATAGGGTCGAGCGGGCAGGTTGTTGGGCGGCCGGCCGTCACAAGACGCGAGATTTCATCTGGAGAGAGAGGGGAGAAAGAGGTCAGAGCACAGGGTAGGGCAGTGTGAGCAGAACCAGCGGTGTCGTTTGACTTAGCAAACGAGGATCGGATGTCGTCGACCTTCTTTTCAAAATGGTTGACGAAGTCATCTGCAGAGAGGGAGGAGGGGGGAGGAGGATTCAGGAGGGAGGAGAAGGTGGCAAAGAGCTTCCTAGGGTTAGAGGCAGATGCTTGGAATTTAGAGTGGTAGAAAGTGGCTTTAGCAGCAGAGACAGAGGAGGAAAATGTAGAGAGGAGGGAGTGAAAGGATGCCAGGTCCGCAGAGAGGTGAGTTTTCCTCCATTTCCGCTCGGCTGCCCGGAGCCCTGTTCTGTGAGCTCGCAATGAGTCGTCGAGCCACGGAGCGGGAGGGGAGGACCGAGCCGGCCTGGAAGATAGGGGACATAGGGAGTCAAAGGATGCAGAAAGGGAGGAGAGCAGGGTTGAGGAGGCAGAATCAGGAGATAGGTTGGAGAAGGTTTGAGCAGAGGGAAGAGATGATAGGATGGAAGAGGAGAGAGTAGCGGGGGGAGAGAGCGAAGGTTGGGACGGCGCGATATTCCCTTACCTTTGCTGTTCTTCCATCAAAAGACCCAAAGATTATACTTACCAAACCAGCGTTTAGTTTTCAAGTCTGCGTCTTTCGGTTCTCAAAATAGCCACATTTCGGTCAAAATGTAGGCAAAATTCAAGTGGATGCGCAACCAAAACGTCGAAATTACATATTATATGTCGAGTAAACTTGTCAAACTATGTTCATAATTAAGCTTTAACATGTTATAAAGGTGCACAGAAAACGTGAGGACGAACAGAAACACACATGTCGTTTAATCGATCCTGAAGAAAAATACATTAGTAAAGTAAAAAGTACATTATTTTCTTTAGGAGTAGTAAAAGTTGTCAAAAATATAAATGGTAAAGTACACATACCTCAAAAAACGACTTGCGCAGTACTTTAATGTATTTTTACTTAAGTACTTTACACCAACAGATATGTGAATTTATCAAAATTTGATTTGTTTTTGAATTCTTTGTGGATCTGTGTAATCTGAGGGAAATATGTGTCTCTAATATGGTCATACATTGGGCAGGAGGTTAGGAAGTGCAGCTCAGTTTCCACCTCATTTTGTGGGCAGTGTGAACATAGCCTGTCTTCTCTTGAGAGCCATGTCTGCCTACGGCGGCCTTTCTCAATAGCAAGGCTATGCTCACTGAGTCTGTACATAGTCAAAGCTTTCCTTAATTGTTGGTCAGTCACAGTGGTCAGGTATTCTGCCACTGTGTACTCTCTGTTTAGAGCCAAATAGCATTCTAGTTTGCTCTGTTTTTTTTGTGTGTTCTCTATCTCTCTCCCTCCCTCTCTCTCCCCCTCTCTCTCTCCCTCTCCCTTTCTCTCTCCCTCTCCCTCTCTCTTTCCCTCTCTCTCCCCTCTCTCTCTCCCTCTCCCTCCCCCTCTCCCTCTCTCTTCACTCTCTCTCTCTCTCCCTCTCTCTTCTCTCTCTCTCTCTCCCTCCCCTCTCTCTTTTCCTCTCTCTCTCTCGCCCTCTCTCTTTTCCTCTCTCTCTCTCTCTCTCTCTCTCTCTCTCTCTCTCTCTCTCTCTCTCTCTCTCTCTCCCTCTCCCTCTCCCTCTCTCTTCCTCTCTCCCTCTCCCTCTCCCTCTCTCTTCCCTCTCTCTCTCCCTCCCCCTCTCTCTTTTCCTCTCTCTCTCTCTCTCTCTCTCTCTCTCTCTCTCTCTCTCTCTCTCTCTCTCTCTCTCTCTCTCTCTCTCTCTCTCTCTCTCTCTCTCTCTCTCTCTCTCTCTCTCTTCTCTCTCTCCCTCTATCTCCTTCTCAGCTATTCTTTTTTGGTTGAGTATTTATAGAAAATCCCACTGTCACATATACTTTTACAGAAAGCATGAGCTGGCGTACCCACAGAGAAATTATTTAGTTTCGAGGTGCTGACTAACGGTGAAAGAAATGGAAGCTATAAAAAAAAACAATATATATAGCAAAAAGAGTCGCACGGCTCCATATATATAAACTCCCAGTAATTTATTGGGTAAAACACCAACATTTCTCCCTGATGAAGACGTGGTAAAGAACTGGGGGTTTATTTATAGTGTTTGCCACTTTCTCTGTTATTTATATAGCTTCTACATACCCATACAGTAGCAGTAGCAGCATATGTCCCTCTATAATTTCATATATGAGAGAGTATGTACGTATGCTGTGCTGTGTGGACAAGTACAACAGGCATGTTTTCACCAAGGTGATTAATTGATTTTGTGTTCATATTTATTTACTTGATTTACGTTGTTTTGCTAGTTTACCAGCATCCCAAATGGCAACCTAAAATGTCTCATATTTAGTGCATTACTTTTGACCAGTGCATTATGGGTAGATCTAGGCATTTTATTACATTTTTAACTACCCCGCAATTCGATCATTGGAGATGCCGATATAGCACTTTCACTAGTTTACTACATCACTAGTTACTCCTTCACTAGTTTACTCCATCACTAGTTACTCCTTCACTAGTTTACTCCATCACTAGTTACTCCTTCACTAGTTTACTCCATCACTAGTTACTCCTTCACTAGTTTACTCCATCACTAGTTACTCCTTCACTAGTTACTCCGTCACCTTGTCCACCTCACCTCCGTCCACCTTGTCTACCATGGGGCTTTGAGGATGAACCCTTAACACAGTAACCACATGGTAGAGTGGGCGGGGCTTTGAGGTTGAACCCTTAACACAGTAACCACATGGTAGAGTGGGCGGGGCTTTGAGGTTGAACCCTTAACACAGTAACCACATGGTAGAGTGGGCGGGGCTTTGAGGTTGAACCCTTAACACAGTAACCACATGGTAGAGTGGGCGGAGCTTTGAGGTTGAACCCTTAACACAGTAACCACATGGTAGAGTGGGCGGGGCTTTGAGGTTGAACCCTTAACACAGTAACCACATGGTAGAGTGGGCGGGGCTTTGAGGTTGAACCCTTAACACAGTAACCACATGGTAGAGTGGGCGGGGCTTTGAGGTTGAACCCTTAACACAGTAACCACATGGTAGAGTGGGCGGAGCTTTGAGGTTGAACCCTTAACACAGTAACCACATGGTAGAGTGGGCGGGGCTTTGAGGTTGAGCCCTTAACACAGTAACCACATGGTAGAGTGGGCGGGGCTTTGAGGTTGAACCCTTAACACAGTAACCACATGGTAGAGTGGGCGGGGCTTTGAGGTTGAACCCTTAACACAGTAACCACATGGTAGAGTGGGCGGGGCTTTGAGGTTGAACCCTTAACACAGTAACCACATGGTAGAGTGGGCGGGGCTTTGAGGTTGAACCCTTAACACAGTAACCACATGGTAGAGTGGGCGGGGCTTTGAGGTTGAACCCTTAACACAGTAACCACATGGTAGAGTGGGCGGGGCTTTGAGGTTGAGCCCTTAACACAGTAACCACATGGTAGAGTGGGCGGGGCTTTGAGGTTGAACCCTTAACACAGTAACCACATGGTAGAGTGGGCGGGGCTTTGAGGTTGAACCCTTAACACAGTAACCACATGGTAGAGTGGGCGGGACTTTGAGGTTGAACCCTTAACACAGTAACCACATGGTAGAGTGGGCGGGGCTTTGAGGTTGAACCCTTAACACAGTAACCACATGGTAGAATGGGCGGGGCTTTGAGGTTGAACCCTTAACACAGTAACCACATGGTAGAGTGGGCGGGGCTTTGAGGTTGAACCCTTAACACAGTAACCACATGGTAGAGTGGGCGGGACTTTGAGGTTGAACCCTTAACACAGTAACCACATGGTAGAGTGGGCGGGGCTTTGAGGTTGAACCCTTAACACAGTAACCACATGGTAGAGTGGGCGGGGCTTTGAGGTTGAGCCCTTAACACAGTAACCACATGGTAGAGTGGGCGGGGCTTTGAGGTTGAACCCTTAACACAGTAACCACATGGTAGAGTGGGCGGGGCTTTGAGGTTGAACCCTTAACACAGTAACCACATGGTAGAGTGGGCGGGGCTTTGAGGTTGAACCCTTAACACAGTAACCACATGGTAGAGTGGGCGGGGCTTTGAGGTTGAACCTTTAACACAGTAACCACATGGTAGAGTGGGCGGGGCTTTGAGGTTGAACCCTTAACACAGTAACCACATGGTAGAGTGGGCGGGGCTTTGAGGTTGAACCCTTAACACAGTAACCACATGGTAGAGTGGGCGGAGCTTGACAGTAGAGTAAGGTTGAGCGTGGTCTGTGTCTGAAAAACCCTACTATCCATCAAATCCTTGTTTTCACAATTCCTCTCAAAGCCCATTGGAAGAGAGGATCCAAGGTATATATATAATAATATATATATAATAATATATATATAATAATATATATATAATAATAATATATATAATAATAATATATATATAATAATAATAATAATAATAATAATATATATATAATATATATATAATAATAATAATAATAATAATATATATATAATATATATATAATAAATATAATAATATATGCCATTTAGCAGACGCTTTTATCCAAAGCGACTTACAGTCATGTTTGCATACATTCTACGTATGGGTGGTCCCGGGGATCGAACCCAATACCCTGGCGTTACAAGCGCCATGCTCTACCAACTGAGCCACAGAAGGACCCTCCTTGAGACGTCTTCCTCGAATAAGCTTTGAGAGGAATTGGCTTTTTAATTGACACCTGTCTTACCTTAAATAACAAATTAATATAGCTCCCCTAAAATCAAATATTTTAACATTGATCCACTTTTTAGACTAGAAGAAACCATTTTTTTATATAGTTGAAAGAAGAAAGTGTCCCAGAAAATGTTAGTCTCTGAAGACAATCAGAAGTTGGAACACTCCTCACTGTTTTGGAAGTGAACCAACCAAACAAATAGAATTCCTAAAATGGATGGGTAGTGGTGATAATTCAGGTCTATGGGTAGTGGTGATAATTCAGGTCTATGGGTAGTGATGATAATTCAGGTCTATGGGTAGTGGTGATAATTCAGGTCTATGGGTAGTGGTGATAATTCAGGTCTATGGGTAGTGGTGATAATTCAGGTCTATGGGTAGTGATGATAATTCAGGTCTATGGGTAGTGATGATAATTCAGGTCTATGGGTAGTGGTGATAATTCAGGTCTATGGGTAGTGGTGATAATTCAGGTCTATGGGTAGTGGTGATAATTCAGGTCTATGGGTAGTGGTGGTAATTCAGGTCTATGGGTAGTGATGATAATTCAGGTCTATGGGTAGTGGTGGTAATTCAGGTCTATGGGTAGTGGTGATAATTCAGGTCTATGGGTAGTGGTGATAATTCAGGTCTATGGGTAGTGATGATAATTCAGGTCTATGGGTAGTGGTGATAATTCAGGTCTATGGGTAGTGATGATAATTCAGGTCTATGGGTAGTGATGATAATTCAGGTCTATGGGTAGTGGTGATAATTCAGGTCTATGGGTAGTGGTGATAATTCAGGTCTATGGGTAGTGGTGATAATTCAGGTCTATGGGTAGTGGTGATAATTCAGGTCTATGGGTAGTGATGATAATTCAGGTCTATGGGTAGTGGTGATAATTCAGGTCTATGGGTAGTGGTGATAATTCAGGTCTATGGGTAGTGATGATAATTCAGGTCTATGGGTAGTGGTGATAATTCAGGTCTATGGGTAGTGATGATAATTCAGGTCTATGGGTAGTGGTGATAATTCAGGTCTATGGGTAGTGGTGATAATTCAGGTCTATGGGTAGTGGTGATAATTCAGGTCATTCAGGTCTATGGGTAGTGGTGATAATTCAGGTCTATGGGTAGTGATGGTAATTCAGGTCTATGGGTAGTGGTGATAATTCAGGTCTATGGGTAGTGGTGATAATTCAGGTCTATGGATAGTAATGGTAATTCAGGTCTATGGGTAGTGGTGATAATTCAGGTCTATGGGTAGTGGTGATAATTCAGGTCTATGGGTAGTGGTGATAATTCAGGTCTATGGGTAGTGGTGATAATTCAGGTCATTCAGGTCTATGGGTAGTGGTGATAATTCAGGTCTATGGGTAGTGGTGATAATTCAGGTCTATGGGTAGTGGTGATAATTCAGGTCTATGGGTAGTGGTGGTAATTCAGGTCATTCAGGTCTATGGGTAGTGGTGATAATTCAGGTCTATGGGTAGTGGTGATAATTCAGGTCTATGTGTAGTGGTGATAATTCAGGTCTATGGGTAGTGGTGATAATTCAGGTCTATGGGTAGTGATGGTAATTCAGGTCTATGGGTAGTGGGGATAATTCAGGTCTATTGGTAGTGGTGATAATTCAGGTCTATGGGTAGTGATGATAATTCAGGTCATTCAGGTCTATGGGTAGTGGTGATAATTCAGGTCTATGGGTAGTGGTGGTAATTCAGGTCATTCAGGTCTATGGGTAGTGGTGATAATTCAGGTCTATGGGTAGTGATGATAATTCAGGTCTATGGGTAGTGGTGATAATTCAGGTCTATGGGTAGTGGTGATAATTCAGGTCTATGGGTAGTGGTGATAATTCAGGTCTATGGGTAGTGGTGATAATTCAGGTCTATGGGTAGTGATGATAATTCAGGTCATTCAGGTCTATGGGTAGTGGTGATAATTCAGGTCTATGGGTAGTGGTGATAATTCAGGTCTATGGGTAGTGGTGATAATTCAGGTCTGTGGGTAGTGGTGATAATTCAGGTCTATGGGTAGTGATGATAATTCAGGTCTATGGGTAGTGGTGATAATTCAGGTCATTCAGGTCTATGGGTAGTGGTGATATTTCAGGTCTATGGGTAGTGATGATAATTCAGGTCTATGGGTAGTGGTGATAATTCAGGTCTATGGGTAGTGGTGATAATTCAGGTCTATGGGTAGTGATGGTAATTCAGGTCTATGGGTAGTGATGATAATTCAGGTCTATGGGTAGTGGTGATAATTCAGGTCTATGGGTAGTGGTGATAATTCAGGTCTATGGGTAGTGATGATAATTCAGGTCTATGGGTAGTGGTGATAATTCAGGTCTATGGGTAGTGGTGATAATTCAGGTCTATGGGTAGTGATGATAATTCAGGTCTATGGGTAGTGGTGATAATTCAGGTCTATGGGTAGTGATGATAATTCAGGTCTATGGGTAGTGGTGATAATTCAGGTCTATGGGTAGTGGTGATAATTCAGGTCATTCAGGTCTATGGGTAGTGGTGATAATTCAGGTCTATGGGTAGTGATGGTAATTCAGGTCTATGGGTAGTGGTGATAATTCAGGTCTATGGGTAGTGGTGATAATTCAGGTCTATGGGTAGTGATGATAATTCAGGTCTATGGGTAGTGGTGATAATTCAGGTCTATGGGTAGTGGTGATAATTCAGGTCTATGGGTAGTGGTGATAATTCAGGTCTATGGGTAGTGGTGATAATTCAGGTCATTCAGGTCTATGGGTAGTGGTGATAATTCAGGGCTATGGGTAGTGGTGATAATTCAGGTCTATGGGTAGTGGTGATAATTCAGGTCTATGGGTAGTGGTGATAATTCAGGTCTATGGGTAGTGGTGGTAATTCAGGTCATTCAGGTCTATGATATGGGTAGTGGTGATAATTCAGGTCATTCAGGTCTATGGGTAGTGGTGATAATTCAGGTCTATGGGTCGTGGTGATAATTCAGGTCTATGGGTAGTGGTGATAATTCAGGTCTATGGGTAGTGATGATAATTCAGGTCTATGGGTAATGGTGATAATTCAGGTCTATGGGTCGTGGTGATAATTCAGGTCTATGGGTAGTGGTGATAATTCAGGTCTATGGGTCGTGGTGATAATTCAGGTCTATGGGTAGTGGTGATAATTCAGGTCATTCAGGTCTATGGGTAGTGGTGATAATTCAGGTCTATGGGTCGTGGTGATAATTCAGGTCTATGGGTAGTGGTGATAATTCAGGTCTATGGGTCGTGGTGATAATTCAGGTCTATGGGTAGTGATGATAATTGAGGTCTATGGGTAGTGATGATAATTCAGGTCATTCAGGTCTATGGGTAGTGATGATAATTCAGGTCTATGGGTAGTGGTGATAATTCAGGTCTATGGGTAGTGGTGATAATTCAGGTCTATGGGTAGTGGTGATAATTCAGGTCTATGGGTAGTGGTGATAATTCAGGTCATTCAGGTCTATGGGTAGTGGTGATAATTCAGGTCTATGGGTAGTGGTGATAATTCAGGTCTATGGGTAGTGGTGATAATTCAGGTCTATGGGTAGTGGTGATAATTCAGGTCTATGGGTAGTGGTGATAATTCAGGTCTATGGGTAGTGGTGATAATTCAGGTCTATGGGTAGTGGTGATAATTCAGGTCTATGGGTAGTGGTGATAATTAAGGTCTATGGGTAGTGGTGATAATTCAGGTCTATGGGTAGTGATGGTAATTCAGGTCTATGGGTAGTGGTGATAATTCAGGTCTATGGGTAGTGGTGATAATTCAGGTCATTCAGGTCTATGGGTAGTGGTGATAATTCAGGTCATGCAGGTCTATGGGTAGTGGTGGTAATTCAGGTCTATGGGTAGTGGTGATAATTCAGGTCTATGGGTAGTGATGATAATTCAGGTCTATGGGTAGTGGTGATAATTCAGGTCTATTGGTAGTGGTGATAATTCAGGTCTATGGGTAGTGATGATAATTCAGGTCATTCAGGTCTATGGGTAGTGGTGATAATTCAGGTCTATGGGTAGTGGTGGTAATTCAGGTCATTCAGGTCTATGGGTAGTGGTGATAATTCAGGTCTATGGGTAGTGGTGATAATTCAGGTCTATGGGTAGTGGTGATAATTCAGGTCTATGGGTAGTGGTGGTAATTCAGGTCATTCAGGTCTATGGGTAGTGGTGATAATTCAGGTCTATGGGTAGTGGTGATAATTCAGGTCTATGGGTAGTGGTGATAATTCAGGTCTGTGGGTAGTGGTGATAATTCAGGTCATTCAGGTCTATGGGTAGTGATGATAATTCAGGTCTATGGGTAGTGGTGATAATTCAGGTCTATTGGTAGTGGTGATAATTCAGGTCTATGGGTAGTGGTGATAATTCAGGTCTATGGGTAGTGGTGATAATTCAGGTCTATGGGTAGTGATGATAATTCAGGTCATTCAGGTCTATGGGTAGTGGTGATAATTCAGGTCTATGGGTAGTGGTGATAATTCAGGTCTATGGGTAGTGGTGATAATTCAGGTCTGTGGGTAGTGGTGATAATTCAGGTCTATGGGTAGTGGTGATAATTCAGGTCATTCAGGTCTATGGGTAGTGGTGATATTTCAGGTCTATGGGTAGTGATGATAATTCAGGTCTATGGGTAGTGGTGATAATTCAGGTCTATGGGTAGTGGTGATAATTCAGGTCTATGGGTAGTGATGGTAATTCAGGTCTATGGGTAGTGATGATAATTCAGGTCTATGGGTAGTGGTGATAATTCAGGTCTATGGGTAGTGATGATAATTCAGGTCTATGGGTAGTGGTGATAATTCAGGTCTATGGGTAGTGGTGATAATTCAGGTCTATGGGTAGTGGTGATAATTCAGGTCTATGGGTAGTGGTGATAATTCAGGTCTATGGGTAGTGATGATAATTCAGGTCTATGGGTAGTGGTGATAATTCAGGTCTATGGGTAGTGTTGATAATTCAGGTCATTCAGGTCTATGGGTAGTGGTGATAATTCAGGTCTATGGGTAGTGATGGTAATTCAGGTCTATGGGTAGTGGTGATAATTCAGGTCTATGGGTAGTGGTGATAATTCAGGTCTATGGGTAGTGATGATAATTCAGGTCTATGGGTAGTGGTGATAATTCAGGTCTATGGGTAGTGGTGATAATTCAGGTCTATGGGTAGTGGTGATAATTCAGGTCTATGGGTAGTGGTGATAATTCAGGTCATTCAGGTCTATGGGTAGTGGTGATAATTCAGGGCTATGGGTAGTGGTGATAATTCAGGTCTATGGGTAGTGGTGATAATTCAGGTCTATGGGTAGTGGTGATAATTCAGGTCTATGGGTAGTGGTGGTAATTCAGGTCATTCAGGTCTATGGGTAGTGGTGATAATTCAGGTCATTCAGGTCTATGGGTAGTGGTGATAATTCAGGTCTATGGGTCGTGGTGATAATTCAGGTCTATGGGTAGTGGTGATAATTCAGGTCTATGGGTAGTGATGATAATTCAGGTCTATGGGTAGTGGTGATAATTCAGGTCATTCAGGTCTATGGGTAGTGGTGATAATTCAGGTCTATGGGTAGTGGTGATAATTCAGGTCTATGGGTAGTGGTGATAATTCAGGTCTATGGGTAGTGGTGATAATTCAGGTCATTCAGGTCTATGGGTAGTGGTGATAATTCAGGTCTATGGGTAGTGGTGATAATTCAGGTCTATGGGTAGTGGTGATAATTCAGGTCTATGGGTAGTGGTGATAATTAAGGTCTATGGGTAGTGGTGATAATTCAGGTCTATGGGTAGTGATGGTAATTCAGGTCTATGGGTAGTGGTGATAATTCAGGTCTATGGGTAGTGGTGATAATTCAGGTCATTCAGGTCTATGGGTAGTGGTGATAATTCAGGTCATGCAGGTCTATGGGTAGTGGTGGTAATTCAGGTCTATGGGTAGTGGTGATAATTCAGGTCTATGGGTAGTGGTGGTAATTCAGGTCTATGGGTAGTGATGATAATTCAGGTCTATGGGTAGTGGTGATAATTCAGGTCTATGGGTAGTGGTGATAATTCAGGTCTATGGGTAGTGATGATAATTCAGGTCTATGGGTAGTGATGATAATTCAGGTCTATGGGTAGTGGTGATAATTCAGGTCTATGGGTAGTGATGATAATTTAGGTCTATGGGTAGTGATGGTAATTCAGGTCTATGGGTAGTGGTGATAATTCAGGTCTATGGGTAGTGGTGATAATTCAGGTCTATGGGTAGTGATGATAATTCAGGTCTATGGGTAGTGGTGATAATTCAGGTCTATGGATAGTAATGGTAATTCAGGTCTATGGGTAGTGGTGATAATTCAGGTCTATGAGTAGTGGTGATAATTCAGGTCTATGGGTAGTGGTGATAATTCAGGTCTATGGGTAGTGGTGATAATTCAGGTCATTCAGGTCTATGGGTAGTGGTGATAATTCAGGTCTATGGGTAGTGGTGATAATTCAGGTCTATGGGTAGTGATGGTAATTCAGGTCTATGGGTAGTGGTGATAATTCAGGTCTATGGGTAATGGTGATAATTCAGGTCTGTGGGTAGTGATGATAATTCAGGTCTATGGGTAGTGTTGATAATTCAGGTCTATGGGTAGTGATGATAATTCAGGTCTATGGGTAGTGGTGATAATTCAGGTATATGGGTAGTGGTGATAATTCAGGTCTATGGGTAGTGATGATAATTCAAGTCTATGGGTAGTGATGATAATTCAGGTCTATGGGTAGTGGTGATAATTCAGCTCTATGGGTAGTGGTGATAATTCAGCTCTATGGGTAGTGGTGATAATTCAGGTCTATGGGTAGTGATGGTAATTCAGGTCTATGGGTAGTGATGATAATTCAGGTCTATGGGTAGTGGTGATAATTCAGGTCATTCAGGTCTATGGGTAGTGATGGTAATTCAGGTCTATGGGTAGTGATGATAATTCAGGTCTATGGGTAGTGGTGATAATTCAGGTCTATGGGTAGTGATGGTAATTCAGGTCTATGGGTAGTGATGATAATTCAGGTCTATGGGTAGTGATGATAATTCAGGTCTATGGGTAGTGGTGATAATTCAGGTCATTCAGGTCTATGGGTCGTGGTGATAATTCAGGTCTATGGGTAGTGGTGGTGATTCAGGTCTATGGGTAGTGTTGATAATTCAGGTCTATGGGTAGTGATGATAATTCAGGTCTATGGGTAGTGGTGATAATTCAGGTCATTCAGGTCTATGGGTAGTGGTGATAATTCAGGTCTATGGGTAGTGGTGATAATTCAGGTCTATGGGTAGTGATGATAATTCAGGTCTATGGGTAGTGATGATAATTCAGGTCTATGGGTAGTGGTGATAATTCAGGTCATTCAGGTCTATGGGTAGTGGTGATAATTCAGGTCTATGGGTAGTGATGATAATTCAGGTCTATGGGTAGTGGTGATAATTCAGGTCTATGGGTAGTGGTGATAATTCAGGTCTATGGGTAGTGGTGATAATTCAGGTCTATGGGTAGTGGTGATAATTCAGGTCTATGGGTAGTGATGGTAATTCAGGTCTATGGGTAGTGGTGATAATTCAGGTCTATGGGTAGTGGTGATAATTCAGGTCTATGGGTAGTGGTGATAATTCAGGTCTATGGGTAGCGGTGATAATTCAGGTCTATGGGTAGTGGTGATAATTCAGGTCTATGGGTCGTGGTGATAATTCAGGTCTATGGGTAGTGGTGATAATTCAGGTCTATGGGTCGTGGTGATAATTCAGGTCTATGGGTAGTGGTGATAATTCAGGTCTATGGGTAGTGGTGATAATTCAGGTCTATGGGTAGTGATGATAATTCAGGTCTATGGGTAGTGGTGATAATTCAGGTCTATGGGTAGTGGTGATAATTCAGGTCTATGGGTAGTGGTGATAATTCAGGTCTATGGGTAGTGACGATAATAATTCAGGTCTATGGGTAGTGGTGATAATTCAGGTCTATGGGTAGTGGTGATAATTCAGGTCTATGGGTAGTGGTGATAATTCAGGTCTATGGGTAGTGACGATAATTCAGGTCATTCAGGTCTATGGGTAGTGGTGGTAATTCAGGTCTATGGGTAGTGGTGATAATTCAGGTCTATGGGTAGTGGTGATAATTCAGGTCATTCAGGTCTATGGGTAGTGATGATAATTCAGGTCATTCAGGTCTATGGGTAGTGGTGGTAATTCAGGTCTATGGGTAGTGGTGGTAATTCAGGTCTATGGGTAGTGGTGATAATTCAGGTCTATGGGTAGTGACGATAATAATTCAGGTCTATGGGTAGTGGTGATAATTCAGGTCTATGGGTAGTGGTGATAATTCAGGTCATTCAGGTCTATGGGTAGTGGTGATAATTCAGGTCTATGGGTCGTGGTGATAATTCAGGTCTATGGGTAGTGGTGATAATTCAGGTCTATGGGTCGTGGTGATAATTCAGGTCTTTGGTAACACCCTTAGATGATGATAATAATATAAGATTACTCGTTAGATTACTCGTTGGTTATCACTGCATTGTCGGAACTAGAAGCACAAGCGTTTCGCTACACTCGCATTAACTTCTGCTAACCATGTGTATGTGACCAATTTACCGTTCATTAACATAAACACGTACATCATCTCCCGGCAGCCTTACAAGCCTGACGCAGACCTTTGGAACGTCTACATTTTAACAAGTCGAATCAATCAATTTAATATACACCATCACAACAAAATAAAAATCCATTATTTATTTTAGGAAGGTCTCACAAAACATTCTGATATGAGGGAAGTGTATTTCAGAGGAAACAGACTATTATAGACTATTGATGATTTGAGAAAGTGGCAAAAGAAAAGAGAAGCTTGTGCTCTATGATCCTATTTTAACCCATCAGACTATTCTCAATTTAATATTGTCTTTACTAATATGTTAAATTATGATTTATTTTTTTTACCTTTATTTAACTAGGCAGGTCAGTTAAAGAACAAATTCTTATTTTCAAAAATGTGTAAAATAATAATTTGTTCTTAACTGACTTGCCTAGTTAAATAAAGGTAAAATAAAAATATGCTGTAGGGAATATATTGTATAAAGAACAGCTTAATTTATTTTTTTCTCAGGCTTGGGCTCATATATAGGCCTATGTGTGTGCATTATCCCTAATATTTATATGGGTGTTTTGAATTAATCATCACCTGTCCATTTCGATGTGTTTGGCTTTAACACAAACATCTACAACGACCAGGTTTTCCACTCAGTTTAAACCTGTTGTTGAACTTCTTCCTTCAAATTCATCATCACAGTGAGGTGAGTTTTAAAAGCACTGTGCTGTTTTAATGATAGGTGTATGGTGGTGATTTTTGATTGCAATGATGTCAGAGTGGTTAGAGGGACAATAGAGCCCTGAGTACCAGGTCATTAGGACCTGATGAGGGACAATAGAGCCCTGAGTACCAGGTCATTAGGACCTGATGAGGGACAATAGAGCCCTGAGTACCAGGTCATTAGGACCTGATGGAGGGACAATAGAGCCCTGAGTACCAGGTCATTAGGACCTGATGAGGGACAATAGAGCCCTGAGTACCAGGTCATTAGGACCTGATGGAGGGACATTAGAGCCCTGAGTACCAGGCCATTAGGACCTGATGAGGGACAATAGAGCCCTGAGTACCAGGTCATTAGGACATGATGAGGGACAATAGAGCCCTGAGTACCAGGCCATTAGGACCTGATGGAGGGACTATAGAGCCCTGAGTACCAGGCCATTAGGACCTGATGAGGGACAATAGAGCCCTGAGTACCAGGCCATTAGGACGTGATGGAGGGACAATAGAGCCCTGAGTACCAGGTCATTAGGACCTGATGGAGGGACAATAGAGCCCTGAGTACCAGGCCATTAGGACCTGATGGAGGGACAATAGAGCCCTGAGTACCAGGCCATTAGGACCTGATGAGGGACAATAGAGCCCTGAGTACCAGGCCATTAGGACCTGATGAGGGACAACAGAGCCCTGAGTACCAGGCCATTAGGACCTGATGAGGGGACAATAGAGCCCTGAGTACCAGGCCATTAGGACGTGATGGAGGGACAATAGAGCCCTGAGTACCAGGCCATTAGGACCTGATGGAGGGACAATAGAGCCCTGAGTACCAGGCCATTAGGACCTGATGGAGGGACAATAGAGCCCTGAGTACCAGGCCATTAGGACCTGATGGAGGGACAATAGAGCCCTGAGTACCAGGCCATTAGGACCTGATGAAGGGACAATAGAGCCCTGAGTACCAGAGACCATTAGGACCTGATGGAGGGACAATAGAGCCCTGAGTACCAGGCCATTAGGACCTGATGGAGGGACAATAGAGCCCTGAGTACCAGGCCATCAGGCTCGTTGTTAGAGTGGTGGAGTCAGGAGTCTGGCTCTGTGTTAGAGTGGTGGAGTCAAGAGTCTGGCTCTGTGCTAGAGTGGTGGAGTCAGGAGTCTGGCTCTGTGTTAGAGTGGTGGAGTCAGGAGTCTGGCTCTGTGTTAGAGTGGTGGAGTCAGGAGTCTGGCTCTGTGTTAGAGTGGTGGAGTCAGGAGTCTGGCTCTGTGTTAGAGTGGTGGAGTCAGGAGTCTGGCTCTGTGTTAGAGTGGTGGAGTCAGGAGTCTGGCTCTGTGTTAGAGTGGTGGAGTCAGGAGTCTGGCTCTGTGTTAGAGTGGTGGAGTCAGGAGTCTGGCTCTGTGTTAGAGTGGTGGAGTCAGGAGTCTGGCTCTGTGTTAGAGTGGTGGAGTCAGGAGTCTGGCTCTGTGTTAGAGTGGTGGAGTCAGGAGTCTGGCTCTGTGTTAGAGTGGTGGAGTCAGGAGTCTGGCTCTGTGCTAGAGTGGTGGAGTCAGGAGTCTGGCTCTGTGTTAGAGTGGTGGAGTCAGGAGTCTGGCTCTGTGTTAGAGTGGTGGAGTCAGGAGTCTGGCTCTGTGTTAGAGTGGTGGAGTCAGGAGTCAGGCTCTGTGTTAGAGTGCTGGAGTCAGGAGTCTGGCTCTGTGTTAGAGTGGTGGAGTCAGGAGTCTGGCTCTGTGCTAGAGTGGTGGAGTCAGGAGTCTGGCTCTGTGTTAGAGTGGTGGAGTCAGGAGTCTGGCTCTGTGTTAGAGTGCTGGAGTCAGGAGTCAGGAGTCTGGCTCTGTGCTAGAGTGGTGGAGTCAGGAGTCTGGCTCTGTGTTAGAGTGGTGGAGTCAGGAGTCTGGCTCTGTGTTAGAGTGGTGGAGTCAGGAGTCAGGAGTCTGGCTCTGTGTTAGAGTGGTGGAGTCAGGAGTCTGGCTCTGTGTTAGAGTGGTGGAGTCAGGAGTCTGGCTCTGTGTTAGAGTGGTGGAGTCAGGAGTCTGGCTCTGTGTTAGAGTGGTGGAGTCAGGAGTCTGGCTCTGTGTTAGAGTGGTGGAGTCAGGAGTCTGGTTCTGTGTTAGAGTGGTGGAGTCAGGAGTCTGGCTCTGTGTTAGAGTGGTGGAGTCAGGAGTCTGGCTCTGTGTTAGAGTGGTGGAGTCAGGAGTCTGGCTCTGTGTTAGAGTGGTGGAGTCAGGAGTCTGGCTCTGTGTTAGAGTGGTGGAGTCAGGAGTCTGGCTCTGTGTTAGAGTGGTGGAGTCAGGAGTCTGGCTCTGTGTTAGAGTGTTGGAGTCAGGAGTCTGGCTCTGTGTTAGAGTGGTGGAGTCAGGAGTCTGGCTCTGTGTTAGAGTGGTGGAGTCAGGAGTCTGGCTCTGTGTTAGAGTGGTGGAGTCAGGAGTCTGGCTCTGTGTTAGAGTGGTGGAGTCAGGAGTCTGGCTCTGTGTTAGAGTGGTGGAGTCAGGAGTCTGGCTCTGTGTTAGAGTGGTGGAGTCAGGAGTCTGGCTCTGTGTTAGAGTGGTGGAGTCAGGAGTCTGGCTCTGTGTTAGAGTGGTGGAGTCAGGAGTCTGGCTCTGTGTTAGAGTGGTGGAGTCAGGAGTCTGGCTCTGTGTTAGAGTGGTGGAGTCAGGAGTCTGGCTCTGTGTTAGAGTGGTGGAGTCAGGAGTCTGGCTCTGTGTTAGAGTGGTGGAGTCAGGAGTCTGGCTCTGTGTTAGAGTGGTGGAGTCAGGAGTCTGGCTCTGTGTTAGAGTGGTGGAGTCAGGAGTCTGGCTCTGTGTTAGAGTGGTGGAGTCAGGAGTCTGGCTCTGTGTTAGAGTGGTGGAGTCAGGAGTCTGGCTCTGTGTTAGAGTGGTGGAGTCAGGAGTCTGGCTCTGTGTTCGAGTGGTGGAGTCAGGAGTCTGGCTCTGTGTTAGAGTGGTGGAGTCAGGAGTCTGGCTCTGTGTTAGAGTGGTGGAGTCAGGAGTCTGGCTCTGTGCTAGAGTGGTGGAGTCAGGAGTCTGGCTCTGTGTTAGAGTGGTGGAGTCAGGAGTCTGGCTCTGTGTTAGAGTGGTGGAGTCAGGAGTCTGGCTCTGTGTTAGAGTGGTGGAGTCAGGAGTCTGGCTCTGTGTTCGAGTGGTGGAGTCAGGAGTCTGGCTCTGTGTTAGAGTGGTGGAGTCAGGAGTCTGGCTCTGTGTTAGAGTGGTGGAGTCAGGAGTCTGGCTCTGTGCTAGAGTGGTGGAGTCAGGAGTCTGGCTCTGTGTTAGAGTGGTGGAGTCAGGAGTCTGGCTCTGTGTTAGAGTGGTGGAGTCAGGAGTCTGGCTCTGTGTTAGAGTGGTGGAGTCAGGAGTCTGGCTCTGTGTTAGAGTGGTGGAGTCAGGAGTCTGGCTCTGTGTTAGAGTGGTGGAGTCAGGAGTCTGGCTCTGTGTTAGAGTGGTGGAGTCAGGAGTCTGGCTCTGTGTTAGAGTGGTGGAGTCAGGAGTCTGGCTCTGTGTTAGAGTGGTGGAGTCAGGAGTCTGGCTCTGTGTTAGAGTGGTGGAGTCAGGAGTCTGGCTCTGTGTTAGAGTGGTGGAGTCAGGAGTCTGGCTCTGTGTTAGAGTGGTGGAGTCAGGAGTCTGGCTCTGTGTTAGAGTGGTGGAGTCAGGAGTCTGGCTCTGTGTTAGAGTGGTGGAGTCAGGAGTCTGGCTCTGTGTTAGAGTGGTGGAGTCAGGAGTCTGGCTCTGTGTTAGAGTGGTGGAGTCAGGAGTCTGGCTCTGTGTTAGAGTGGTGGAGTCAGGAGTCTGGCTCTGTGTTAGAGTGGTGGAGTCAGGAGTCTGGCTCTGTGTTAGAGTGGTGGAGTCAGGAGTCTGGCTCTGTGTTAGAGTGGTGGAGTCAGGAGTCTGGCTCTGTGTTAGAGTGGTGGAGTCAGGAGTCTGGCTCTGTGTTAGAGTGGTGGAGTCAGGAGTCTGGCTCTGTGTTAGAGTGGTGGAGTCAGGAGTCAGGAGTCTGGCTCTGTGTTAGAGTGGTGGAGTCAGGAGTCTGGCTCTGTGTTAGAGTGGTGGAGTCAGGAGTCTGGCTCTGTGTTAGAGTGGTGGAGTCAGGAGTCTGGCTCTGTGTTAGAGTGGTGGAGTCAGGAGTCTGGAAGGCAGCTCAGTCAGAAACAATCACAGAACAGAACAGGAGAGGAGAAGATGTACAAGGGGAGAAGAAGGGAGGAGAGGGGGCGGTTGTGATTGGATGAGGAGATGGGGGGTTGTGATTGGAGGAGGAGAGAAGAGGAGAGAGGAGGGTAGAGGAGGAGGAGCGAGAGGAGGAGTTGTGATGGGTGGAAGAGAGATGAGTTGTGATGAGAGAAGGAGAGAGGAGGAGAGAGAGGAGGAGGGGAGAGCAGGAGAGAGAGCAGGAGAGAGGATGAGTTGTGATGGGAGGAGGAGAGATGAGGAGAGAGGAGGAGAGAGAGGAGGAGAGAGAGGAGGAGAGAGAGGAGGAGGAAGAGAGAGGAGGAAGGGAGAGGAGGAAGGGAGAGTAGGAGTTTTGATGGGATATCAGGGAACAGGCGACATTAAGGCCCTGCGTTAAGGCCCTCTGTCATTGTAGACCTCTGCAGATTAGGAAGAGGTATGAAAGACTGCTGTTCTGAAGTAGTGTGTGTGTGTGTGTGTGTGTGTGTGTGTGTGTGTGTGTGTGTGTGTGTGTGTGTGTGTGTGTGTGTGTGTGTGTGTGTGTGTGTGTGTGTGTGTGTGTGTGTGTGTGTGTGTGTGTGTGTGTGTGTGTGTGTGTCTATCCCAGTGGAGGCTGTTAATAATGCCTGGAATGGTATCAAACACATCAACCATGTGGTGCCATATGTTCCCTTCCATTGACTTCAGCCATTATAATGACCCGTCCTCCTCTCAGCAGCCTCCACTGGTCTATCCATGCAGAGCCCTAATGCTCTCTCCCTCTCTCTCTCTCTCTCTCTCTCTCTCTCTCTCTCCTCTATCTTCTCTCTCTTATCTCTCTCCTCTCTCTTCTCTCTCTCTCTCTCTCTCTCTGTCTCTCTCTCTCTCTCTCTCTCTTTTCTCTCTCTATCGCTCTCGCTCTCCTCTCGCTCTCTCTCTTCTCTCTCTCTCTCCTCTCCCTCTCTCTCTCTCCTCTCTCTCCTCTCTCTTCTCTCTCTTTCTCTCTCTCTCTCTCTCTCTCCTCTCTTATCTCTCTCTCTCTCCTCTCTCTTCTCTCTCTTCTCTCTCTCTCTCTGTCTCTCTCTCTCTCTCTCTCTCTCTCTCTCTCTCTCTCTCTCTCTCTCTCTCTCTCTCTCTTCTCTCTCTTTTCTCTCTCTATTCTCTCTCCATCGCTCTCGCTCTCTCTCTCTCTCTCTCTCTCTCTCTCTCTCTCTCTCTTCTCTCTCTCTCTCTCTTTCTCTCTCCCTCTCTCCCTCTCCCTCTCCCTCTCTCTCTCTCTCTCTCTCTCTCTCTCTCTCTCTCTCTCTCTCTCTCTCTCTCTCTCTCTCTTTTCTCTCTCTCTCTCTCTTTCTCTCTCTTCTCTCTCTATTGCTCTCGCTCTCCTCTCGCTCTCTCTCTCTCTCTCTCTCTCTCTCTCTCTCTCTCTCTCTCTCTCTCTCTCTCTCTCTCTCTCTCTCTCTCTCTCTCTCTCTCTCTCTCTCTCTCTCTCTCTCTCTCTCTCTCTCTCTCTCTCAGCGTTGGACCCTGGTATTGGTGTAATGGTGTATGCCGGCCTGGTGGGGGCGCTGTTACTCTCTGTGGTGCTGGTACTGTGTGTTGGGGTGTTGGCATACCGACGCAACTGTCGCCATCTCCATGGTGATATCACTGACTCCTCCTCCGCCCTCACCGCCGCCTTCCACCCCGGCAACTACAAACCACCCAGACAGGGTGAGTAACTGTTGTTGTTGTTGTTCTTATTCTTCCTCCTCTTCTTCTTCTTCCTTCTTCTTCCTCTTCCTCCACCTCCTCCTTCTCCCTCTTCCTCCACCTCCTCCTCTTCCTCCTCCCATTCCTCCTCCTCCTCTTCCTCCTTGTCCTCTTCCTCCTCCCCTTACTCCTCCTACTCCTCATTCTCCTCCTCCTCTTCCTCCTCCTTCCTCCTCCTTCTCCTCATTCCTCCTCCTCCTCTTCCTCCTTGTCCTCTTCCTCCTCCCATTCCTCATCCTCCTCTTCCTCCTTGTCCTCTTCCTCCTCCCCTTACTCCTCCTCCTCTTCCTCCTTGTCCTCTTCCTCCTCCCATTCCTCCTCCTCCTCTTCCTCCTTGTCCTCTTCCTCCTCCCCTTACTCCTCCTACTCCTCATTCTCCTCCTCCTCTTCCTCCTCCTTCCTCCTCCTTCTCCTCATTCTCCTCTTCCTCCTCCTCCTCCTCCTCCTCCTCCCCTTCCTCCTCCTCTCTTCTCCTCCCCTTCACCTTCTTCCTCCTCTTCCTCCTCCTCCTCCTCTTCCTATATATAAATATATTATATATATATTTGTTGCTTGTTGTCACTTTTAACTCAAATCAAATTGTATTACTCACATGCGCCGAATACAACACAATACAGTGAAATGCTTACCTACGAGCCCCTGACCAACAATGCAGTTTAAAAAAAATATGGATAAGATTAAGAAATAATAGTTACAAGTAATTAAAGATCAGCAATAAAATAACAATAGCGAGACTATATAATACTATGTAATATTGTCAATGTGTGGGGTAATATGTCCTGTGCATGTAGGTAGAGTTATTAAAGTGATTATGCATAGATGATAACAACAGAGAGAAGCAGTGGGGTAAAAGAGGGGTAGTCTGGGTAAAAGAGGGGTAGTCTGGGTAAAAGAGGGGTAGTCTGGGTAAAAGAGGGGTAGTCTGGGTAAAAGAGGGGTAGTCTGGGTAAAAGAGGGGTAGTCTGGGTAAAAGAGGGGTAGTCTGGGTAAAAGAGGGGTAGTCTGGGTAAAAGAGGGGTAGTCTGGGTAAAAGAGGGGTAGTCTGGGTAAAAGAGGGGTAGTCTGGGTAAAAGAGGGGTAGTCTGGGTAAAAGAGGGGTAGTCTGGGTAAAAGTGTAAAAGAGGGGTAGTCTGGGTAAAAGAGGGGTAGTCTGGGTAAAAGAGGGGTAGTCTGGGTAAAAGTGTAAAAGAGGGGTAGTCTGGGTAAAAGTGTAAAAGAGGGGTAGTCTGGGTAAAAGTGTAAAAGAGGGGTAGTCTGGGTAAAAGAGGGGTAGTCTGGGTAAAAGAGGGGTAGTCTGGGTAAAAGAGGGGTAGTCTGGGTAAAAGAGGGGTAGTCTGGGTAAAAGTGTAAAAGAGGGGTAGTCTGGGTAAAAGTGTAAAAGAGGGGTAGTCTGGGTAAAAGAGGGGTAGTCTGGGTAAAAGAGGGGTAGTCTGGGTAAAAGAGGGGTAGTCTGGGTAAAAGTGTAAAAGAGGGGTAGTCTGATTACCTGTTCAGGATTCTTATGGCTTTGGGGTAGAAGCCTCTTGGACCTAGACTTGGCGCTCCGGTACCCTTTGCAGTGTGGTAGCAAAGTGAACAGTCTATGTCCTGGATGGCAGGAAGCTTGGCCCCAGTGATGTACTGGGCCGTACACACTACCCTCTGCAGTGCCTTGCGGTCGGAGGCAGAGCAGTTGCCACACCAGGCAGTGATACAACCATGCTCTCAATGGTGCAGCTGTAGAACCTTTTGAGGATCTGAGGACCCATGCCAAATCTTTTCAGTCTCCTGAGGGGGAATACGTTTTGTCGCTTCCTCTTCACGACTGTCTTGGTGTGTTTGGACCATGTTAGTTTGTTGGTGATGTGGACACCAAGGAACTTGGATCGATGAGAATGTGGACGCCAATGAAGTTGAAGCCCTCAACCTGCTAATCATCCTTTTACTCAACAACAGAAGCATCTAACTATGTCATATTTTTTTATAGTCCACTTAAAGGATATTATTTTTTATTTTTCCTATTCTTATTTAGCTTTTTTTTCCCCACGTAAATGTTATATCCTGAGATTGTAGAGCAGGGGTGTCAAACTCATTTCGCATCGTGGGCCACATACGGCCTAGGGAGATGTCAAGTGGGCCGGACCATTAAAATTATACCATACTCTGCTATAAATAACCAAAATATCATGTCTTTCCTTTGTTTTGGTGTAAAGAAGCACAAGAACATTAGGAAAATATTGAAATTTAATGAACTATCCTTTTACAAAACATTTCATGAAACACCTCATATTTCCTTAGACAAATGTGCAATTTACTTTTATCATTCACAAATATGCATTGCAACTGATCCCACTGATTGTACAAAGGCACAAAACTTTAATTGGTACTGAAAAATATAGTAATGCACTTTAAGATTAAATGAGACTTTTAAAGAAAGGAATTTTTAAACCACTTACACATACGCATATAAAATCTAAATGTAATCCCTGCGTACACCTTACAAACTAAGGAGAGTGATTTTAAATGTGTAATGAAGAAAGTGTTCGCCTGTCCTGTAAATCTGTAAACTTCATACATGAAACATACATACACATACAATACATACTGAAAATGTATGGAGTTGTATGAACAGTAGAATTCCATCACATAACTTTTGTTTTGAAGCTGCTGACTAACATTAAAGTGCACATTTTTTAAATCACCACAGTAAGGATTCATCTTCACAGAGCTGTATTCTTTCAATGCAAACAGTATCTAAGGCAGCATTTTAAAGGTGTTAGTCTAGTCTGGACTTGTATTTGTACCTGAAACTTGGCATCTTTTGGCCTGTACAAGTGCATCAACACCAGGTGTCATGTCCTGACTAGCTGTCACTTTCAGAATGTCATTTAAGTGGTTGTTTGTGAGCCTTGAACGCATTTTTGTTTTATTGATATTCATCACTGAGAAAATTTGTTCACAAAGGTAGGTTGTCCCAAACATGCACAAAATTTTAGCAGCCAGGGCTGTTAATTTGGGGTACCCTGGTAGTAGATACTGATAAAATCTGTCCAGACCTACAGAGGCAAATTTGCCCTTCAAATCTGCCGAGTATTCCTCGTCAGGCTAATATTGGCAAAAGCTTGTCGCTTCTCGGGACATACAAGTTCAGCCGCCTTCATCATGCATCGTTTAACAAAGTCACCGTCGGAATACGGCTTCGATGCTAATGCTATTTCGCTAGCAATTAGGTAGCTGGCTTTTACCGCTGCTTCACTGACTTCTCGGCTCTGGATGAAAGTTGACTGCTGTTTCCTCAGACCCGCCAGCAATTCGTTAATCTTATCTCTTCTCAGTTGTCCTTGCAAGCCGTCATATTTTTCGCTGTGATGAGTCTCGTAGTGGCGTCGAATATTATATTCCTTCAATACCGAAACTTGTTGCAAACACACCAAGCACAAAGGTTTTCCGTGCATCTCTGTAAATAAATAGGACGTGGTCCATTTTTCTTTGAAAATTCTACACTCCTTATCTACTTTTCTCCGTTTGGATAACGACATTTTGGCTAATGATATTAACAACGTCGTAACAAGCAGCAGATGGCGCATTGATACCATCTGCTGTTTTCAGTCTGTCTCAGTGATGCGGCTTGTCTTCTACTCTGATGGAAAGAGTGCGCCCCATAGCGGATAATCCATGAATTGCAGCGAATTAAAAATATTAATTCCATGTCTTTTATGCATTTTTTCCACTTTCAAATTATCCTGCGGGCCTGATCGAACCTCCTTGGGGGCCGGTTCCGGCCCGCGGGCCGTATGTTTGACACCCCTGTTGTAGAGTATTACAAAGATATATTTTAGTTGACGGGTCTATAATCAGCAGGGGACATCTCCAAACGTTTCCGTTTCCGTTTTTACATATACTGATTAAAATATATAAACGCAAACATGCAACAATTTCAAAGATATTACTGTTTATATGTGGATATCAGTCAACAGCCATTAGACCCTAATCTATGGACATGACTGGGTATACAATGTATTCGTTGGTCACTTCCTCCCACTTCCTCCCCCTTCCTCCCCCTTCCACCCCTTCCTCCCACTTCCTCCCCTTCCTCTCCCTTCCTCTCCCTTCCTCCCACTTCCTCCCCTTCCTCCCCCTTCCACCCCTTCCTCCCACTTCCTCCCCCTTCCCTCTCCCTTCCTCCCCCTTCCTCCCCCTTCCTCCCCTTCCTCTCCCTTCCTCCCCCTTCCTCTCCCTTCCTCTCCCTTCCTCCCCCTTCCTCTCCCTTCCTCCCCCTTCCTCCCCCTTCCTCTCCCTTCCTCCCCCTTCCTCCCCCTTCCTCTCCCTTCCTCTCCCTTCCTCCCCCTTCCTCTCCCTTCCTCTCCCTTCCTCTCCCTTCCTCCCCTTCCTCTCCCTTCCTCCCCCTTCCTCTCCCTTCCTCCCCCTTCCTCCCCTTCCTCTCCCTTCCTCCCCCTTCCTCTCCCTTCCTCCCCCTTCCTCTCCCTTCCTCCCCTTCCTCTCCCTTCCTCCCCCTTCCTCTCCCTTCCTCCCCCTTCCTCTCCCTTCCTCCCCTTCCTCTCCCTTCCTCTCCCTTCCTCTCCCTTCCTCCCCTTCCTCTCCCTTCCTTCCCCTTCCTCCCCCCCCTTCCCCCCTTCCTCCCCCTTCCTCTCCCTTCCTCTCCCTTCCTCCCCCTTCCTCCCTCTTCCTTCCTCCTCCCCTCCTTCCTCTCCTTCCTCCTCTCCTCCTCCCCCTTCCTCTCCCTTCCTCCCCTTCCTCCCCCTTCCTCTCCCTTCCTCTCCCTTCCTCCCCTTCCTCCCCTTCCTCTCCCTTCCTCCCCCTTCCTCCCCCTTCCTCCCCTTCCTCTCCCTTCCTCCCCTTCCTCCCCCTTCCACCCCTTCCTCCCCTTCCACCCCCCATTACCCCCTTCCTGACCCCTTCCTACAATTCCTCCCCTTCCTCCCCCTTCCTCCCCCTTCCTCCCCCTTCCACCCCTTCCTCCCCCTTCCTCCCCCTTCCTCCCCCTTCCTCCCCCTTCCTCCCCTTCCTTCCTTCCTCCCCTTCCTCCCCCTTCCTCCCCTTCCTCCCCCTTCCTCCCCTTCCTCCCCTTCCTCCCCCTTCCTCTCTCCCTCCTCCTCCCCCTTCCTCCCCTTCCTCTCCCTTCCTCCCCTTCCTCCCCCTTCCTCCCCCTTCCTCTCCCTTCCTCCCCCTTCCTCCCCCTTCCTCCCCCTTCCTCTCCCTTCCCCCCCTTCCACCCCCTTCCCCCCCTTCCTCCCCCTTCCTCCCCCTTCCTCCCCCTTCCTCCCCTTCCTCCCCCTTCCCCCCCTTCCTCCCCCTTCCTCTCCCCTTCCTCCCCCTTCCTCCCCCTTCCTCCCCCTTCCTCCCCCTTCCTCCCCCTTCCTCCCCTTCCTCCCCCTTCCTCCCCCTTCCTCCCCCTTCCTCTCCCTTCCTCCCCCTTCCTCCCCCTTCCACCTTTAAAAAAATAAAAAGCTATTGGTCTCCCGAGTGGCGCAGCGGTCTAAGGCACTGCAGCGCAGTTCTTGAGCCGTCACTACAGACCCGGGTTCGATCGCGGGCTGTGTCGCAGCCACCTGCGAACGGGAGACCCACGAGGCAGCACACACTTATTGGCCCAGTGTCGTCCGGGTTGTCCCATCGCACTCTAGTGACTCCGGTGGTGAACCAGGTGCATGCACGCTGACTTTGGTCTGTGTGCGGATGGCGAGCAGTGTGTCAAGAAGCAGTGCGGTTTGGCGTGTTTCAGAGTACGCGTGGCTCTCAACCTTCGCTTCTCCCCCAAGTCCGTACGGGAGAACTGGGACATTTTCAGCTTCCAGGAATTGTCTACAGATCATTGTGACATGGGGCTGTTCATTATCCTGCTGAAACATGAGGTGATGGCGACGGATGAATGACATGGCAATAGGTCTCAGGATCTCGTCACGGTATCTCTGTGCATTCATATTGCCATCGACAAAATACAATTGCGAGCGTTGTCCGTTGCTTATGCCTTCCCAATACCATAACACCACTACCACCATGGGGCTCTCTGTTCACAACCCCCCACCATGGGGCTCTCTGTTCACAACCCCCCCACCATGGGGCCCTCTGTTCACAACCCCCCCACCATGGGGCTCTCTGTTCACAACCCCCCCACCATGGGGCCCTCTGTTCACAACGTTGACATCAGTAAACACCATACCATAACCCCCCACCATGGGGCCCTCTGTTCACAACCCCCCACCATGGGGCTCTGTTCACAACGTTGACATCAGTAAACACCATACCATAACCCCCCACCATGGGGCCCTCTGTTCACAACCCCCACCATGGGGCCCTCTGTTCACAACCCCCCACCATGGGGCTCTCTGTTCACAACGTTGACATCAGTAAACACCATACCATAACCCCCCCACCATGGGGCTCTCTGTTCACAACGTTGACATCAGTAAACACCATACCATAACCCCCCACCATGGGGCCCTCTGTTCACAACCCCCCACCATGGGGCCCTCTGTTCACAACGTTGACATCAGTAAACACCATACCATAACCCCCACCATGGGGCCCTCTGTTCACAACCCCCCACCATGGGGCCCTCTGTTCATAACCCCCACCATGGGGCCCTCTGTTCACAACGTTGACATGAGTAAACACCATACCATAACCCCCCACCATGGGGCACTCTGTTCACAACGTTGACATCAGTAAACACCATACCATAACCCCCCACCATGGGGCCCTCTGTTCACAACGTTGACATCAGTAAACACCATACCATAACCCCCCACCATGGGGCCCTCTGTTCACAACGTTGACATCAGTAAACACCATACCATAACCCCCCACCATGGGGCACTCTGTTCACAACGTTGACATCAGTAAACACCATACCATAACCCCCCACCATGGGGCACTCTGTTCACAACGTTGACATCAGTAAACACCATACCATAACCCCCCACCATGGGGCACTCTGTTCACAACGTTGACATCAGTAAACACCATACCATAACCCCCACCATGGGGCCCTCTGTTCACAACGTTGACATCAGTAAACACCATACCATAACCCCCCACCATGGGGCCCTCTGTTGACAACGTTGACATCAGTAAACACCATACCATAACCCCCCACCATGGGGCACTCTGTTCACAACGTTGACATCAGTAAACACCATACCATAACCCCCCACCATGGGGCACTCTGTTCACAACGTTGACATCAGTAAACACCATACCATAACCCCCCCACCATGGGGCTCTCTGTTCACAACGTTGACATCAGTAAACACCATACCATAACCCCCACCATGGGGCCCTCTGTTCACAACCCCCACCATGGGGCCCTCTGTTCACAACGTTGACATCAGTAAACACCATACCATAACCCCCCACCATGGGGCCCTCTGTTCACAACCCCCCACCATGGGGCCCTCTGTTCATAACCCCCCACCATGGGGCCCTCTGTTCACAACGTTGACATGAGTAAACACCATACCATAACCCCCCACCATGGGGCACTCTGTTCACAACGTTGACATCAGTAAACACCATACCATAACCCCCCACCATGGGGCCCTCTGTTCACAACGTTGACATCAGTAAACACCATACCATAACCCCCCACCATGGGGCTCTCTGTTCACAACGTTGACATCAGTAAACACCATACCATAACCCCCCCACCATGGGGCCCTCTGTTCACAACGTTGACATCAGTAAACACCATACCATAACCCCCCCCACCATGGGGCCCTCTGTTCACAACGTTGACATCAGTAAACACCATACCATAACCCCCCACCATGGGGCTCTCTGTTCACAACGTTGACATCAGTAAACACCATACCATAACCCCCCCACCACCATGGGGCTCTCTGTTCACAACGTTGACATCAGTAAACACCATACCATAACCCCCCACCATGGGGCTCTCTGTTCACAACGTTGACATCAGTAAACACCATACCATAACCCCCCCACCATGGGGCCCTCTGTTCACAACGTTGACATCAGTAAACACCATACCATAACCCCCCCACCATGGGGCCCTCTGTTCACAACCCCCCCACCATGGGGCTCTCTGTTCACAACGTTGACATCAGTAAACACCATACCATAACCCCCCACCATGGGGCCCTCTGTTGACAACGTTGACATCAGTAAACACCATACCATAACCCCCCACCATGGGGCCCTCTGTTGACAACGTTGACATCAGTAAACACCATACCATAACCCCCCACCATGGGGCACTCTGTTCACAACGTTGACATCAGTAAACACCATACCATAACCCCCCACCATGGGGCACTCTGTTCACAACGTTGACATCAGTAAACACCATACCATAACCCCCCACCATGGGGCCCTCTGTTCACAACGTTGACATCAGTAAACACCATACCATAACCCCCCACCATGGGGCCCTCTGTTCACAACCCCCCACCATGGGGCCCTCTGTTCACAACCCCCACCATGGGGCTCTCTGTTCACAACGTTGACATCAGTAAACACCATACCATAACCCCCCACCATGGGGCTCTCTGTTCACAACGTTGACATCAGTAAACACCATACCATAACCCCCACCATGGGGCCCTCTGTTCACAACCCCCCACCATGGGGCCCTCTGTTCACAACGTTGACATCAGTAAACACCATACCATAACCCCCCACCATGGGGCCCTCTGTTCACAACCCCCCACCATGGGGCCCTCTGTTCATAACCCCCCACCATGGGGCCCTCTGTTCACAACGTTGACATGAGTAAACACCATACCATAACCCCCCACCATGGGGCACTCTGTTCACAACGTTGACATCAGTAAACACCATACCATAACCCCCCACCATGGGGCCCTCTGTTCACAACGTTGACATCAGTAAACACCATACCATAACCCCCCACCATGGGGCCCTCTGTTCACAACGTTGACATCAGTAAACACCATACCATAACCCCCCCCACCATGGGGCACTCTGTTCACAACGTTGACATCAGTAAACACCATACCATAACCCCCCACCATGGGGCACTCTGTTCACAACGTTGACATCAGTAAACACCATACCATAACCCCCCACCATGGGGCACTCTGTTCACAACGTTGACATCAGTAAACACCATACCATAACCCCCCACCATGGGGCACTCTGTTCACAACGTTGACATCAGTAAACACCATACCATAACCCCCCACCATGGGGCTCTCTGTTTACAACGTTGACATCAGTAAACACCATACCATAACCCCCCACCATGGGGCCCTCTGTTCACAACCCCCCACCATGGGGCCCTCTGTTCACAACGTTGACATCAGTAAACACCATACCATAACCCCCCACCATGGGGCCCTCTGTTGACAACGTTGACATCAGTAAACACCATACCATAACCCCCCACCATGGGGCACTCTGTTCACAACGTTGACATCAGTAAACACCATACCATAACCCCCCACCATGGGGCACTCTGTTCACAACGTTGACATCAGTAAACACCATACCATAACCCCCCACCATGGGGCTCTCTGTTCACAACGTTGACATCAGTAAACACCATACCATAACCCCCACCATGGGGCCCTCTGTTCACAACCCCCACCATGGGGCCCTCTGTTCACAACGTTGACATCAGTAAACACCATACCATAACCCCCCACCATGGGGCCCTCTGTTCACAACCCCCACCATGGGGCCCTCTGTTCATAACCCCCCACCATGGGGCCCTCTGTTCACAACGTTGACATGAGTAAACACCATACCATAACCCCCCACCATGGGGCACTCTGTTCACAACGTTGACATCAGTAAACACCATACCATAACCCCCACCATGGGGCCCTCTGTTCACAACGTTGACATCAGTAAACACCATACCATAACCCCCCACCATGGGGCCCTCTGTTCACAACGTTGACATCAGTAAACACCATACCATAACCCCCCACCATGGGGCACTCTGTTCACAACGTTGACATCAGTAAACACCATACCATAACCCCCCACCATGGGGCACTCTGTTCACAACGTTGACATCAGTAAACACCATACCATAACCCCCCACCATGGGGCCCTCTGTTCACAACGTTGACATCAGTAAACACCATACCATAACCCCCCACCATGGGGCCCTCTGTTCACAACCCCCCACCATGGGGCCCTCTGTTCACAACGTTGACATCAGTAAACACCATACCATAACCCCCCACCATGGGGCCCTCTGTTGACAACGTTGACATCAGTAAACACCATACCATAACCCCCCACCATGGGGCCCTCTGTTGACAACGTTGACATCAGTAACCACCATACCATAACCCCCCCACCATGGGGCACTCTGTTCACAACGTTGACATCAGTAAACACCATACCATAACCCCCCACCATGGGGCCCTCTGTTCACAACGTTGACATCAGTAAACACCATACCATAACCCCCCACCATGGGGCCCTCTGTTCACAACCCCCCACCATGGGGCCCTCTGTTCACAACGTTGACATCAGTAAACACCATACCATAACCCCCCCACCACCATGGGGCCCTCTGTTCACAACCCCCCACCATGGGGCCCTCTGTTCATAACCCCCCACCATGGGGCCCTCTGTTCACAACGTTGACATGAGTAAACACCATACCATAACCCCCCACCATGGGGCTCTCTGTTCACAACGTTGACATCAGTAAACACCATACCATAACCCCCCCACCATGGGGCCCTCTGTTCACAACGTTGACATCAGCAAACCAATCGCCCACACGTCGCCATTCACGTGGTCTGTGAGGCCAGTTGGACGTCCAGACAAATTCTCTGGCAACGCTGCAGTCAGCGTGCCAATTTCACATCTCCTTGAAAACGTAAGAGGGGTAGTCTGAGTAAAAGAGGGGTAGTCTGGGTAAAAGAGGGGTAGTCTCCTTGAAATCGTAACACCTCTGTGGAATCGTGTTCGTGTGACAACACTGCACATTTTTAGAGTGGCCTCTTTATTTGTCCCCGGCGCAAGGTCCACCTGTGTAACGATCTTGCTGTTGAACCAGCTTCTTGATATACCACACCTGTCAGTTTGATTCATTATCTTTGCATAGGAGAAACGCTTACTAACAGGGGTATAAACACACTTGTGCAGACAATTTGAGAGAAACAAGCTTTTTGTGCTTATGGACAAATGTCTGTGATTGTATTTTTATTTCAGCTCATGAAACATGGGACCAACTCTTTACGTGATGCTTTTATATTAATATTATATTTATATTATATTTATTTTATATATTATTATATTATATATTTGTGGTCAGTTTGTCTTCTGTTTCTGTCTTGGTCTCTTCTCATTTAAAAAAAAATGTCACCTTTTTGATGTCTTCTCGATCTCCAAACTCCGTCTAGAGTTTCTTCTCAAGACGATCCCAACGTGCTCTTTACCTCAAAGTTAAAGGGTTTATTGGCTTCATTATCCCAACGTGCTCTTTACCTCAAAGTTAGAGGGTTTATTGGCTTCATTATCTCAAGGTGCTCTTTACCTCAAAGTTAGAGGGTTATTGGCTTCATTATCCCAACGTGCTCTTTACCTCAAAGTTAGAGGGTTATTTGCTTCATTATCCCAACGTGCTCTTTACCTCAAAGTTAGAGGGTTTATTGGCTTCATTATCCCAACGTGCTCTTTACCTCAAAGTTAGAGGGTTTATTGGCTTCATTATCCCAACGTGCTCTTTACCTCAAAGTTAGAGGGTTATTGGCTTCATTATTCCAACGTGCTCTTTACCTCAAAGTTAGAGGGTTTATTGGCTTCATTATCCCAACGTGCTCTTTACCTCAAAGTTAGAGGGTTTATTGGCTTCATTCTCCCAATGTGCTCTTTACCTCAAAGTTAGAGGGTTATTGGCTTCATTATCCCAGTGTACTAGCTACCACCATCCAGAGGGTTATCATTATCCCAGTGTACTAGCTACCACCATCCAGAGGGTTATCATTATCCCAGTGTACTAGCTACCACCAGCCAGAGGGTTATCATTATCCCAGTGTACTAGCTACCGCCAGCCGGAGGGTTATCATTATCCCAGTGTACTAGCTACCACCAGCCGGAAGGTTATCATTATCCCAGTGTACTAGCTACCACCAGCCGGAGGGTTATCATTATCCCAGTGTACTAGCTACCACCAGCCAGAGGGTTATCATTATCCCAGTGTACTAGCTACCACCATCCGGAGGGTTATCATTATCCCAGTGTACTAGCTACCACCAGCCGGAGGGTTATCATTATCCCAGTGTACTAGCTACCACCAGCCGGAGTGTTATCATTATCCCAGTGTACTAGCTACCACCAGCCAGAGGGTTATCATTATCCCAGTGTACTAGCTACCACCAGCCAGATGGTTATCATTATCCCAGTGTACTAGCTACCACCAGCTGGAGGGTTATCATTATCCCAGTGTACTAGCTACCACCAGCTGGAGGGTTATCATTATCCCAGTGTACTAGCTACCACCAGCCAGAGGGTTATCATTATCCCAGTGTACTAGCTACCACCAGCTGGAGGGTTATCATTATCCCAGTGTACTAGCTACCACCAGCCAGAGGGTTATCATTATCCCAGTGTACTAGCTACCACCAGCCGGGGGTTATCATTATCCCAGTGTACTAGCTACCACCAGCCGGAGGGTTATCATTATCCCAGTGTACTAGCTACCACCAGCTGGAGGGTTATCATTATCCCAGTGTACTAGCTACCACCAGCCGGAGGGTTATCATTATCCCAGTGTACTAGCTACCACCAGCTGGAGGGTTATCATTATCCCAGTGTACTAGCTACCACCAGCCAGAGGGTTATCATTATCCCAGTGTACTAGCTACCACCAGCCAGAGGGTTATCATTATCCCAGTGTACTAGCTACCACCAGCCAGAGGGTTATCATTATCCCAGTGTACTAGCTACCACCAGCCGGAGGGTTATCATTATCCCAGTGTACTAGCTACCACCAGCCGGAGGGTTATCATTATCCCAGTGTACTAGCTACCACCAGCCAGAGAGTTATTGGTTTCATTATCCCAGTGTACTAGCTACCACCAGCCAGAGGGTTATCATTATCCCAGTGTACTAGCTACCACCATCCGGAGGGTTATCATTATCCCAGTGTACTAGCTACCACCAGCCGGAGGGTTATCATTATCCCAGTGTACTAGCTACCACCAGCCGGAGTGTTATCATTATCCCAGTGTACTAGCTACCACCAGCCAGAGGGTTATCATTATCCCAGTGTACTAGCTACCACCAGCCAGATGGTTATCATTATCCCAGTGTACTAGCTACCACCAGCTGGAGGGTTATCATTATCCCAGTGTACTAGCTACCACCAGCTGGAGGGTTATCATTATCCCAGTGTACTAGCTACCACCAGCCAGAGGGTTATCATTATCCCAGTGTACTAGCTACCACCAGCTGGAGGGTTATCATTATCCCAGTGTACTAGCTACCACCAGCCAGAGGGTTATCATTATCCCAGTGTACTAGCTACCACCAGCCGGGGGGTTATCATTATCCCAGTGTACTAGCTACCACCAGCCGGAGGGTTATCATTATCCCAGTGTACTAGCTACCACCAGCTGGAGGGTTATCATTATCCCAGTGTACTAGCTACCACCAGCCGGAGGGTTATCATTATCCCAGTGTACTAGCTACCACCAGCTGGAGGGTTATCATTATCCCAGTGTACTAGCTACCACCAGCCAGAGGGTTATCATTATCCCAGTGTACTAGCTACCACCAGCCAGAGGGTTATCATTATCCCAGTGTACTAGCTACCACCAGCCAGAGGGTTATCATTATCCCAGTGTACTAGCTACCACCAGCCGGAGGGTTATCATTATCCCAGTGTACTAGCTACCACCAGCCGGAGGGTTATCATTATCCCAGTGTACTAGCTACCACCAGCCAGAGAGTTATTGGTTTCATTATCCCAGTGTACTAGCTACCACCAGCCAGAGGGTTATCATTATCCCAGTGTACTAGCTACCACCAGCCGGAGGGTTATCATTATCCCAGTGTACTAGCTACCACCAGCCGGAGGGTTATCATTATCCTAGTGTACTAGCTACCACCAGCTGGAGGGTTATCATTATCCCAGTGTACTAGCTACCACCAGCCGGAGGGTTATCATTATCCCAGTGTACTAGCTACCACCAGCCAGAGGGTTATCATTATCCCAGTGTACTAGCTACCACCAGCTGGAGGGTTATCATTATCCCAGTGTACTAGCTACCACCAGCCAGAGGGTTATCATTATCCCAGTGTACTAGCTACCACCAGCTGGAGGGTTATCATTATCCCAGTGTACTAGATACCACCAGCCGGAGGGTTATCATTATCCCAGTGTACTAGCTACCACCAGCCGGAGGGTTATCATTATCCCAGTGTACTAGCTACCACCAGACGGAGGGTTATCATTATCCCAGTGTACTAGCTACCACCAGCTGGAGGGTTATCATTATCCCAGTGTACTAGCTACCACCAGCCAGAGGGTTATCATTATCCCAGTGTACTAGCTACCACCAGCCGGGGGGTTATCATTATCTCAGTGTACTAGCTACCACCAGCCGGGGGGTTATCATTATCTCAGTGTACTAGCTACCACCAGCCAGAGGGTTATCATTATCCCAGTGTACTAGCTACCACCAGCCAGAGGGTTATCATTATCCCAGTGTACTAGCTACCACCATCCAGAGGGTTATCATTATCCCAGTGTACTAGCTACCACCAGCCGGAGGGTTATCATTATCTCAGTGTACTAGATACCACCAGCCAGAGGGTTATCATTATCCCAGTGTACTAGCTACCACCAGCTGGAGGGTTATCATTATCCCAGTGTACTAGCTACCACCAGCCAGAGGGTTATCATTATCCCAGTGTACTAGCTACCACCAGCCGGAGGGTTATCATTATCCCAGTGTACTAGCTACCACCAGCCAGAGGGTTGTTGGTTTCATTATCCCAGTGTACTAGCTACCACCAGCCAGATGGTTATCATTATCCCAGTGTACTAGCTACCACCAGACGGAGGGTTATCATTATCCCAGTGTACTAGCTACCACCAGCTGGAGGGTTATCATTATCCCAGTGTACTAGCTACCACCATCCAGAGGGTTATCATTATCCCAGTGTACTAGCTACCACCAGCCAGAGGGTTATCATTATCCCAGTGTACTAGCTACCACCAGCCAGAGGGTTATCATTATCCCAGTGTACTAGCTACCACCAGCCGGGGGGTTATCATTATCCCAGTGTACTAGCTACCACCATCCGGAGTGTTATCATTATCCCAGTGTACTAGCTACCACCAGCCAGAGGGTTATCATTATCCCAGTGTACTAGCTACCACCAGCCGGAGGGTTATCATTATCCCAGTGTACTAGCTACCACCAGCCAGAGGGTTATCATTATCCCAGTGTACTAGCTACCACCAGCCAGAGGGTTATCATTATCCCAGTGTACTAGCTACCACCAGCCAGAGGGTTATCATTATCCCAGTGTACTAGCTACCACCAGCTGGAGGGTTATCATTATCCCAGTGTACTAGCTACCACCAGCCAGAGGGTTATCATTATCCCAGTGTACTAGCTACCACCAGCCAGAGGGTTATCATTATCCCAGTGTACTAGCTACCACCAGCTGGAGGGTTATCATTATCCCAGTGTACTAGCTACCACCAGCTGGAGGGTTATCATTATCCCAGTGTACTAGCTACCACCAGCCAGAGGGTTATCATTATCCCAGTGTACTAGCTACCACCAGCCAGAGGGTTATCATTATCCCAGTGTACTAGCTACCACCAGCCAGAGGGTTATCATTATCCCAGTGTACTAGCTACCACCAGCCGGAGGGTTATCATTATCCCAGTGTACTAGCTACCACCAGCCGGAGGGTTATCATTATCCCAGTGTACTAGCTACCACCAGCCAGAGAGTTATTGGTTTCATTATCCCAGTGTACTAGCTACCACCAGCCAGAGGGTTATCATTATCCCAGTGTACTAGCTACCACCAGCCGGAGGGTTATCATTATCCCAGTGTACTAGCTACCACCAGCCGGAGGGTTATCATTATCCCAGTGTACTAGCTACCACCAGCCAGAGGGTTATCATTATCCCAGTGTACTAGCTACCACCAGCTGGAGGGTTATCATTATCCCAGTGTACTAGCTACCACCAGCCGGAGGGTTATCATTATCCCAGTGTACTAGCTACCACCAGCCAGAGGGTTATCATTATCCCAGTGTACTAGCTACCACCAGCTGGAGGGTTATCATTATCCCAGTGTACTAGCTACCACCAGCCAGAGGGTTATCATTATCCCAGTGTACTAGCTACCACCAGCTGGAGGGTTATCATTATCCCAGTGTACTAGATACCACCAGCCGGAGGGTTATCATTATCCCAGTGTACTAGCTACCACCAGCCGGAGGGTTATCATTATCCCAGTGTACTAGCTACCACCAGACGTAGGGTTATCATTATCCCAGTGTACTAGCTACCACCAGCTGGAGGGTTATCATTATCCCAGTGTACTAGCTACCACCAGCCAGAGGGTTATCATTATCCCAGTGTACTAGCTACCACCAGCCGGGGGTTATCATTATCTCAGTGTACTAGCTACCACCAGCCAGAGGGTTATCATTATCCCAGTGTACTAGCTACCACCAGCCAGAGGGTTATCATTATCCCAGTGTACTAGCTACCACCATCCAGAGGGTTATCATTATCCCAGTGTACTAGCTACCACCAGCCGGAGGGTTATCATTATCTCAGTGTACTAGATACCACCAGCCAGAGGGTTATCATTATCCCAGTGTACTAGCTACCACCAGCTGGAGGGTTATCATTATCCCAGTGTACTAGCTACCACCAGCCAGAGGGTTATCATTATCCCAGTGTACTAGCTACCACCAGCCGGAGGGTTATCATTATCCCAGTGTACTAGCTACCACCAGCCAGAGGGTTGTTGGTTTCATTATCCCAGTGTACTAGCTACCACCAGCCAGATGGTTATCATTATCCCAGTGTACTAGCTACCACCAGACGGAGGGTTATCATTATCCCAGTGTACTAGCTACCACCAGCCAGAGGGTTATCATTATCCCAGTGTACTAGCTACCACCAGCCAGAGGGTTATCATTATCCCAGTGTACTAGCTACCACCAGCCGGGGGGTTATCATTATCCCAGTGTACTAGCTACCACCATCCGGAGTGTTATCATTATCCCAGTGTACTAGCTACCACCAGCCAGAGGGTTATCATTATCCCAGTGTACTAGCTACCACCAGCCGGAGGGTTATCATTATCCCAGTGTACTAGCTACCACCAGCCAGAGGGTTATCATTATCCCAGTGTACTAGCTACCACCAGCCAGAGGGTTATCATTATCCCAGTGTACTAGCTACCACCAGCCAGAGGGTTATCATTATCCCAGTGTACTAGCTACCACCAGCTGGAGGGTTATCATTATCCCAGTGTACTAGCTACCACCAGCCAGAGGGTTTTCATTATCCCAGTGTACTAGCTACCACCAGCCAGAGGGTTATCATTATCCCAGTGTACTAGCTACCACCAGCCGGAGGGTTATCATTATCCCAGTGTACTAGCTACCACCAGCCAGAGGGTTATCATTATCCCAGTGTACTAGCTACCACCAGCTGGAGGGTTATCATTATCCCAGTGTACTAGCTACCACCAGCCGGAGGGTTATCATTATCCCAGTGTACTAGCTACCACCAGCCGGGGGGTTATCATTATCCCAGTGTACTAGCTACCACCATCCAGAGGGTTATCATTATCCCAGTGTACTAGCTACCACCATCCAGAGGGTTATTGGTTTCATTATCTCAGTGTATAATTTCTGCTCCCGAGTGGCGCAGCGGTCTAAGTCACTGCATCTCAGCGCTTGAGACGTCACTACAGACACCCCGGTTTGAATCCAGGCTGTATCACAACCGGCTGTGATTGGGAGTTCCATTGGGCAGCGCACCATCGGCCCAGCGTCGTCCCGTGTTTAGCCGGTGGAGGCCGTCATTGTAAATAAGAATTTGTTCTGAAACTGACTTGCCTAGTTAAATAAAGGTTAAATATATATATATTTTAAATGGACCAATAAAGCATGTATTGTAGCCACTTTGCTCTCAAAAATCACAATCAGCCGATGAAACTATTAAACAACTCCCCCTCTCTCTCCTCCTCCTGCAGACAACCCTCACCTCCTCCACCCCTCTGCGCCCCCAGACCTGACAGCCACAGCGGGTACCTTCAGGGATCCTCTCTTCTCCCTGCGGCAGGGTGCCAACGATGGTCACCACAAGATCCCCATGACAACCTCTCCCCTGCTGGACCCCCTGCCCAGCCTCAAGATCAAGGTGTTATAGTTATATTGGTGTAATAGTTATATTGGTGTTATAGTTATATTGGTGTTATAGTTATATTGGTGTAATAGTTATATTGGTGTAATAGTTATATTGGTGTTATAGTTATATTGGTGTTATAGTTATATTGGTGTAATAGTTATATTGGTGTAATAGTTATATTGGTGTAATAGTTATATTGGTGTTATAGTTATATTGGTGTATGGTGTAATATTTATATTGGTGTAATAGTTATATTGGTGTTATAGTTATATTGGTGTAATAGTTATATTGGTGTAATAGTTATATTGGTGTTATAGTTATATTGGTGTATGGTGTAATATTTATATTGGTGTAATAGTTATATTGGTGTTATAGTTATATTGGTGTAATAGTTATATTGGTGTAATAGTTATATTGGTGTTATAGTTATATTGGTGTCATAGTTATATTGGTGTTATAGTTATATTGGTGTATGGTGTAATATTTATATTGGTGTAATAGTTATATTGGTGTTATAGTTATATTGGTGTAATAGTTATATTGGTGTATGGTGTAATAGTTATATTGGGGTAATAGTTATATTGGTGTTATAGTTATATTGGTGTCATAGTTATATTGGTGTAATAGTTATATTGGTGTAATAGTTATATTGGTGTTATAGTTATATTGGTGTAATAGTTATATTGGTGTAATAGTTATATTGGTGTAATAGTTATATTGGTGTATAGTTATATTGGTGTAATAGTTATATTGGTGTTATAGTTATATTGGTGTAATAGTTATATTGGTGTAATAGTTATATTGGTGTTATAGTTATATTGGTGTTATAGTTATATTGGTGTTATAGTTATATTGGTGTTATAGTTATATTGGTGTTATAGTTATATTGGTGTAATAGTTATATTGGTGTAATAGTTATATTGGTGTAATAGTTATATTGGTGTATGGTGTAATAGTTATATTGGTGTAATAGTTATATTGGTGTTATAGTTATATTGGTGTTATAGTTATATTGGTGTAATAGTTATATTGGTGTAATAGTTATATTGGTGTATTATTGTTATTATATATATATATATATGTTTGTTTTCCTAAAATAAAGATGTACAACTCGTCCACCCTGTCATCCCTGGAGCTGCCAGCAGAGCTCCGCGGTGACCCTGAGATCCTTGGCCTGAAGCACGTGGGCGGCACCGTGGGCAGGACTGTGGCATGGGACAGGTAAGACACACACAATGTCCTCTCAAACACACATGCAGACACACACACAGTGGTATAAAGTAATTCAGTAAAAAATACTTTAAAGTACTACTTCAGTCGTTTTGGGGAATCTGTACTTTGCTATTTATATTTTTGACAATTTTTACTCCAATACACATTTCTTAAGAAAATAATGTAGTTTTCTTTTAACTACATACATTTTCGTTGACACCTAAAAGTACTCGTTACATTTTGAATAGTAATAACATGCTAATAATAATGTCTCACTGCTCGATGGTAGAATGGTAACCACCCCAACACAGTTAACACACACACACCACCCCAACACAGTTAACACACACACACCACCCCAACACAGTTAACACAGACACCATCCCCAACACAGTTAACACACACACCACCCCCAACACAGTTAACACACACACCATCCCCAACACAGTTAACACACACACCATCCCAACACAGTTAACACACACACACCATCCCCAACACAGTTAACACACACACACCATCTCCAACACAGTTAACACACACACCATCCCCAACACAGTTAACACACACACCATCCCCAACACAGTTAACACACACACCATCCCCAACACAGTTAACACACACACACCATCCCAACACAGTTAACACACACACCACCCCCAACACAGTTAACACACACACCATCCCCAACACAGTTAACACACACACACCATCCCAACACAGTTAACACACACACCACCCCCAACACAGTTAACACACACACACCACCCCCAACACAGTTAACACACACACCATCCCCAACACAGTTAACACACACACACCATCCCAACACAGTTAACACACACACCACCCCAACACAGTTAACACACACACCATCCCCAACACAGTTAACACAAACACCATCCCCAACACAGTTAACACACACACCACCCCAACACAGTTAACACACACACCATCCCCAACACAGTTTACACACACACCACCCCAACACAGTTAACACACACACCACCCCCAACACAGTTAACACACACACCATCCCCAACACAGTTACACACACACCATCCCCAACACAGTTAACACACACACCACCCCAACACAGTTAACACACACACCGCCCCAACACAGTTAACACACACACCACCCCAACACAGTTAACACACACCACCCCAACACAGTTAACACACACACCACCCCAACACAGTTAACACACACACCATCCCCAACACAGTTAACACACACACCACCCCAACACAGTTAACACACACACCACCCCCAACACAGTTAACACACACACCACCCCAACACAGTTAACACACACACCACCCCCAACACAGTTAACACACACACACCACCCCAACACAGTTAACACACACACCATCCCCAACACAGTTAACACACACACCACCCCCAACACAGTTAACACACACCACCCCCAACACAGTTAACACACACACCATCCCCAACACAGTTAACACACACACCACCCCAACACAGTTGACACACACACCACCCCCAACACAGTTAACACACACACCACCCCCAACACAGTTAACACACACACACCACCCCAACACAGTTAACACACACACCACCCCCAACACAGTTAACACACACACCATCCTCAACACAGTTAACACACACACACCATCCCCAACACAGTTAACACACACACCATCCCCCAACACAGTTAACACACACACCACCACAACACAGTTAACACACACACCATCCCCAACACAGTTAACACACACACCATCCCAACACAGTTAACACACACACCATCCCCAACACAGTTAACACACACACCATCCCCAACACAGTTAACACAAACACCATCCCCAACACAGTTAACACACACACCATCCCCAACACAGTTAACACACACACCATCCCAACACACACACCACCCCCAACACAGTTAACACACACACACCATCCCAACACAGTTAACACACACACCATCCCAACACAGTTAACACACACACCACCCCCAACACAGTTAACACACACACCATCCCCAACACAGTTAACACACACACCACCCCCAACACAGTTAACACACACACCACCCCCAACACAGTTAACACACACACACCACCCCAACACAGTTAACACACACACCATCCCCAACACAGTTAACACACACACCATCCCCAACACAGTTAACACACACCACCCCCAACACAGTTAACACACACACACCACCCCAACACAGTTAACACACACACCACCCCCAACACAGTTAACACACACACCACCCCCAACACAGTTAACACACACACACCACCCCAACACAGTTAACACACACACACCACCCCCAACACAGTTAACACACACACACCACCCCAACACAGTTAACACACACACACCACCCCCAACACAGTTAACACACACACACCACCCCAACACAGTTAACACACACACACCACCCCCAACACAGTTAACACACACACCACCCCCAACACAGTTAACACACACACACCACCCCCAACACAGTTAACACACACACCACCCCCAACACAGTTAACACACACACCACCCCCAACACAGTTAACACACACACACCATCCCCAACACAGTTAACACACACACCACCCCCACAACAGTAAAAACACACCCATCCCCAACACAGTTAACACACACACCACCCCCAACACAGTTAACACACACACCATCCCCAACACAGTTAACACACACACCATCCCAACACAGTTAACACACACACACCATCCCCAACACAGTTAACACACACACACCATCCCCAACACAGTTAACACACACACCATCCCCAACACAGTTAACACACACACCATCCCCAACACAGTTAACACACACACACCATCCCAACACAGTTAACACACACACCACCCCCAACACAGTTAACACACACACCATCCCCAACACAGTTAACACACACACACCATCCCAACACAGTTAACACACACACCACCCCCAACACAGTTAACACACACACACCATCCCCAACACAGTTAACACACACACCATCCCCAACACAGTTAACACACACACACCATCCCAACACAGTTAACACACACACCACCCCAACACAGTTAACACACACACCATCCCCAACACAGTTAACACAAACACCACCCCCAACACAGTTAACACACACACCACCCCAACACAGTTAACACACACACCACCCCCAACACAGTTTACACACACACCACCCCAACACAGTTAACACACACACCACCCCCAACACAGTTAACACACACACCATCCCCAACACAGTTAACACACACACCATCCCCAACACAGTTAACACACACACCACCCCAACACAGTTAACACACACACCGCCCCAACACAGTTAACACACACACCACCCCAACACAGTTAACACACACCACCCCAACACAGTTAACACACACACCACCCCAACACAGTTAACACACACACCATCCCCAACACAGTTAACACACACACCACCCCAACACAGTTAACACACACACCACCCCCAACACAGTTAACACACACACACCACCCCAACACAGTTAACACACACACCACCCCCAACACAGTTAACACACACACACCACCCCAACACAGTTAACACACACACCATCCCCAACACAGTTAACACACACACCACCCCCAACACAGTTAACACACACACCACCCCCAACACAGTTAACACACACACCATCCCCAACACAGTTAACACACACACCACCCCAACACAGTTGACACACACACCACCCCCAACACAGTTAACACACACACCACCCCCAACACAGTTAACACACACACACCACCCCAACACAGTTAACACACACACCACCCCCAACACAGTTAACACACACACCATCCTCAACACAGTTAACACACACACACCATCCCCAAAACAGTTAACACACACACCATCCCCCAACACAGTTAACACACACACCACCACAACACAGTTAACACACACACCATCCCCAACACAGTTAACACACACACCATCCCAACACAGTTAACACACACACCATCCCCAACACAGTTAACACACACACCATCCCCAACACAGTTAACACAAACACCATCCCCAACACAGTTAACACACACACCATCCCCAACACAGTTAACACACACACCATCCCAACACAGTTAACACACACACCACCCCCAACACAGTTAACACACACACACCATCCCAACACAGTTAACACACACACCATCCCAACACAGTTAACACACACACCACCCCCAACACAGTTAACACACACACCACCCCCAACACAGTTAACACACACACCCCCCCCAACACAGTTAACACACACACCACCCCCAACACAGTTAACACACACACACCACCCCAACACAGTTAACACACACACCATCCCCAACACAGTTAACACACACACCATCCCCAACACAGTTAACACACACCACCCCCAACACAGTTAACACACACACACCACCCCAACACAGTTAACACACACACCACCCCCAACACAGTTAACACACACACCACCCCCAACACAGTTAACACACACACACCACCCCAACACAGTTAACACACACCACCCCAACACAGTTAACACACACACACCACCCCAACACAGTTAACACACACACACCACCCCAACACAGTTAACACACACACCACCCCAACACAGTTAACACACACACACCACCCCCAACACAGTTAACACACACACACCATCCCCAACACAGTTAACACACACACCACCCCAACACAGTTAACACACACACCATCCCCAACACAGTTAACACACACACCACCCCAACACAGTTAACACACACACCACCCCCAACACAGTTAACACACACACCCCAACACAGTTAACACACACACCATCCCAACACAGTTAACACACACACCACCCCAACACAGTTAACACACACACCACCCCCAACACAGTTAACACACACACCACCCCCAACACAGTTAACACACACACCATCCCAACACAGTTAACACACACACCACCCCCAACACAGTTAACACACACACCATCCCCAACACAGTTAACACACACACACCACCCCAACACAGTTAACACACACACCATCCCCAACACAGCTAACACACACACACCACCCCAACACAGTTAACACACACACCACCCCCAACACAGTTAACACACACACCATCCCAACACAGTTAACACACACACACCATCCCCAACACAGTTAACACACACACACCACCCCAACACAGTTAACACACACACCATCCCAACACAGTTAACACACACACACCATCCCAACACAGTTTACACACACACCATCCCAACACAGTTAACACACACACCATCCCCAACACAGTTAACACACACGCACCATCCCAACACAGTTAACACACACACCATCCCCAACACAGTTAACACAAACACCATCCCCAACACAGTTAACACACACACCATCCCCAACACAGTTAACACACACACCATCCCCAACACAGTTAACACACACCACCCCCAACACAGTTAACACACACACACCACCCCAACACAGTTAACACACACCACCCCCAACACAGTTAACACACACACCACCCCCAACACAGTTAACACACACACACCACCCCAACACAGTTACACACACACACCACCCCCAACACAGTTAACACACACACACCACCCCAACACAGTTAACACACACACACCACCCCCAACACAGTTAACACACACACACCACCCCAACACAGTTAACACACACACACCACCCCCAACACAGTTAACACACACACACCATCCCCAACACAGTTAACACACACACCCCCCCAACACAGTTAACACACACACCATCCCCAACACAGTTAACACACACACCACCCCAACACAGTTAACACACACACCACCCCAACACAGTTAACACACACACCCCCCAACACAGTTAACACACACACCATCCCAACACAGTTAACACACACACCACCCCAACACAGTTAACACACACACCATCCCCAACACAGTTAACACACACACACCACCCCAACACAGTTAACACACACACCATCCCCAACACAGCTAACACACACACACCACCCCAACACAGTTAACACACACACCACCCCCAACACAGTTAACACACACACCATCCCAACACAGTTAACACACACACACCATCCCCAACACAGTTAACACACACACACCACCCCAACACAGTTAACACACACACCATCCCAACACAGTTAACACACACACACCATCCCAACACAGTTTACACACACACCATCCCAACACAGTTAACACACACACCATCCCCAACACAGTTAACACACACGCACCATCCCAACACAGTTAACACACACACCATCCCCAACACAGTTAACACAAACACCATCCCCAACACAGTTAACACACACACCACCCCCAACACAGTTAACACACACACCATCCCCAACACAGTTAACACACACACCATCCCCAACACAGTTAACACACACACCACCCCCAACACAGTTAACACACACACCACCCCAACACAGTTAACACACACACACCACCCCCAACACAGTTAACACACACACACCATCCCAACACAGTTAACACACACACCACCCCCAACACAGTTAACACACACACACCACCCCCAACACAGTTAACACACACACCACCCCCAACACAGTTAACACACACACCACCCCAACACAGTTAACACACACACACCATCCCCAACACAGTTAACACACACACCACCCCCAACACAGTTAACACACACACCACCCCAACACAGTTAACACACACACCACCCCCAACACAGTTAACACACACACCACCCCCAACACAGTTAACACACACACCACCCCCAACACAGTTAACACACACACCACCCCCAACACAGTTAACACACACACACCATCCCCAACACAGTTAACACACACACCACCCCCAACACAGTTAACACACACACCACCCCAACACAGTTAACACACACACCACCCCCAACACAGTTAACACACACACACCACCCCCAACACAGTTAACACACACACACCACCCCCAACACAGTTAACACACACACACCATCCCCAACACAGTTAACACACACACCACCCCCAACACAGTTAACACAAACACCATCCCCAACACAGTTAACACAAACACCATCCCCAACACAGTTAACACACACACACCACCCCCAACACAGTTAACACACACACCACCCCCAACACAGTTAACACACACACCATCCCCAACACAGTTAACACAAACACCATCCCCAACACAGTTAACACACACACCACCCCAACACAGTTAACACACACACCAGTAACACACCATCCCCAACACAGTTAACACACACACCACCCCCAACACAGTTAACACGCACACCATCCCAACACAGTTAACACACACACCACCCCCAACACAGTTAACACACACACCATCCCCAACACAGTTAACACACACACCACCCCAATACAGTTAACACACACACCACCCCCAACACAGTTAACACACACACACCATCCCCAACACAGTTAACACACACACACCACCCCAACACAGTTAACACACACACCACCCCAACACAGTTAACACACACACCATCCCCAACACAGTTAACACACACACCATCCCCAACACAGTTAACACAAACACACCACCCCAACACAGTTAACACAAACACCATCCCCAACACAGTTAACACACACACACCACCCCAACACAGTTAACACAGACACCATCCCAACACAGTTAACACACACACACCATCCCAACACAGTTAACACACACACCATCCCAACACAGTTAACACACACACCACCCCAACACAGTTAACACACACACCATCCCCAACACAGTTAACACAAACACCATCCCCAACACAGTTAACACACACACCACCCCAACACAGTTAACACACACACCATCCCCAACACAGTTTACACACACACCACCCCAACACAGTTAACACATACACCACCCCCAACACAGTTAACACACACACCATCCCCAACACAGTTAACACACACACCATCCCCAACACAGTTAACACACACACCACCCCAACACAGTTAACACACACACCGCCCCAACACAGTTAACACACACACCACCCCAACACAGTTAACATACACCACCCCAACACAGTTAACACACACACCACCCCAACACAGTTAACACACACACCATCCCCAACACAGTTAACACACACACCACCCCAACACAGTTAACACACACACCACCCCCAACACAGTTAACACACACACACCACCCCAACACAGTTAACACACACACCACCCCCAACACAGTTAACACACACACACCACCCCAACACAGTTAACACACACACCATCCCCAACACAGTTAACACACACACCACCCCCAACACAGTTAACACACACACCACCCCCAACACAGTTAACACACACACAATCCAAAACAAAGTTAACACACACACCACCCCAACACAGTTGACACACACACCACCCCCAACACAGTTAACACACACACCACCCCCAACACAGTTAACACACACACACCACCCCAACACAGTTAACACACACACCCCCCAACACAGTTAACACACACACCATCCTCAACACAGTTAAAACACACACACCATCCCCAAAACAGTTAACACACACACCATCCCCCAACACAGTTAACACACACACCACCACAACACAGTTAACACACACACCATCCCCAACACAGTTAACACACACACCATCCCAACACAGTTAACACACACACCATCCCCAACACAGTTAACACACACACCATCCCCAACACAGTTAACACAAACACCATCCCCAACACAGTTAACACACACACCATCCCCAACACAGTTAACACACACACCATCCCAACACAGTTAACACACACACCACCCCCAACACAGTTAACACACACACACCATCCCAACACAGTTAACACACACACCATCCCAACACAGTTAACACACACACCACCCCCAACACAGTTAACACACACACCATCCCCAACACAGTTAACACACACACCACCCCCAACACAGTTAACACACACACCACCCCCAACACAGTTAACACACACACACCACCCCAACACAGTTAACACACACACCACCCCCAACACAGTTAACACACACACCATCCCCAACACAGTTAACACACACCACCCCCAACACAGTTAACACACACACACCACCCCAACACAGTTAACACACACACCACCCCCAACACAGTTAACACACACACCACCCCAACACAGTTAACACACACACACCACCCCAACACAGTTAACACACACACACCACCCCCAACACAGTTAACACACACACACCACCCCAACACAGTTAACACACACACACCACCCCCAACACAGTTAACACACACACACCACCCCAACACAGTTAACACACACACACCACCCCCAACACAGTTAACACACACACACCATCCCCAACACAGTTAACACACACACCACCCCAACACAGTTAACACACACACCATCCCCAACACAGTTAACACACACACCACCCCAACACAGTTAACACACACACCACCCCCAACACAGTTAACACACACACCACCCCCAACACAGTTAACACACACACCATCCCAACACAGTTAACACACACACCACCCCCAACACAGTTAACACACACACCATCCCCAACACAGTTAACACACACACACCACCCCAACACAGTTAACACACACACCATCCCCAACACAGCTAACACACACACACCACCCCAACACAGTTAACACACACACCACCCCAAACACAGTTAACACACACACCATCCCAACACAGTTAACACACACACACCATCCCCAACACAGTTAACACACACACACCACCCCAACACAGTTAACACACACACCATCCCAACACAGTTAACACACACACACCATCCCAACACAGTTTACACACACACCATCCCAACACAGTTAACACACACACCATCCCCAACACAGTTAACACACACGCACCATCCCAACACAGTTAACACACACACCATCCCCAACACAGTTAACACAAACACCATCCCCAACACAGTTAACACACACACCACCCCCAACACAGTTAACACACACACCATCCCCAACACAGTTAACACACACACCATCCCCAACACAGTTAACACACACACCACCCCCAACACAGTTAACACACACACCACCCCAACACAGTTAAAACACACACACCCATCCCAACACAGTTAACACACACACACCATCCCAACACAGTTAACACACACACACCACCCCCAACACAGTTAACACACACACCACCCCCAACACAGTTAACACACACACCACCCCCAACACAGTTAACACACACACACCATCCCCAACACAGTTAACACACACACCACCCCCAACACAGTTAACACACACACCACCCCAACACAGTTAACACACACACCACCCCCAACACAGTTAACACACACACCACCCCCAACACAGTTAACACACACACCACCCCCAACACAGTTAACACACACACCACCCCCAACACAGTTAACACACACACACCATCCCCAACACAGTTAACACACACACCACCCCAACACAGTTAACACACACACCACCCCAACACAGTTAACACACACACCACCCCCAACACAGTTAACACACACACACCACCCCAACACAGTTAACACACACACCACCCCCCAACACAGTTAACACACACACACCATCCCCAACACAGTTAACACACACACCACCCCCAACACAGTTAACACAAACACCATCCCCAACACAGTTAACACAAACACCATCCCCAACACAGTTAACACACACACACCACCCCCAACACAGTTAACACACACACCACCCCCAACACAGTTAACACACACACCATCCCCAACACAGTTAACACAAACACCATCCCCAACACAGTTAACACACACACCACCCCAACACAGTTAACACACACACCAGTAACACACCATCCCCAACACAGTTAACACACACACCACCCCCAACACAGTTAACACGCACACCATCCCAACACAGTTAACACACACACCACCCCCAACACAGTTAACACACACACCATCCCCAACACAGTTAACACACACACCACCCCAATACAGTTAACACACACACCACCCCCAACACAGTTAACACACACACACCATCCCCAACACAGTTAACACACACACACCACCCCAACACAGTTAACACACACACCACCCCAACACAGTTAACACACACACCATCCCCAACACAGTTAACACACACACCATCCCCAACACAGTTAACACAAACACACCACCCCAACACAGTTAACACAAACACCATCCCCAACACAGTTAACACACACACACCACCCCAACACAGTTAACACAGACACCATCCCAACACAGTTAACACACACACACCATCCCCAACACAGTTAACACACACACCACCCCAACACAGTTAACACACACACACCATCCCCAACACAGTTAACA
>NC_068444.1:4943419-4953419 GCF_023373465.1 Oncorhynchus keta
TTCTATGCCATCAAAAGGAACATAAATTTCAACATACCAATTAGGATCTGGCTAAAAATACTTGAATCAGTCATAGAGCCCATTGCCCTTTATAGTTGTGAGGTCTGGGGTCCGCTCACCAACCAAGACTTCCCAAAATGGGACAAACACCAAATTGTGACTCTGCATACAGAATTCTGCAAAAATATAGAGCAGAATTAGGCCTAAACCCACTAATTATCAAAATCAAGAAAAGAGCCATTACATTCTACAACCACGTAAGAGGAAGTGATTCCCAAACCTTCCATAACAAAGCCATCACCTACAGAGAGATGAACCTGGAGAAGAGTCCCTTAAGCAAGCTGGTCCTGGGGCTCTGTTCACAAACACACCCCACAAGAGCCCCAGGACAACAGCACAATTAGACCCAACCAAATCATGAGAAAACAAAAAGATAATTACTTGACACATTGGAAAGAATTTTTAAAAAACAGAGCAACTAGAATGTTATTTGGCCCTACACAGAGAGTACACAGCGGCAGAATACCTGACCACTGTGACTGACCCAAAATTAAGGAAAGCTTTGACTATGTACAGACTCAGTGAGCATAGCCTTGCTATTGAGAAAGGCCGCCATAGGCAGACATGGCTCTGAAGAGAAGACAGGCTGTGTGCTCACTGCCCACAAAATGAGGTGCCAAATGTATGACCATATTAGAGACACATATTTCCCTCAGATTACACAGATCCCCAAATAATTCGAAAACAAACCCCATTTCGATAAACTCCCATATCTACTGAGTGTAATTCCACAGTGTTCCATCACAGCAGCAAGATTTGTGACCTGTTGCCACGAGAAAAGGGCAACCAGTGAAGAACAAACACCATGTTAAATACAACCCATATTAATGCCTATTTATTTTATCTTGTGTCCTTTAACCATTTGTACATTGTTAAAACACTGTATATATATAATATGACATTTGTAATGTCTTTATTGTTTTGAAACTTCTGTATGTGTAAATTTGTATTGTTTATTTCACTTCTTTATATTCTCTACCTCACTTGCTTTGGCAATGTTAACACATGTTTCCCATGCCAATAAAGCCCCTTGAATTGAATTGAATTGAATGAATCAGCCTGGCCATTCTTCGGGCTGCTACACACACAGAGAGACAGAACCGGCACGCTAACTTTCAGAGGGAAACCTACTGCTGCATTCCACTGTCACACACACACTTATACACAAGTAACACACGTATGTACACACAACTGATTAACACACACACACACACACACACACACACACACACACACACACACACACACACACACACACACACACACACACACACACACACACACACACACACACACACTGGGTTGCCCCAATAACTAATAACTATCCCCCTCTCTCTCTCTCTCTTTCTCTTTCTCTTTCTCTCTCTCCTCTCTCTCTCCCTCTCCTCTCTCCCCTCTCTCTCCTCTCTCTCTCTCTCTCCCTCTCTCTCTCTCCTCCTCTCTCTCTCTCTCCCTCTCTCCTCTCTCTCTCTCCTCTCTCTCTCCCTCTCCTCTCTCCCCTCTCTCTCTCCTCTCTCTCTCCCTCTCCTCGCTCCCCTCTCTCTCTCCCCTCTCTATATCTCTCCTCTCTCCTCTATATCTCTCCTCTCTCCTCTCTCTCTCTCCTCTCTCTCCAGGTGTGAGTCTGTTGGTTCCACCTGGTACTATTCCACAGGGGAAGTTCTATGAAATGTACCTCATTATCAACAAGTCGGAGAAAACTACGTAAGTCTACACAAACACACACTGGTCAAAAGTAGTGCACTTGGGAATAGTGTGGTGTTTGGGACGTAGGCATTTTAAAGTTGACCTTGATTTTCAGTTCATAACTTCTCGATGACATTTTAGACAGTAAATTTGATCAGCTTGGAGTCTAAGTGAAACAACTGTCTGCATTCAGAAACAGTTTCAGGGTGTTGAAATCCAATCTATTTGCTGAAGGATGTTTTTTATTTATTTTTATTTAACCTTTATTTACTTAGGTTATGGTAAACAGTAATTGGAGAGACAGCACACTGGTATACTCTCTGTGTAGCTTCCAGGTTACCATAAAGCAGTGAGATAGTGTTAGTAATAACACTGTTAATAACACATATTACTATGTGTTATTAACAGTGTTATTACTATGTGTTGTTAACATGTTATTACTGTGTGTTATTACTGTGTTATTAACATGTTATTACTATGTGTTATTACTATGTGTTATTACTGTGTTATTAACAGTGTTATTACTGTGTGTTATTACTGTGTTATTAACAGTGTTATTAATATGTGTTATTAACATGTGTTATTAACATGTTATTAATATGTGTTATTAACAGTGTTATTAACATGTGTTATTACTGTGTTATTAACATGTTATTACTATGTGTTATTAACAACTGTGTTATTGCTATGTGTTATTAACAGTGTTATTACTATGTGTTATTAACAGTGTTATTACTATGTGTTATTAACAGTGTTATTACTGTGTTATTAACATGTTATTACTATGTGTTATTAACAGTGTTATTACTGTGTGTTATTACTATGTGTTATTACTATGTGTTATTAACAGTGTTATTACTATGTGTTATTACTATGTGTTATTACTATGTGTTATTACTGTGTTATTAACATGTTATTACTGTGTTATTAACAGTGTTATTACTATGTGTTATTAATATGTGTTATTAACAGTGTTATTAATATGTGTTATTAACATGTGTTATTAACATGTTATTAATATGTGTTATTAACAGTGTTATTAATATGTGTTATTACTGTGTTATTAACATGTTATTACTATGTGTTATTAACAGTGTTATTACTATGTGTTATTACTGTGTTATTAACATGTTATTACTATGTGTTATTAACAGTGTTATTGCTATGTGTTATTAACAGTGTTATTACTATGTGTTATTACTATGTGTTATTACTGTGTTATTACTATGTGTTATTACTGTGTTATTAACATGTTATTACTGTGTTATTAACATGTTATTACTGTGTTATTAACAGTGTTATTACTATGTGTTATTAACAGTGTTATTACTATGTGTTATTAACAGTGTTATTACTATGTGTTATTAACAGTGTTATTACTATGTGTTATTAACAGTGTTATTAATATGTGTTATTAACAGTGTTATTACTATGTGTTATTAACAGTGTTATTACTATGTGTTATTACTATGTGTTATTAACAGTGTTATTACTATGTGTTATTAACAGTGTTATTACTATGTGTTATTAACAGTGTTATTACTGTGTTATTAACAGTGTTATTACTATGTGTTATTACTATGTGTTATTACTATGTGTTATTACTATGTGTTATTAACATGTTATTACTATGTGTTATTAACAGTGTTATTACTGTGTTATTAACAGTGTTATTACTATGTGTTATTACTATGTGTTATTACTATGTGTTATTAACATGTTATTACTATGTGTTATTAACAGTGTTATTACTGTGTTATTAACAGTGTTATTAATATGTGTTATTAATAATAATAATATAATAATAATAATATATGCCATTTAGCTGACGCTTTTATCCAAAGCGACTTACAGTCATGTGTGCATACATTCTACGTATGGGTGGTCCCGGGAATCGAACCCACTACCCTGGCGTTACAAGCGCCATGCTCTACCAACTGAGCCACAGAAGGACCACAGTGGCTCAGTGTTATTACCGTGTTATTAACAGTGTTATTACTATGTGTTATTACTATGTGTTATTAACAGTGTTATTACTATGTGTTATTACTATGTGTTATTACTATGTGTTATTACTATGTGTTATTAACATGTTATTACTATGTGTTATTAACAGTGTTATTACTGTGTTATTAACATGTTATTACTATGTATTGTTCTAGGTTACCTTCGGAGGGCAGTCAGACAGTGCTGAGCCCGGTGGTGAGCTGTGGTCCATCAGGCATGCTGCTGAGTCGACCTGTGGTCCTCACTCTGCCACACTGTGCCCAGCTAGATACCCCAACACCAGACTGGACCCTCACCCTCAAAACACAGACACACCAAGGGGCATGGGAGGTGAGACATGAAACCTAGTCATACACAAACATCGTTGGGTGAAACATGGGAAGAGGGATAGAAGGAGGGGGTCAGGGGAAACAGAGAGGAGGGGGTCAGGGCGACAGAGAGGAGGGAGGAAAGGAGAGACAGAGAGGAGGGAGGAAAGGAGAGACAGAGAGGAGGGAGGAAAGGGGAGACAGAGAGGAGGGAGGAAAGGAGAGACAGAGAGGAGGGAGGAAAGGGGAGACAGAGAGGAGGGAGGAAAGGAGAGACAGAGAGGAGGGAGGAAAGGGGAGACAGAGAGGAGGGGGTCAGGGGAGACAGAGAGGAGGGAGGAAAGGGGAGACAGAGAGGAGGGAGGAAAGGGGAGACAGAGAGGAGGGAGGAAAGGGGAGACAGAGAGGAGGGAGGAAAGGAGAGACAGAGAGGAGGGAGGAAAGGGGAGACAGAGAGGAGGGAGGAAAGGGGAGACAGAGAGGAGGGAGGAAAGGAGAGACAGAGAGGAGGGAGGAAAGGGGAGACAGAGAGGAGGGGGTCAGGGGAGACAGAGAGGAGGGAGGAAAGGGGAGACAGAGAGGAGGGAGGAAAGGGGAGACAGAGAGGAGGGAGGAAAGGGGAGACAGAGAGGAGGGAGGAAAGGAGAGACAGAGAGGAGGGAGGAAAGGGGAGACAGAGAGGAGGGAGGAAAGGGGAGACAGAGAGGAGGGAGGAAAGGGGAGACAGAGAGGAGGGAGGAAAGGAGAGACAGAGAGGAGGGAGGAAAGGGGAGACAGAGAGGAGGGAGGAAAGGAGAGACAGAGAGGAGGGAGGAAAGGGGAGACAGAGAGGAGGGAGGAAAGGAGAGACAGAGAGGAGGGAGGAAAGGGGAGACAGAGAGGAGGGAGGAAAGGGGAGACAGAGAGGAGGGAGGAAAGGAGAGACAGAGAGGAGGGAGGAAAGGGGAGACAGAGAGGAGGGAGGAAAGGGGAGACAGAGAGGAGGGAGGAAAGGGGAGACAGAGAGGAGGGAGGAAAGGGGAGACAGAGAGGAGGGAGGAAAGGAGAGACAGAGAGGAGGGAGGAAAGGGGAGACAGAGAGGAGGGGGAAAGGGGAGACAGAGAGGAGGGAGGAAAGGAGAGACAGAGAGGAGGGAGGAAAGGGGAGACAGAGAGGAGGGAGGAAAGGGGAGACAGAGAGGAGGGAGGAAAGGAGAGACAGAGAGGAGGGAGGAAAGGGGAGACAGAGAGGAGTGGGGAAAGGGGAGACAGAGAGGAGGGGGTCAAGGGGAGACAGAGAGGAGGGAGGAAAGGGGAGACAGAGAGGAGGGAGGAAAGGGGAGACAGAGAGGAGGGAGGAAAGGGGAGACAGAGAGGAGAGAGGAAAGGGGAGACAGAGAGGAGGGAGGAAAGGGGATACAGAGAGGAGGGAGGAAAGGGGAGAAAGAGAGGAGGGAGGAAAGAGAGGAGGGAGGAAAGGGGAGACAGAGAGGAGGGAGGAAGAGATACAGAGTTACAGTGCCTTGCGAAAGTATTCGGCCCCCTTGAACTTTGCGACCTTTTGCCACATTTCAGGCTTCAAACATAAAGATATAAAACTGTATTTTTTGTGAAGAATCAACAACAAGTGGGACACAATCATGAAGTGGAACGACATTTATTGGATATTTCAAACTTTTTAACAAATCAAAAACTGAAAAATTGGGCGTGCAAAATTATTCAGCCCCCTTAAGTTAATACTTTGTAGCGCCACCTTTTGCTGCGATTACAGCTGTAAGTCGCTTGGGGTACATTAAACATGTGCTCTCTATACAAATCTCCGTCCCAGTCTCAGGTCTTTGCAGACTCCATCAGGTTTTCTTCCAGAATGGTCCTGTATTTGGCTCCATCCATCTTCCCATAAATTTAAACCATCTTCCCTGTCCCTGCTGAAGAAAAGCAGGCCCAAACCATGATGCTGCCACCACCATGTTTGACAGTGGGGATGGTGTGTTCAGGGTGATGAGCTGTGTTGCTTTTACGCCAAACATAACGTTTTGCATTGTTGCTAAAAAGTTCAATTTTGGTTTCATCTGACCAGAGCACCTTCTTCCACATGTTTGGTGTGTCTCCCAGGTGGCTTGTGGCAAACTTTAAACAACACTTTTTATGGATATCTTTAAGAAATGGATTTCTTCTTGCCACTCTTCCATAAAGGCCAGATTTGTGCAATATACGACTGATTGTTGTCCTATGGACAGAGTCTCCCACCTCAGCTGTAGATCTCTGCAGTTCATCCAGAGTGATCATGGGCCTCTTGGCTGCATCTCTGATCAGTCTTCTCCTTGTATGAGCTGAAAGTTTAGAGGGACGGCCAGGTCTTGGTAGATTTGCAGTGGTCTGATACTCCTTCCATTTCAATATTATCGCTTGCACAGTGCTCCTTGGGATGTTTAAAGCTTGGGAAATCTTTTTTATCCAAATCCGTCTATAAAATTCTTCACAACAGTATCTCGGACCTGCCTGGTGTGTTCCTTGTTCTTCATGATGCTCTCTGCGCTTTTAATGGACCTCTGAGACTATCACAGTGCAGGTGCATTTATACGGGGACTTGATTACACACAGGTGGATTGTGTTTATCATCATTAGTCATTTAGGTCAACATTGGATCATTCAGAGATCCTCACTGAACTTCTGGAGAGAGTTTGCTGCACTGAAAGTAAAGGGGCTGAATAATTTTGCACGCCCAATTTTTCAGTTTTTGATTTGTTAAAAAAGTTTGAAATATCCAATAAATGTCGTTCCACTTCATGATTGTGTCCCACTTGTTGTTGATTCTTCACAAAAAAAATACAGTTTTATATCTTTATGTTTGAAGCCTGAAATGTGGCAAAAGGTCGCAAAGTTCAAGGGGGCCGAATACTTTCGCAAGGCACTGTATTTAGACTGGACCCTCACACTCAGACACGGAGGGAGGGAGGGAGGGAGGGAGGGAGGGAGGGAGGGAGGGAGGGAGGGAGGGAGGGAGGGAGGGAGGGAGGGAGGGAGGGTGTGTAAATAGACTAGTGGAGACAGAGTGAAACATGTCCATAGTAGACTAGAGGGGAATAGAGATGAAAGAAAATATGGAGGTCACAGAATCAGAAATTAAGGTATTATGGAAAAATATTGAGATTTACGATGAGAAGTTGGAACATAATCTAGACCTGTTCCCCTGGCCCCCTCCTCTTCTGTCTCTACCAGGCGGGATGCGTTTGTGTGTCCTATACTATCCTATAACCTTCCTCAATTAACTTCCTGCCAATAGTAGGAGTTGACAGATTATATTCCCCTCTAACCTGTCACTACCTCTATTCTGCCACTAGGAGGTGCTGACGGTGGGGGAGGAGAGTCTATCGTCCCCCTGCTACCTCCAGCTAGAGGAGTCGAACTGCCACGTGGTGATGGAGCATTTGGGGACCTACGGTCTAGTGGGCCAGTCCTGCCCTCCCCAGCCCGCCTGTAAGAGGCTACAGCTGGTCCTGTTCGCCCCCAGAGCCCCCTGTCTCTCCCTGGACTACATCCTGAGGATTTACTGCACACAGGACACGCCACACGCCCTGATGGTAGGTAGGGACACGCCACACGCCCTGAGGGTAGGGAGGGACACGCCACACGCCCTGAGGGTAGGGAGGGAGGGACACGCCACACGCCCTGAGGGTAGGGAGGGAGGGACAAACCACACGCCCTGAGGGTAGGGAGGGAGGGACACGCCACACGCCCTGAGGGTAGGGACACGCCACACGCCCTGAGGGTAGGGAGGGACACGCCACACGCCCTGAGGGTAGGGAGGGACACGCCACACGCCCTGAGGGTAGGGAGGGACACGCCACACGCCCTGAGGGTAGGGAGGGACACGCCACACGCCCTGAGGGTAGGGAGGGACACGCCACACGCCCTGAGGGTAGGGAGGGACACGCCCTGAGGGTAGGGAGGGGAGGGACACACCCTGAGGGTAGGGAGGGACACGCCACATGCCCTGAGGGTAGGGAGGGACACGCCACACGCCCTGAGGGTAGGGAGGGACACGCCACACGCCCTGAGGGTAGGGAGGGACACGCCACACGCCCTGAGGGTAGGGAGGACACGCCACACGCCCTGAGGGTAGGGAGGGACACGCCACACGCCCTGAGGGTAGGGAGGGACACGCCACACGCCCTGAGGGTAGGGAGGGACACGCCACACGCCCTGAGGGTAGGGAGGGACACGCCACACGCCCTGAGGGTAGGGAGGGGAGGGACACGCCCTGAGGGTAGGGAGGGGAGGGACACGCCACACGCCCTGAGGGTAGGGAGGGGAGGGACACGCCCTGAGGGTAGGGAGGGGAGGGACACGCCACATGCCCTGAGGGTAGGGAGGGAGGGACACGCCCTGAGGGTAGGGAGGGACACGCCACACGCCCTGAGGGTAGGGAGGGAGGGACACGCCCTGAGGGTAGGGAGGGACACGCCACACGCCCTGAGGGTAGGGAAGGAGGGACACGCCCTGAGGGTAGGGAGGGACACGCCACACGCCCTGAGGGTAGGGAGGGAGGGACACGCCCTGAGGGTAGGGAGGGACACGCCACACGCCCTGAGGGTAGGGAGGGAGGGACACGCCCTGAGGGTAGGGAGGGACACGCCACACGCCCTGAGGGTAGGGAGGGAGGGACACGCCCTGAGGGTAGGGAGGGACACGCCACATGCCCTGAGGGTAGGGAGGGAGGGACACGCCCTGAGGGTAGGGAGGGACACACCACACGCCCTGAGGGTAGGGAGGGACACGCCACACGCCCTGAGGGTAGGGAGGGACACGCCTCACGCCCTGAGGGTAGGGAGGGAGGGACACGCCCTGAGGGTAGGGAGGGACACGCCACACGCCCTGAGGGTAGGGAGGGACACGCCACACGCCCTGATGGTAGGGAGGGACACGCCCTGAGGGTAGGGAGGACACGCCACACGCCCTGAGGGTAGGGAGGGACACGCCACACGCCCTGAGGGTAGGGAGGGACACGCCACACGCCCTGAGGGTAGGGAGGGACACGTCCTGAGGGTAGGGAGGGGAGGGACACGCCACACGCCCTGAGGGTAGGGAGGGACACGCCACACGCCCTGAGGGTAGGGAGGGAGGGACACGCCCTGAGGGTAGGGAGGGACACGCCACACGCCCTGAGGGTAGGGAGGGAGGGACACGCCCTGAGGGTAGGGAGGGACACGCCACACGCCCTGAGGGTAGGGAGGGACACGCCACACGCCCTGAGGGTAGGGAGGGACACGCCACACGCCCTGATGGTAGGGAGGGACACGCCCTGAGGGTAGGGAGGGACACGCCACACGCCCTGAGGGTAGGGAGGGACACGCCACACGCCCTGAGGGTAGGGAGGGACACGCCACACGCCCTGAGGGTAGGGAGGGACACGTCCTGAGGGTAGGGAGGGGAGGGACACGCCACACGCCCTGAGGGTAGGGAGGGACACGCCACACGCCCTGAGGGTAGGGAGGGAGGGACACGCCCTGAGGGTAGGGAGGGACATGCCACACGCCCTGAGGGTAGGGAGGGACACGCCACACGCCCTGAGGGTAGGGAGGGACACGCCACACGCCCTGAGGGTAGGGAGGGGAGGGACACGCCACACGCCCTGAGGGTAGGGAGGGACACGCCACACGCCCTGAGGGTACGGAGGGGAGGGACACGCCACACGCCCTGAGGGTAGGGAGGGAGGGACAAACCACACGCCCTGAGGGTAGGGAGGGAGGGACAAACCACACGCCCTGAGGGTAGGGAGGGGAGGGACACGCCCTGAGGGTAGGGAGGGGAGGGACACGCCACACGCCCTGAGGGTAGGGAGGGACACGTCCTGAGGGTAGGGAGGGGAGGGACACGCCACACGCCCTGAGGGTAGGGAGGGGAGGGACACGCCCTGAGGGTAGGGAGGGGAGGGACACGCCACACGCCCTGAGGGT
>NC_068444.1:4958419-5118419 GCF_023373465.1 Oncorhynchus keta
ACACACACGCTCTCACACACACAAACTCTCTCACACACACACACAAACTCTCTCACACACACACGCTCTCACACACACAAACTCTCTCACACACACACACAAACTCTCTCACACCCACACGCTCTCACACACACAAACTCTCTCACACACACACACAAACGCTCTCACACACACACAGTAATGTAATCTAACACAATGTCTTCCCCCAGGAGATTCCATTCCACCACATCTGGAGTGGTGGTCAGAGACTCCTCCACTGTACCTTCAGCCTAGAGAGAGGCAGCCTGGCCGTGTCTCAGCTCTCCTGTAAGATCTGTGTCAGACAGGTGGAAGGAGAGGGACAGATCTTCCAGCTGCACACTGACATACAGGAGGTAACAGGGGGGAAGGGTTTCACTGTAACACACTGACATACAGGAGGTAACAGGGGGAAGGGTTTCACTGTAACACACAGACAGGTGGAAGGAGAGGGACAGATCTTCCAGCTGCACACTGACATACAGGAGGTAACAGGGGGAAGGGTTTCACTGTAACACACAGACAGGTGGAAGGAGAGGGACAGATCTTCCAGCTGCACACTGACATACAGGAGGTAACAGGGGGGAAGGGTTTCACTGTAACACACAGACAGGTGGAAGGAGAGGGACAGATCTTCCAGCTGCACACTGACATACAGGAGGTACCAGGGGGGAAGGGTTTCACTGTAACACACTGACATACAGGAGGAACCAGGGGGAAGGGTTTAACTGTTACACAGAGACATACAGGAGGAACCAGGGGGAAGGGTTTAACCGTTACACAGAGACACACAGGAGGAACCAGGGGGAAGGGTTTAACCGTTACACAGAGACACACAGGAGGAACCAGGGGGAAGGGTTTAACCGTTACACAGAGACACACAGGAGGAACCAGGGGGAAGGGTTTAACCGTTACACAGAGACACACAGGAGGAACCAGGGGGAAGGGTTTCACTGTAACACAGAGACACACAGGAAGTACCAGGGGGAAGGGTTTAACTGTTACACAGAGACACACAGGAGGTACCAGGGGGAAGGGTTTAACTGTTACACAGAGACACACAGGAGGAACCAGGGGGAAGGGTTTAACCGTTACACAGAGACACACAGGAGGAAGGGTTTAACCGTTACACAGAGACACACAGGAGGAACCAGGGGGAAGGGTTTAACTGTTACACAGAGACACACAGGAGGAACCAGGGGGAAGGGTTTAACCGTTACACAGAGACACACAGGAGGAACCAGGGGGAAGGGTTTAACCGTTACACAGAGACACACAGGAGGAACCAGGGGGAAGGGTTTAACCGTTACACAGAGACACACAGGAGGAACCAGGGGGAAGGGTTTAACTGTTACACAGAGACACACAGGAGGAACCAGGGGGAAGGGTTTAACCGTTACACAGAGACACACAGGAAGTACCTGTTGCATTCAGACTGCACCATTCTAGAGTGGGGGGACACTGACCTTAGCCCAGGACTTCGCCTTGGGGACTTTTAGGAACTAGTCAGTCACTTCTTTTGAATATCGTAGTGACCGTTGGTTTCAGTTAGCCTGGGGTTAACAGAAGCTAGCCTTGGGCTAGTATTAACCCAGGGTTGAGGATAGCTCAGGGCTTTGTACATGCCAAAGCCCTGAGTCAGCTATTTCTCTCCATCCACCCATCCTGACTCTACCTCCAGACCCTCCCGCCCTGCTCCCCTATCCCCTCCGGGGGTACCTGCCTGCCCTCCTCCCAGGTGGGGCCCTATGCCTTCCGTCTGCCCACCACCATACGACAGAAGATCTGTGCCAGTCTGGATGCCCCCAGCGCCCGCGGCTGTGACTGGAGACTGCTGGCTCACAGCCTGGACTTCGACAGGTGAGAGAGAAAATGTGTGTTTATAATTACCTGTGTTAAGTAGATCAGAAATGTTATACTTCCCTGTTTGTTATTCTGTTCATATGTGCTGCTGTTAACTCTCTCTTCCTCTCTCTCTCTTCCTCGCTCTCTCCCTCTCTCTTCTCTCTCTCTCCCTCTCTCTTCCTCTCTCTCTCCCTCTCTTCCTCTCTCTTCCTCTCTCTTCCTCGCTCTCTCCTCTCTCTCTCTCTCTCTCTCTCTCTCTCTCTCTCTCTCTCTCTCTCTCTCGCTCTCTCTTCCCCTCTCTCTCTCTCTCTCTCTCTCTCTCTCTCTCTCTCTCTCTCTCTCTCTCTTCCTCGCTCTCTCTTCCTCTCTCTCTCTCTCTCTCTCTCTTCTTCTCTCTCTCTCTCTCTCTCTCTCTCTCTCTCTCTCTCTCTCTCTCTCTCTCTCTCTCTCTCTCTCTCATTCTCTCTCTCTCTCTCTCTCTCTCTCTCTCTCTCTCTCTCTCTCTCTCTCTCTCTCTCTCTCTCTCTCCTTCCTCTCTCTCTCGTCCTCTCTCTCTCTTCCTCTCTCTCTCTCTTCTCTCTCTCTCTCTCTTCTCTCTCTCGTCCTCTCTCTCTCCTCTTCCTCTTCCTCTCTCTCTCTCTCTCTCTCTCTCTCTCTCTCTCTCTCTCTCTCTCTCTCTCTCTCTCTCTCTCTTCTCTCTCTCTCTCTCTCTCTCTCTCTCTCTCTCTCTCTCTCTCTCTCTCTCTCTCTCTCTCTCTCTCTTCCTCTCTCTCTCGTCCTCTCTCTCTCTTCCTCTCTCTCTTCCTCTCTCTCGTCCTCTCTCTCTTCCTCGCTCTCTCTTCCTCTCTCTCTCATCCCTCTCTCTCTGTCTCATCCCTCTCTCATCCCTCTCTCTCTCTCTCTCATCTCCCCCTCTCCCCCTTCTTCTCTGTCTCTCTCCTCCCCTCCCCTCCCCTCCCTCCCTCTCCATCTCTCTCTCTCTCTTCCTCCTCCCTTAAATCCCTCAGGTATCTAAACTACTTTGCAACAAAGCCCAGCCCCACAGCTGTTCTGTTGGACCTATGGGAGGCCTGTCACCAAGGTGACGCGGACCTGGTGTCCCTGGCGACAGCTCTCGAGGAGATGGGCAAAAGTGAGGTGATGGTTGTCATGACGACCGACGGGGACTGCTGATTAGTCAAGGGAGGGGGGAGGGGGGGTAGAGCGAGAAAAAAATAAGTAGGGAAAGAATCTAGAAAGAAAATTAAACCAATACTTGCCTATGGATATGCACAAGGACACATACCCAGTACCCATACCCATACCCAGTACATACATACATACACATACCCAGGCTCACCTTGAGGCCTACCTCCCTCTGTTTATTTGTACATAAACCCCACACTGCTTGAAGACCTTCAAAAATGCCAGGCACTCATGCAATCACACACACACACACACGCACACGCGCACGCGCACACACGCACGCACACACGCACGCGCACACACACACACACACACACACACACACACACACACACACACACACACACACACACACACACACAGTGAGCGGCAGGCAGTGTGGATCTGTCTGTCTCAAACCCCTCAGGCTTCGGATACGCGGACAGATCACAGACACATCTACAGCCAGACCACCCCTCTCTCTCTCTCTCTCTCTCTCTCTCTCTCTCTCTCTCTCTCTCTCTCTCTCTCTCTCTCTCTCTCTCTCTCTCTCTCTCCTCTCTCATATTTGTGGATCGTTCTTTTTTTCTTTCTTAACATTTACTTGTCATTCGTTGATGTCATTACCGTTATACGATGTCATCGCTGTTATGATGATGTTTTCTCAGTTGTGTTTTATGATGATTACTGAGCTGTTTATGTTGCTATACTGTACAATGGTAACACAGTGGACAGGTACAACACAGTGATATTGGTCATTGAGTTCCCTTTGGTTTTATTCTAGTAAAAAGCCACAGTGGAGACGTACGATACACTAGGGGCACAAAGGAGGAACCAGCAAAACAAATGTTTGCTTATATGATTGGTCATTTTCAATGCTGTGTCTGTACTCTTCTCAAAGTGGTTGAAACTCCTTTTCAATGCTGTGTCTGTACTCTTCTCAAAGTGGTTGAAACTCCTTTTCAATGCTGTGTCTGTACTCTTCTCAAAGTGGTTGAAACTCCTTTTCAATGCTGTGTCTGTACTCTTCTCAAAGTGGTTGAAACTCCTTTTCAATGCTGTGTCTGTACTCTTCTCAAAGTGGTTGAAACTCCTTTTCAATGCTGTGTCTGTACTCTTCTCAAAGTGGTTGAAACTCCTTTTCAATGCTGTGTCTGTACTCTTCTCAAAGTGGTTGAAACTCCTTTTCAATGCTGTGTCTGTACTCTTCTCAAAGTGGTTGAAACTCCTTTTCAATGCTGTGTCTGTACTCTTCTCAAAGTGGTTGAAACTCCTTTTCAATGCTGTGTCTGTACTCTTCTCAAAGTGGTTGAAACTCCTTTTCAATACTGTGTCTGTACTCTTCTCAAAGTTCTTCCTTTGTTCTTCCTCTTTGTTCTTCTTCTTCTCTTTGTTCTTCTTCTTCTCTTTGTTCGTCTTCTTCTCTTTGTTCTTCCTCTTTGTTCTTCTTCTTCTCTTCGTTCTCCTTTTTCTCTTTCTTCTCCTTCTCTTTCTTCTTCTTCTCTTTCTTCTTCTTCTCTTCTTCTTCTTCTTCTTCTCTTTGTTCTTCTTCTCTTTCTTCTCCTTCTCTTTCTTCTTCTTCTCTTTCTTCTTCTTCTCTTTCTTCTTCTTCTCTTTGTTCTTCTTCTCTTTGTTCTCCTTCTCTTTGTTCTTCTTCTTCTGTCATTATATTATTATTTAACCATCTGCTTTCTGGTCAGGGTCTTCATGCTACTTCTTGCTACTTCTTGCGTTGTCAGAATATTGTTTTTCCAATCATTACTGTCAAACACAGCAGGATGTCTGTGCTTATTGTTCAAATACTTTATATTTCTATCTCCAGTACGTTAGGATTATTATCCCTAGAAGCCAAAAAGTATTCAAAAACGCTGAGGATGCATCCCAAATGGCACCCTATTCCCTTTATAGTGCACTACTTTGGATGTGATGGGTCCTGGTCTAAAGTAGTGCACTACTATGGATGCTATGGGCCCTGGTCTAAAGTAGTGCACTACTATGGATGCTATGGGTCCTGGTCTAAAGTAGTGCACTACTATGGATGCTATGGGTCCTGGTCTAAAATAGTGCACTACTATGGGTCCTATGGGCCCTGGTCTAAAGTAGTGCACTACTATGGGTCCTATGGGCCCTGGTCTAAAGTAGTGCACTACTATGGATGCTATGGGTCCTGGTCTAAAATAGTGCACTACTATGGGTCCTATGGGCCCTGGTCTAAAGTAGTGCACTACTATGGATGCTATGGGCCCTGGTCTAAAGTAGTGCACTACTATGGATGCTATGGGCCCTGGTCTAAAGTAGTGCACTACTATGGATGCTATGGGCCCTGGTCTAAAGTAGTGCACTACTATGGATGCTATGGGTCCTGGTCTAAAGTAGTGCACTACTATGGATGCTATGGGTCCTGGTCTAAAATAGTGCACTACTATGGATGCTATGGGCCCTGGTCTAAAATAGTGCACTACTGTGGGTCCTATGGGCGCTGGTCAAAAGTAGTGCACTATATAGGGAATAGGGTGCCATTTGGGATGCAGACTTTCTGAGACCGCAGAAACCAAAACACAGGCACATTATATTCACTTCCTCTTCTCCAAGGAAATGATGAACCATTTCACTGTTGTTGTGCGAAATGAATGGACAGAAAATGATTGGTTGATCTCCGTCTGTCTGTGTGTGTCTCATATCTCGACAGCTCTGTGTCATATCGCTGTACCTAAGCTACAGTACTATGCAAGTACAAACAAACAAACAAAAACAGTGAATGTTTGGTTCCAATCCCTATGTGTATATATATATTTTTCTCTGTGAGAGTTCAGATCAAGGCAAATAGACACACACACAGGGTTGATGAGTTAAGTCCTCACTTAAGGTGGTATATTCAATTAATGGGGCTTCGCTCTGTGGGAGTAACTAGATCAGAAGTGCTGACTATGGAATACAGAGCTACTAAGAAGAATAGAAAACAAGGATGAGGAGGAGGAGGAGGACAATGATGAAGAGGAGGAGGAGGAGGAGGACGATGATGAAGAGGAGGAGGAGCAAGAGGACGATGATGACGAACATTTTGCTCTCCTTTAGGATCCTTTACAACGGAAAACGACATCTGAAACACAGACCGTGGAACCCTGAAGTACTACCGAAGTACTATTGAGTACTACGGAGTACTGTTCTCTCTCTCTCTCTCTCTCTCTCTCTCTCTCTCTCTCTCTCTCCCTCTCCCTCTCCTAAACCTTGAACTGTGTGATGCAGAGGTGAGGTTGGCTAGAAGTAGGTCTGCTCTGAGAGGCCCGGGGTGTGCTGACTTCAGATCAGATGTCATGCATCCACCGGTCCATTCTTTCCCCTGGGGGTGGGAGACAGCTGATGTTCGATGGCGCCCCCAAAAGGACGATGCCTAGAACTGCGTCTGCCTCCTCCACATTGCTGTCTGGTCAAAGAGAAAACAAGAAATACGCTTTTGATTATGATCCGAAACCGTGTCATTTTGTTACTAGAAAAACAGACATGCATTTGTTTTCATTTAACTCTGTAAAACTGCCCATTGTAAATAAAGCATCTAGCCTTCTTAACCTGTAACTAAATATACTTTTTATGTAATAAATGATATTTCCTAGTTTAACGAGAACATCATTAATGTTGTCTGTAGTGGAGATTGAAAGTTAACATGTCAACTCAATCAGATACCATTACATTTATATCAATCAGATACCATTACATTTATATCAATCAGATACCATTACATTTATATCAATCAATCAGATACCATTACATTTATATCAATCAGATACCATTACATTTATATCAATCAGATACCAATACATTTATATCAATCAGATACCATTACATTTATATCAATCAGATACCATTACATTTATATCAATCAATCAGATACCATGACATGTATATCAATCAATCAGATACCAATACATTTATATCAATCAGATACCAATACATTTATATCAATCAGATACCAATACATTTATATCAATCAGATACCAATACATTTATATCAATCAGATACCAATACATTTATATCAATCAGATACCATTACATTTATATCAATCAGATACCAATACATTTATATCAATCAGATACCATTACATTTATATCAATCAGATACCATTACATTTATATCAATCAGATACCATTACATTTATATCAATCAATCAGATACCAATACATTTATATCAATCAGATACCATTACATTTATATCAATCAGATACCAATACATTTATATCAATCAGATACCAATACATTTATATCAATCAATCAGATACCATTACATTTATATCAATCAGATACCATTACATTTATATCAATCAGATACCATTACATTTATATCAATCAGATACCATTACATTTATATCAATCAGATACCAATACATTTATATCAATCAGATACCAATACATTTATATCAATCAATCAGATACCAATACATTTATATCAATCAGATACCATTACATTTATATCAATCAATCAGATACCATTACATTTATATCAATCAGATACCATTACATTTATATCAATCAGATACCATTACATTTATATCAATCAGATACCATTACATTTATATCAATCAATCAGATACCATTACATTTATATCAATCAGATACCAATACATTTATATCAATCAGATACCAATACATTTATATCAATCAATCAGATACCATTACATTTATATCAATCAGATACCATTACATTTATATCAATCAGATACCAATACATTTATATCAATCAATCAGATACCATTACATTTATATCAATCAGATACCAATACATTTATATCAATCAGATACCAATACATTTATATCAATCAATCAGATACCATTACATTTATATCAATCAATCAGATACCATTACATTTATATCAATCAGATACCATTACATTTATATCAATCAATCAGATACCATTACATTTATATCAATCAATCAGATACCATTACATTTATATCAATCAATCAGATACCATTACATTTATATCAATCAGATACCATTACATTTATATCAATCAATCAGATACCATTACATTTATATCAATCAATCAGATACCATTACATTTATATCAATCAATCAGATACCAATACATTTATATCAATCAGTTACCATTACATTTATATCAATCAATCAGATACCAATACATTTATATCAATCAATCAGATACCATTACATTTATATCAATCAGATACCATTACATTTATATCAATCAATCAGATACCATTACATTTATATCAATCAATCAGATACCATTACATTTATATCAATCAGATACCATTACATTTATATCAATCAGATACCATTACATTTATATCAATCAGATACCATTACATTTATATCAATCAGATACCAATACATTTATATCAATCAATCAGATACCATTACATTTATATCAATCAGATACCATTACATTTATATCAATCAGATACCATTACATTTATATCAATCAGATACCATTACATTTATATCAATCAATCAGATACCATTACATTTATATCAATCAATCAGATACCATTACATTTATATCAATCAATCAGACACCAATACATTTATATCAATCAGTTACCAATACATTTATATCAATTAATCAGATACCAATACATTTATATCAATCAATCAGATACCATTACATTTATATCAATCAGATACCAATACATTTATATCAATCAATCAGATACCAATACATTTATATCAATCAATCAGATACCATTACATTTATATCAATCAGATACCATTACATTTATATCAATCAGATACCATTACATTTATATCAATCAGATACCATTACATTTATATCAATCAGATACCATTACATTTATATCAATCAATCAGATACCATTACATTTATATCAATCAGATACCATTACATTTATATCAATCAGATACCATTACATTTATATCAATCAGATACCAATACATTTATATCAATCAATCAGATACCATTACATTTATATCAATCAATCAGATACCATTACATTTATATCAATCAATCAGACACCAATACATTTATATCAATCAGTTACCAATACATTTATATCAATTAATCAGATACCAATACATTTATATCAATCAATCAGATACCATTACATTTATATCAATCAGATACCATTACATTTATATCAATCAATCAGATACCAATACATTTATATCAATCAGATACCATTACATTTATATCAATCAGATACCAATACATTTATATCAATCAGATACCAATACATTTATATCAATCAATCAGATACCATTACATTTATATCAATCAGATACCATTACATTTATATCAATCAGATATCAATACATTTATATCAATCAGATACCAATACATTTATATCAATCAATCAGATACCATTACATTTATATCAATCAGATACCATTACATTTATATCAATCAGATACCATTACATTTATATCAATCAGATACCATTACATTTATATCAATCAGATACCAATACATTTATATCAATCAATCAGATACCAATACATTTATATCAATCAGATACCAATACATTTATATCAATCAATCAGATACCATTACATTTATATCAATCAGATACCATTACATTTATATCAATCAGATACCATTACATTTATATCAATCAGATACCATTACATTTATATCAATCAATCAGATACCATTACATTTATATCAATCAGATACCAATACATTTATATCAATCAGATACCAATACATTTATATCAATCAATCAGATACCATTACATTTATATCAATCAGATACCATTACATTTATATCAATCAGATACCATTACATTTATATCAATCAGATACCATTACATTTATATCAATCAGATACCATTACATTTATATCAATCAGATACCAATACATTTATATCAATCAATCAGATACCATTACATTTATATCAATCAGATACCATTACATTTATATCAATCAGATACCAATACATTTATATCAATCAATCAGATACCATTACATTTATATCAATCAATCAGATACCATTACATTTATATCAATCAATCAGATACCATTACATTTATATCAATCAGATACCATTACATTTATATCAATCAATCAGATACCATTACATTTATATCAATCAATCAGATACCATTACATTTATATCAATCAATCAGATACCAATACATTTATATCAATCAATCAGATACCATTACATTTATATCAATCAATCAGATACCAATACATTTATATCAATCAATCAGATACCATTACATTTATATCAATCAGATACCATTACATTTATATCAATCAATCAGATACCATTACATTTATATCAATCAATCAGATACCATTACATTTATATCAATCAGATACCATTACATTTATATCAATCAGATACCATTACATTTATATCAATCAGATACCATTACATTTATATCAATCAGATACCATTACATTTATATCAATCAATCAGATACCATTACATTTATATCAATCAGATACCATTACATTTATATCAATCAGATACCATTACATTTATATCAATCAGTTACCATTACATTTATATCAATCAGATACCATTACATTTATATCAATCAATCAGATATCATTACATTTATATCAATCAATCAGACACCAATACATTTATATCAATCAGTTACCAATACATTTATATCAATCAATCAGATACCAATACATTTATATCAATCAATCAGATACCAATACATTTATATCAATCAATCAGATACCAATACATTTATATCAATCAATCAGATACCAATACATTTATATCAATCAATCAGATACCATTACATTTATATCAATCAGATACCATTACATTTATATCAATCAGATACCATTACATTTATATCAATCAGATACCAATACATTTATATCAATCAGATACCAATACATTTATATCAATCAGATACCATTACATTTATATCAATCAGATACCATTACATTTATATCAATCAGATACCATTACATTTATATCAATCAGATACCATTACATTTATATCAATCAATCAGATACCATTACATTTATATCAATCAATCAGATACCATTACATTTATATCAATCAATCAGACACCAATACATTTATATCAATCAGATACCAATACATTTATATCAATCAGATACCAATACATTTATATCAATCAATCAGATACCATTACATTTATATCAATCAATCAGATACCATTACATTTATATCAATCAGTTACCATTACATTTATATCAATCAGATACCATTACATTTATATCAATCAGATACCAGCATGTTGTCTTCTCAGTATGTTAACCAGGACAGCATGTTGTCTTCTCTTCAGTCTGTTAACCAGGACATCATGTTGTCTTCTCTTCAGTCTGTTAACCAGGACAGCATGTTGTCTTCTCTTCAGTCTGTTAACCAGGACAGCATGTTGTCTTCTCAGTCTGTTAACCAGGACAGCATGTTGTCTTCTCTTCAGTCTGTTAACCAGGACAGCATGTTGTCTTCTCTTCAGTCTGTTAACCAGGACAGCATGTTGTCTTCTCAGTCTGTTAACCAGGACAGCATGTTGTCTTCTCAGTCTGTTCACCAGGTGATAGAGGAATTTTTAAATTCCCTTATGTTTTATTATCAAAGCCAATCAAATTCGCACTCATTTCTAATTCATGATAAGTTGTAAGTTTATCATTTGCATGAATTAGCAGAGACCAGTCTTAAAAAAACAAGTTCAGCATTTATTCTTGATGAGTACTGACCCAAAATACAAAGAACATTACATTTTAAATCTGAAGAAGACATAAAATGACGTCATCAGTTACACCCCTCTCCCAGCCGTACAATGGCGCAGTATTCAGTCCTGGAGATAGTTTCACTCCCCTCATAAACTACATTCCAACCTGCCTAAAGGATATACTTCTCTCTGCTAATGGAATCCAACCAAAACATTCTTATCTGTTTGAAGTACTATCTTATCCCTGCTTCAAAACTTTCCCAGGAGACACAGACACAATTCATTTCTGCTTACATTTTCAGTAACAGTACAATTAAGAACCCATACTTTTCAGATCATAACAAATATAGTATTAGCATGAATGGTTCTAATCATTAAAGTATACATTTGATCATCTAAACTATATTTTCCTCTATCAATCCTCCCTTTGATCAAATATTATACATTCAATTCTACATCTAGTTTTATTTAATCATAAAAAATGAAAGTATAAACGAACTTAACTAACCTTTTTATAGAGGTTTATCAGATTATCATATGAATAGACAAATAATCAACAAATCAATTATAAATGTTTAGCCAACTCTCCACATTTCATTAATCAATTCTAACCTTAACTCCAACTGTTTTTAAATCTACATCAGAATCATTACTCTTCCTTCCGGATTTTCGTCACGACCTTCATTAAAAAAAAACAGTTTAATCATGGAAACCAATTACAATCTAATTCCCCTTTATCTCAACACTAGCCTCATCAAACATAAATTCCCCACAAATGACAGATCCGGATTCGTCCACTTCCTCTGTAGACATGCCTTCAGTCCTCCACAGGTCAGAATCTGGAAACGGCCCATAACGCACCATCTGTTGGGTCATTGATCTTTCCAGAGTCCTGGAAACAAGGCCTCGCACACAGGGAATTAGACAACAGCCGCATAAAATTAAAACAGTCATACAGGTAGATACAGCCCAAAACACCGTGATTACAACACTTTTCCATTTTCCAAATGTACTATCAAACCAATTAGTCAGGGAAGGATCCACCCCAGAGTTTTCTGCCAACTCGTGAGCCAGGGTGGTCAAACCAGCTAAGGCTTTGGTCACAGATCCGTCCGGAGCTGTGTCATTCGGGATGAAAGTACAACACATGTTCCCGAAGATCACACATACTCCTCCCTTTTCAGCCAATAACATATCCAATGCAATTCTATTCTGCCAAGCCATCAGACTGGTTGCTTCAGTCTGTTCTGCCAACCCTTTAATCGCATCTCTGGAATAATTGATAAAGCGCTGTTGATTATAATAAATATAATTAATCCAGTCTACATTCTTATTGAGAGTAGACCACCAAAAAATACTTGACTCTAATCCTGCTAGTATCTGATTTCTTGCCTTGAACTCATCCGGCACCCCTCGTGGAACCCCAATGTTATCAATATATACTCTGTCGTCAAAAGACCCCGATGGAGCATCCCTTCTCTCTCGTTTGACTAACTTCATGTCTTGGTGTTGTATGAGTGTAAAAGGCATTCCTATATGTACTAGAGCACATAGTCCAGTCCAATCAGTCGGTAATACCGGCCACAAATTCATTCCCCCGCACAACCACCAGATATATATGCCATTTAGCAGACGCTTTTATCCAAAGCGACTTACAGTCATGTGTGCATACATTCTACGTATGGGTGGTCCCGGGAATCGAACCCACTACCCTGGCGTTACAAGCGCCATGCTCTACCAACTGAGCTACAGAAGGACCACTATGTCAGCCCTGGCCACCTTCAACATTTTGAAATCTCCAGAGTTCAACCAGCCTGTCAAATCAGACATGGTCTCGTCAGTGGTAATATTCTCTGTCTTATTGCAGGTACCAACTTCCCCCACGTATTTCCCGTGTGTACTGTATCTGGCCAAACAGTAATATTCTCCTCTCGTCACGGTAAAGGGAGGAAGTCTTGATTTAAATGGAACCTGGAGATATAAATAGTGTAAATCAATACAGCTATCATTACTTGGCATTCCTGCTTTCATGAACAGCTTTACCATACATGCCATTCCCTTAGGGGAATTAATTCCGTTCAGTGGGAAAGGGATAGTTGTTAACTGTGGTTTTGCATAACATTCATCTTTAGCCACTGATCTGGCCGTATATTGAATCCATTCCAACCAAATTGAGTGTATGGGTTTACATAGCCATCTCTTTCAGTGTGAGCTATGACCTGGCTCCACGACCTACAGGATGATTTACACAAATATTTCCCATAGAGTCCCATGGTTCTAGACTGCCAAGGGGTGAAAGATCCCAATTGATCTACACAAAATTTTACTGAGAGATCCTTGCCCAATTCCACCCTCATTTCCTTACTATTTTGTTTCAGTGACCTTCTGAGAATCTTAGGTAACATCCCATTTCCCTCATCTAGCACATGAGTCAAATTATCCTCTTTGGCACTTTCCGGGGATCATGGTGAATCAGGAATATGGCCCCCACAATAAAACAGCTCAGGACGGTCAGTGCACACGTGAAGCCTCAACCTCTCCCCGAGAACATATCAACAGCCAGAGGCCAAGCCATCACTTCACTTCTATGAACGCTCACAGCTGGGGAAAGGTCAGGTATAGGGAATCTTCAGAAGGAGTTTGACCCCGTTCCATATGGGTCACGGTTCCTCTCCTCCTCCTGTGACCGCTCGACAGTGCCAGTATGACCCACCCTCTTACAATGTGTGACATGTACCCAGGTAGCTCTTTCGGCTATTCTCACAGCGAAGGCAGTCACCAGTAGTACTTGGAATGGTCCCTCCCACCGAGGCTGCTTCCATTTTTTTTTTTTTTTATCTTCAGTGATCGGATCCAGATCCAGTCTCCTGGTTGAATCTCGTGTGCCACCTCCCTCTGTAGTTCTCCTGCTGGGCATAAAACTTTTGACATACGGGTTTGATTAATGAACCACCTCCTCATGTGTTCCACCATACTGCTTTCTATTTCTACCTTTGCTTCCTCCAATCGCCCTAATTGGGACATTCTATAGGGTCTACCAAAACCTTCTCAAATGGAGATAGCCCCTCCCTATCAGGGGTTATTCTAATAGTCATTAACACTATGGGCAGGCATTTTATCCAGTTCATTCCAGTACTTAGGTGTGTTTTCCTTAATCAACCTTTTACCGATCGATTCATGTTCTCGATAAGGCCAGCGCTTTGGGGTGATAAGAACAATGTTTCTTCATATTTATATCCAATTTCTGACCTATATGATCAATTACTTGATTAGAAAAATGGGAACCATTGTCGCTATAAATAGTTTTCTGGTAATCCGAATCGCGGAATTATCTCCTGACATAATGCTCTAGCCACTGTTTCTGCGTCTGCTGAGGATGTAGGAAACGCTTCTACCCATTTGGTATATTTATCAATTATTGTTAAACAACACTTCTTGTTTTCACTCTTAGTTAATTCAATATAGTACACCGTGAGCAAAAGTTTTTAAAATAGTTAGTTATTCCATATGCTACAAAGTGCTGTTTAACCATTCCTACCATCCCCATATTTAAACAGTGACTTAGGTAAAACAGGTAGATTCCCTTTATGCCAAATACCTCCTCTATCTACAGCTCCCATTCTGACCCATTTAGTAACTTATTTACCCACTATGTTATCTTTGCTCTTCCTGGCCCCCCCTCTAACTTCTCTGCTCTCCCACCTTCAAGGTCTCTGCGGTGCGGGGGAGGGCTCCTCTGTATGTTTCTCATGTTTTCCAAATTTGAACTACATGGGAACTACAAACCCATGGACCCTCTTTTAGAAAAAAAATGTCTATGAGCGGCTTTTCTTCAAATTCCTTAATCAATCTATCTTAATCCCAACAATAATCCTAACTCCTCATAGATGTCCTATATTCCTGTTAAATATAATACTATTTAAAAACTTATAATCTAATAGATGCTAACCATATTAAAAATCCTTCCTACACTAACAAGCCCTCTCCTTGGGGACCCTCAGTATTCTATCTGACAATAACATGGGTTTAATGTGTTGCAAAGTGTGGAATAAAACTTTGGTCCTGGAAAACAGAGTAAAGCAGAACAAAGCATTCTTATACCCCATCTGGTCCTCTCAGCTATTCTTATCCAGCATCAGGTGGGCACCATGCCACCCTTCACGACAGGGAGAACAAACATACATGGGTCATCCTCAGTCAGTAAATAATACAGGAATTAGGGTCAGAAATCCAGTAACCACCATACCGGTATACTTACCAAACCAGTCTCCCAACCAGGGTGGACAGTCAGACTCCTCTACCCCCGCCATGGTCCTCATCTCAGCAGATAGTGCATCAAGCCCATTTAAGGCCCTTAGATATACTACCATCTGGCCTGAATGGGATTTTTAGCATAGTGGTGACAGGTTCGGTCCAGGGGTGATAGAGGAGTGTGTCTGGCCCCGCCCGATCCGTCTGAGACCTCCGGTTTTGGCAGTACCTTAATAGAAAACACACCCATCGTGTCTGTCCCGGTCCCTTGCAGTCCGGGGGTGCAAGTGCCTGCATCAGAGAGCTTAATAGTTTTGATGGTTAGTAGGATTTCATCACCTTTACAAAGTTCAACAGTGCTCCCAGGTTTCCCCCATATCATGGAAAGCCTATCCACCTTTGTGGGGTCCCCTATGCTATAAGATATCCTCTTCTCCAGTCCCAAAACTGTCCCAAGTAGGTTATCATACGGACCCCTCCCCTATTACACAGGTAATGTCTCCCGTCTTTTGACACTCCTGTAACCGAGTGTTAAAACCAAACAAAAATATCTCAATTTCTTCCCTGCCCTGTTGGCTCTAAATATGTTATCTTCCACTATTTATTCTCAATGATAAATATGACTTTCTCTCTGTTACAATACCAAATCCCTAATAGCCCATTCAAAAAACTTCACAGCTAATGTTATAAGACAGAATCCTGAACCACTTTCTCATTTGCGGTTCAAACCGTAATTCTAACCCTCAAACAAAACTGCTTCATTTCTAATGAATTTACCTTAATACTAGTAACTCAATATGACCCCATTCATTATACAAATGACTCTCCCCCGAGGCTGATCAGACCTTGGGAGCCAGTCATGATAAGGTCAAAAGGTCATACCATATTAGGCATAAAGAACCCTTTATCTTTTGAATAGAAATAGTCCCCTGTATAATTCAAACCCATAAAAAAACATCTCATACGGTTCCATATGTGAGCCTGTCTCTTTAAAATACCCTTGCACTAAACAAACAGTTCTAACAGTTGTTCCATGTGTATAATTTGCAGACCTTTTTCAATTTGGTCGTTTAAAGCTTCTCTCCCCAAAGTTATAATCCCAGGAGGCCTCTGAAGTGTGCCACCACACCCCTAACTATCATTCCCTAATGCTATTTCGAATCAGAAACTCAATAAGTGAACTATAACTAAACCTAATGATAATTCCCCTTTGACTCAAATCATTAATCATAAGTTTTAAACATCGTCTACGGATATGTTTACTTAAATGACCATGCTACCTTTAGATACAATTAACCCGATAACATTATTATCCAATGCATTACTTTTTCTCTCTGCCGCAAATGTCATACATTTCACAGTGTAAGGAATCCGTAATTTAATCCCCGATATTTAATAAATATGCATTCGCATTCTCTCATGGCTCCTTTAATTTACTTATCTTGGGTAACTTTCATCCGTTCCGGAACAAAGAGTTCTACCTAAACCCGCCAGAACACACTGTTCAACTAAGTTAAATCAAACCCAAAAATTGACTATAACCAATAAACAAATAAACAAAACACTTTTATCTCAACTTCTGAAAGGTTTACTCGAAGCCTCGATACACACTCTAATAGCCATACAGTTTGCTCCGTTATTGCCAGTTTTCTGGTGACAAAAGTGTCGTGCTAGTGACGTCATCATCAAGCGCTCAATCTGCCAATTCGTAGCGACTTCAAATGAATTGTAAATAATTATTGTTCGATTAACCAAACCTAATTTGTCACATCTGTTCAAATTCTGAATTATAATTTACCACCCCAACCAATCGTCTCTAAATTCGCCAATTTTATAAAATCTTTTCGATGGGCATAAATCATAATTGTCTCTTTGTTATCATTTAGAATCCATTTTGCTCTAAATACCTGTCTCGTCTTTGACTTAGTATTTTAATTACAACTCTATTCCCAATAGATTATTCACTTGTCTAATTACAACTCAGACCAGCATTAGCGAAAATGCAGAGAATGCCTTGTCTCTGGGAACAGGGAATTTACTCCTACAACGACACCCAATAATTCTTATGATCCCTTCACATCGTTCGTTTTAAATCTCTTGATGTATCATGTAATTTATTTTTCTCTCTTCGAATTGTCGTCCTACAATATATATATATATTTTTTCCCACTGTCATACACTCAAACCACTGTGATTACCGTGCACTGTCCCTTTAAGATAAGACTTATCATTTGTTCCCCGCAATGAGAACGGAAACCAGATCGTTTTTAGAATACGTTACTTTTTTGTTCAAATTCACTGGCGTTACCTTAACCAAACATCAATAATCAGAAAAACAATCACAACTTCTTACGATTAAACTATTCTTACCTAATTTATAGTCAAAAGCGCTGCACTATATAGCCCCATTTGAGTGTCTAGCAATTCCGTTGCTTGGCTATAGACACAAATCTGCCCGCCTTTGTAAAATATATATTCCCTATTCCGATTGAGTTCAGTTTTAAATTATAATCAGAGTAAACCCAACCGAACTTCTCAATTTAATTTACCCCAACATTTAACGTACCCTGTTTTTGTTTTAAACTTCTCATGTCAATTGATTCATAAATAGCCATAACGTCCAGGCAGGCTGGAATTGTATTGTATCTCTCCGTTATCCCCTTTTTCACAGTTAATTGTATTTGTTACTCCGACATCTAGACAACAGAAAATAGCCCAAATTTAAACGCCCAAAGTTTTTCCTCAGTTCCCTTTCTTTACTCGATTGTCGCCTCTGACTTCCCTACAGTTAAATTACAACCTGTTGATGATTTTTTTTTTTCGTGGAGTGTTACACTCCCAATTTTGTTACAATTAAAACATCTTGTATTTTTCTTTTTCACATTATTACCACATTCCTTATGTATTTATTTTACCAGGAATTCTAACTTTTCGACATCTAGGCGTCCGTCAAGACCATACCTTTTTCCCCATTTAGGACAGAAATCTACATTCCTTCTATCTTTTTTGTTTCATATAACGGTAATCTTCCGTCTCTTCAGAAAGCAGTTTAGAAGGGTTACTACCCATTATAGTAAATTCCTGCCCCTCCTACTAATTCCAATTTTCAACCCTTTATGTTAATTTCTCTTTATTGGAATCCTTATCTACTTACGCCTAGTAATTCCAATATCTAACACCTTATGGTTAATATCTATTTTATTGGGATCCTCATTTACTGAAGCCTGACATTAAGTTTCACCCGTATACGATACATTACTGTTCCTTTAGGACTTTTGCTAAGATTGCCGCTCCAAATCAGCCTATTTGTAGGGTTGACCGAAGACAAATAGACGGAGTCTCAAGAGTCTCCGTCCACTCGTCGTTCAATCTGATATTAGTTTTCACCCGTATACATGATCAATGTTCCTATAGGACTTTGAACTTAATATCGCCCCAAATATAGCGTAATCTGTAGAGTTGATTGAAAATGACCAACGGAAAAGCAACTCAATTGTTCCCCATAATCTACTATATATCTATGGGGTCACTTGTTCCGTCTCTCCGCTGGATACATTGTTCAATCTGACATTTAACTCACCCGTATACAGTAATCCTCGTTCCTTTAGGACTTTTAACTTGAAATATCGCCCCAAATACAACCTGCTTGTAAAGTTGACCGAAGACAAATGGATCGAGGCCAGTCCCAAAACCAATCCTGCAGTGTCTATTCTTGAAAGCTGATGGCATAAAATCACCTGTTCCGTTTCTTCCCACGGAACCTCAACCACACGATCACTTTTCACTATCAAGAACACCGACTACTAAAAACCGGGAAAGACCCCCCCCGTCCATTCATCGCTCACTCTGACATTTAGTTTTCACCCGTATACAGTGATCACTGTAAAACTATACAGTAATCCCTGTTCTCTATAGGACTTTGAACTACAATGTCGCTCCAAGCATAGCCTATTTGTAGAGTTGACTTTTAAAATGAGAACAACTTAAATCACTCTATGATAATTTAAATCATTCTCCCTTAATCAAGAATAAAACATACTGACCTTATCGCCGACTGGGAAAGCAATGTTCGTTGTATCTAGTCACTCTCTCTGTCCTCTGTGGTAATACGCAGGCCTGTTTCAATTTTTAACCTCAATTCAGAGGTCAGGTCTTTAGTAAAACGAGTCGAACTCGTCCGTGCACGATTTTCCAGCTTACTACCCCCAGGCACAGAGAGAGATGTTTAGATCCGTCTCGAAGGACCAAATTGATAGAGGAATTTTTAAATTCCCTTATGTTTTATTATCAAAGCCAATCAAATTCGCACTCATTTCTAATTCATGATAAGTTGTAAGTTTATCATTTGCATGAATTAGCAGAGACCAGTCTTAAAAAACAAGTTCAGCATTTATTCTTGATGAGTACTGACCCAAAATACAAAGAACATTACATTTTAAATCTGAAGAAGACATAAAATGACGTCATCAGTTACACCCCCTCTCCCAGCCGTACAATGGCGCAGTATTCAGTCCTGGAGATAGTTTCACTCCCCTCATAAACTACATTCCAACCTGCCTAAAGGATATACTTCTCTCTGCTAATGGAATCCAACCAAAACATTCTTATCTGTTTGAAGTACTATCTTATCCCTGCTTCAAAACTTTCCCAGGAGACACAGACACAATTCATTTCTGCTTACATTTTCAGTAACAGTACAATTAAGAACCCATACTTTTCAGATCATAACAAATATAGTATTAGCATGAATGGTTCTAATCATTAAAGTATACATTTGATCATCTAAACTATATTTTCCTCTATCACCAGGACAGCATGTTGTCTTCTCAGTCTGTGAACCAGGACAGCATGTTGTCTTCTCTTCAGTCTGTTAACCAGGACATCATGTTGTCTTCTCAGTCTGTTAACCAGGACAGCATGTTGTCTTCTCTTCAGTCTGTTAACCAGGACAGCATGTTGTCTTCTCGGTCTGTTAACCAGGACAGCATGTTGTCTTCTCTTCAGTCTGTTAACCAGGACAGCATGTTGTCTTCTCTTCAGTCTGTTAACCAGGACAGCATGTTGTCTTCTCAGTCTGTTAACCAGGACAGCATGTTGTCTTCTCTTCAGTCTGTTAACCAGGACAGCATGTTGTCTTCTCAGTCTGTTAACCAGGACAGCATGTTGTCTTCTCAGTCTGTTAACCAGGACAGCATGTTGTCTTCTCAGTCTGTTAACCAGGACAGCATGTTGTCTTCTCAGTCTGTTAACCAGGACAGCATGTTGTCTTCTCAGTCTGTTAACCAGGACAGCATGTTGTCTTCTCTTCAGTCTGTTAACCAGGACAGCATGTTGTCTTCTCTTCAGTCTGTTAACCAGGACAGCATGTTGTCTTCTCTTCAGTCTGTTAACCAGGACAGCATGTTGTCTTCTCTTCAGTCTGTTAACCAGGACAGCATGTTGTCTTCTCTTCAGTCTGTTAACCAGGACAGCATGTTGTCTTCTCTTCAGTCTGTTAACCAGGGCAGCATGTTGTCTTCTCTTCAGTCTGTTAACCAGGACAGCATGTTGTCTTCTCAGTCTGTTAACCAGGACATCATATTGTCTTCTCAGTCTGTTAACCAGGACTACATGTTGTCTTCTCAGTCTGTTAACTAGGACAGCATGTTGTCTTCTCAGTCTGTTAACCAGGACAGCATGTTGTCTTCTCAGTCTGTTAACCAGGACAGCATGTTGTCTTCTCAGTCTGTTAACCAGGACAGCATGTTGTCTTCTCTTCAGTCTGTTAACCAGGACAGCATGTTGTCTTCTCAGTCTGTTAACCAGGACAGCATGTTGTCTTCTCTTCAGTCTGTTAACCAGGACAGCATGTTGTCTTCTCAGTCTGTTAACCAGGACATCATGTTGTCTTCTCTTCAGTCTGTTAACCAGGACAGCATGTTGTCTTCTCTTCAGTCTGTTAACCAGGACAGCATGTTGTCTTCTCTTCAGTCTGTTAACCAGGACAGCATGTTGTCTTCTCTTCAGTCTGGGCCCTCGATCACCACAAAGATTAGTTTTAAAGGCCAGCACTCTCTTGTCAATTTTCAATTCAAGTTTTTGTTTGCATTTTCTTTGTCTTATAGCAACGCGTCTCTGTAGCTACCAAGAAGATCAGCACTCACTTGAACATAAGTTGAAGCTTTGGTTCTGTCCCAAATGGCACTCTATTCTATTCCATTTTTGACCAGGCTCCTCAATGTACAGAATAGGATCACACTTTGCAACCTTTAATTTCTATTATTTTGTTTAGCAACATGTCTTAATATTATCTTTGTGTAACCTCCAGCCCAGAGACCACCTCCACATCGTCCTCTTCAGCCACGACCTCGTGTCTCCTGGGTAGGATCTACGGGCCCAACGTGGTGCCACAAGATCTGGCGGAGCACGTTGGAATGGTGATGAGCTTCTTCCAAACCTTAGGACTGGCTGTGGGAATCGGCTTTCTCTCTGCTGACAGTACACTATCTATAGAGACGGGTGGAACTTGGAGACTGGCTGTGGGCTCGGCCACTACGGCATGTATAAACTGACCTGACTGAAGACAGGATTTGAGACAGTGAGGAAGAGAACAAGTCCAGTTCAATTTCACCCCCCCCATGAAAAGATTGAACAAATGTTATGGCTCAAACTCTAATATGCTGGTTGATAAAATACCTGTATTTATGGGAAAGATGTTTGAAAAGGTATTTTGTTCTTAAATTATATTATAAATTGTAATGGTAGAGTTATGTCTTTCATGGAGTTATCAGAATTGTATGGGAAGGTCTGCTCAATACAAGAGTACAACCAATTGATTACCCCAAAAATAGAGGAGGCTGGTGGCAGCAGGAGGAGGTAGGAAACTGGTCTGTCTGCCCAATATAAAGGATCAATACTGGAGGAGGAGGGCAGGAGGAGGTAGGGAACTGGTCTGTCTGCCCAATATAAAGGATCAATACTGGAGGAGGAGGTAGGGAACTGGTCTGTCTGCCCAATATAAAGGATCAATACTGGAGGAGGAGGGTAGGAGGAGGTAGGGAACTGGTCTGTCTGCCCAATATAAAGGATCAATACTGGAGGAGGAGGGTGGCAGTGGGAGGAGGTAGGGAACTGGTCTGTCTGCCCAATATAAAGGATCAATACTGGAGGAGGCAGGGAACTGGTCTGTCTGCCCAATATAAAGGATCAATACTGGAGGAGGAGGGTGGCAGTGGGAGGAGGTAGGGAACTGGTCTGTCTGCCCAATATAAAGGATCAATACTGGAGGAGGAGGGTAGGAGGAGGTAGGGAACTGGTCTGTCTGCCCAATATAAAGGATCAATACTGGAGGAGGCAGGTGGCAGTGGGAGGAGGAAGGGAACTGGTCTGTCTGCCCAATATAAAGGATCTAAACTGGAGGAGGCAGGTGGCAGTGGGAGGAGGTAGGGAACTGGTCTGTCTGCCCAATATAAAGGATCAATACTGGAGGAGGCAGGTGGCAGTGGGAGGAGGTAGGGAACTGGTCTGTCTGCCCAATATAAATGATCAATACTGGAGGAGGAGGGTGGGAACTGGTCTGTCTGCCCAATATAAAGGATCAATACTGGAGGAGGCAGGTGGGAACTGGTCTGTCTGCCCAATATAAAGGATCAATACTGGAGGAGGAGGGTAGGAGGAGGTAGGAAACTGGTCTGTCTGCCCAATATAAAGGATCAATACTGGAGGAGGAGGGTGGCAGTGGGAGGAGGTAGGGAACTGGTCTGTCTGCCCAATATAAAGGATCAATACTGGAGGAGGAGGAGGGAACTGGTCTGTCTGCCCAATATAAAGGATCAATACTGGAGGAGGAGGAGGGAACTGGTCTGTCTGCCCAATATAAAGGATCAATACTGGAGGAGGAGGGTAGGAGGAGGTAGGGAACTGGTCTGTCTGCCCAATATAAAGGATCAATACTGGAGGAGGCAGGTGGCAGTGGGAGGAGGTAGGGAACTGGTCTGTCTGCCCAATATAAAGGATCTAAACTGGAGGAGGCAGGTGGCAGTGGGAGGAGGTAGGGAACTGGTCTGTCTGCCCAATATAAAGGATCAATACTGGAGGAGGCAGGTGGCAGTGGGAGGAGGTAGGGAACTGGTCTGTCTGCCCAATATAAATGATCAATACTGGAGGAGGAGGGTGGGAACTGGTCTGTCTGCCCAATATAAAGGATCAATACTGGAGGAGGCAGGTGGGAACTGGTCTGTCTGCCCAATATAAAGGATCAATACTGGAGGAGGAGGGTGGCAGTGGGAGGAGGTAGAGAACTGGTCTGTCTGCCCAATATAAAGGATCAATACTGGAGGAGGAGGGTGGGAACTGGTCTGTCTGCCCAATATAAAGGATCAATACTGGAGGAGGAGGGGAACTGGTCTGTCTGCCCAATATAAAGGATCAATACTGGAGGAGGCAGGTGGGAGGAGGTAGGGAACTGGTCTGTCTGCCCAATATAAAGGATGAATACTGGAGGAGGCAGGGAACTGGTCTGTCTGCCCAATATAAAGGATCAATACTGGAGGAGGCAGGTGGGAGGAGGTAGGGAACTGGTCTGTCTGCCCAATATAAAGGATCAATACTGGAGGAGGCAGGTGGCAGCGGGAGGAGGCAGGGAACTGGTCTGTCTGCCCAATATAAAGGATCAATACTGGAGGAGGCAGGTGGCAGCGGGAGGAGGTAGGGAACTGGTCTGTCTGCCCAATATAAATGATCAATACTGGAGGAGGAGGGTGGCAGCGGGAGGAGGCAGGGAACTGGTCTGTCTGCCCAATATAAAGGATCAATACTGGAGGAGGAGGGTGGGAACTGGTCTGTCTGCCCAATATAAAGGATCAATACTGGAGGAGGAGGGTGGGAACTGGTCTGTCTGCCCAATATAAAGGATCAATACTGGAGGAGGCAGGTGGGAGGAGGTAGGGAACTGGTCTGTCTGCCCAATATAAAGGATCAATACTGGAGGAGGCAGGTGGCAGCGGGAGGAGGTAGGGAACTGGTCTGTCTGCCCAATATAAAGGATCAATACTGGAGGAGGAGGGTAGGAGGAGGTAGGGAACTGGTCTGTCTGCCCAATATAAAGGATCAATACTGGAGGAGGCAGGTGGCAGCGGGAGGAGGCAGGGAACTGGTCTGTCTGCCCAATATAAAGGATCAATACTGGAGGAGGCAGGTGGCAGCGGGAGGAGGCAGGGAACTGGTCTGTCTGCCCAATATAAAGGATCAATACTGGAGGAGGAGGGTGGCAGCGGGAGGAGGCAGGGAACTGGTCTGTCTGCCCAATATAAAGGATCAATACTGGAGGAGGAGGGGAACTGGTCTGTCTGCCCAATATAAAGGATCAATACTGGAGGAGGAGGGGAACTGGTCTGTCTGCCCAATATAAAGGATCAATACTGGAGGAGGCAGGTGGCAGCGGGAGGAGGTAGGGAACTGGTCTGTCTGCCCAATATAAAGGATCAATACTGGAGGAGGCAGGGAACTGGTCTGTCTGCCCAATATAAAGGATCAATACTGGAGGAGGCAGGTGGCAGCGGGAGGAGGTAGGGAACTGGTCTGTCTGCCCAATATAAAGGATCAATACTGGAGGAGGTAGGGAACTGGTCTGTCTGCCCAATATAAAGGATCAATACTGGAGGAGGCAGGTGGCAGCGGGAGGAGGTAGGGAACTGGTCTGTCTGCCCAATATAAAGGATCAATACTGGAGGAGGAGGGTGGCAGTGGGAGGAGGTAGGGAACTGGTCTGTCTGCCCAATATAAAGGATCAATACTGGAGGAGGAGGGTGGCAGTGGGGGGAGGTGGGGAACTGGTCTGTCTGCCCAATATAAAGGATCAATACTGGAGGAGGCAGGTGGCAGTGGGAGGAGGTAGGGAACTGGTCTGTCTGCCCAATATAAAGGATCAATACTGGAGGAGGCAGGGAACTGGTCTGTCTGCCCAATATAAAGGATCAATACTGGAGGAGGAGGGTGGCAGTGGGAGGAGGTAGGGAACTGGTCTGTCTGCCCAATATAAAGGATCAATACTGGAGGAGGAGGGAACTGGTCTGTCTGCCCAATATAAAGGATCAATACTGGAGGAGGAGGAGGGAACTGGTCTGTCTGCCCAATATAAAGGATCAATACTGGAGGAGGAGGGTAGGAGGAGGTAGGGAACTGGTCTGTCTGCCCAATATAAAGGATCAATACTGGAGGAGGCAGGTGGCAGTGGGAGGAGGTAGGGAACTGGTCTGTCTGCCCAATATAAAGGATCTAAACTGGAGGAGGCAGGTGGCAGTGGGAGGAGGTAGGGAACTGGTCTGTCTGCCCAATATAAAGGATCAATACTGGAGGAGGCAGGTGGCAGTGGGAGGAGGTAGGGAACTGGTCTGTCTGCCCAATATAAATGATCAATACTGGAGGAGGAGGGTGGGAACTGGTCTGTCTGCCCAATATAAAGGATCAATACTGGAGGAGGCAGGTGGGAACTGGTCTGTCTGCCCAATATAAAGGATCAATACTGGAGGAGGAGGGCAGGAGGAGGTAGGGAACTGGTCTGTCTGCCCAATATAAAGGATCAATACTGGAGGAGGAGGGAGGGAACTGGTCTGTCTGCCCAATATAAAGGATCAATACTGGAGAAGGAGGTAGGGAACTGGTCTGTCTGCCCAATATAAAGGATGAATACTGGAGGAGGCAGGTGGGGAAGGAGGTAGGGAACTGGTCTGTCTGCCCAATATAAAGGATGAATACTGGAGGAGGCAGGTGGGGAAGGAGGTAGGGAACTGGTCTGTCTGCCCAATATAAAGGATGAATACTGGAGGAGGAGGGTGGGGAAGGAGGTAGGGAACTGGTCTGTCTGCCCAATATAAAGGATGAATACTGGAGGAGGCAGGTGGCAGCGGAAGGAGGCAGGGAACTGGTCTGTCTGCCCAATATAAAGGATCAATACTGGAGGAGGCAGGTGGCAGCGGGAGGAGGTAGGGAACTGGTCTGTCTGCCCAATATAAATGATCAATACTGGAGGAGGAGGGTGGCAGCGGGAGGAGGCAGGGAACTGGTCTGTCTGCCCAATATAAAGGATCAATACTGGAGGAGGAGGGTGGGAACTGGTCTGTCTGCCCAATATAAAGGATCAATACTGGAGGAGGAGGGTGGGAACTGGTCTGTCTGCCCAATATAAAGGATCAATACTGGAGGAGGCAGGTGGGAGGAGGTAGGGAACTGGTCTGTCTGCCCAATATAAAGGATCAATACTGGAGGAGGCAGGGAACTGGTCTGTCTGCCCAATATAAAGGATCAATACTGGAGGAGGAGGGTGGCAGCAGGAGGAGGTAGGGAACTGGTCTGTCTGCCCAATATAAAGGATCAATACTGGAGGAGGCAGGTGGCAGCGGGAGGAGGTAGGGAACTGGTCTGTCTGCCCAATATAAAGGATCAATACTGGAGGAGGCAGGTGGCAGCGGGAGGAGGTAGGGAACTGGTCTGTCTGCCCAATATAAAGGATCAATACTGGAGGAGGAGGGTGGCAGCGGGAGGAGGCAGGGAACTGGTCTGTCTGCCCAATATAAAGGATCAATACTGGAGGAGGTAGGGAACTGGTCTGTCTGCCCAATATAAAGGATCAATACTGGAGGAGGAGGGGAACTGGTCTGTCTGCCCAATATAAAGGATCAATACTGGAGGAGGCAGGTGGCAGCGGGAGGAGGTAGGGAACTGGTCTGTCTGCCCAATATAAAGGATCAATACTGGAGGAGGAGGGGAACTGGTCTGTCTGCCCAATATAAAGGATCAATACTGGAGGAGGCAGGTGGCAGCGGGAGGAGGCAGGGAACTGGTCTGTCTGCCCAATATAAAGGATCAATACTGGAGGAGGAGGGGAACTGGTCTGTCTGCCCAATATAAAGGATCAATACTGGAGGAGGCAGGTGGCAGCGGGAGGAGGTAGGGAACTGGTCTGTCTGCCCAATATAAAGGATCAATACTGGAGGAGGCAGGTGGCAGTGGGAGGAGGTAGGAGGAGGAGGTAGGGAACTGGTCTGTCTGCCCAATATAAAGGATCAATACTGGAGGAGGAGGGTGGCAGTGGGAGGAGGTAGAGAACTGGTCTGTCTGCCCAATATAAAGGATCAAAACTGGAGGAGGCAGGTGGCAGCGGGAGGAGGTAGGGAACTGGTCTGTCTGCCCAATATAAAGGATCTAAACTGGAGGAGGCAGGTGGCAGAGGGAGGAGGTAGGGAACTGGAACTGTCTGCCCAATATAAATGATCAATACTGGAGGAGGAGGGTGGGAACTGGTCTGTCTGCCCAATATAAATGATCAATACTGGAGGAGGAGGGTGGGAACTGGTCTGTCTGCCCAATATAAAGGATCAATACTGGAGGAGGAGGGTGGGAACTGGTCTGTCTGCCCAATATAAAGGATCAATACTGGAGGAGGAGGTAGGGAACTGGTCTGTCTGCCCAATATAAAGGATCAATACTGGAGGAGGAATAAAAATAGCATAAATAGGAAAGTATGTCAGCTTCATTTGAGGACCAGGATGTTGACAACTGTGCCATACAGATTGCAAAATAGTTTGGAAGAGATTTTTGATGTACCGATTCCACGGTACAGGGTGTATGGTACAGGGTGTATGGTACAGGGTGTACGGTACAGGGTGTACGGTACAGGGTGTACGGTACAGGGTGTACGGTACAGGGTGTATGGTACAGGGTGTATGAGTTGATATATAAAACAACGCAAGATTCAAGACTTTGTGCTTTTCAGCTAAAATTATTATATGGAATTCTTGCCACCAACAAAATGTTGAATATTTGGGGCATAAAATCATCAAAGCTCTGCAGATTTTGTTGTGAGGATACAGGATCAATATATCATTTATTTTGGTATTGCCATCAGGTAGTCTGTTTCTGGTCTCAGGTTCAGGAATGGCTGAAAATGCATCGCATTGATCTAAAATTGACCCCAAAAATAGTACTGTTAGGAGATCTGGAGAGACCGGGTCAGTCAATTACTAATATACTAATACTCTTAGTAAAAGTATTGATCTTCAACTCGCAATCTGTGGATTCAATCCAATTAGATAGATTGAAATTGCACATTAAACATCACAGCATAGTTGAAATATATGTGTTGCGTAGAAACACGAAGAGGGTGGCCAGCAGAGACAGGTGGGATGGGCTGAGGGAAGCTGAGGGTTGGGCTGAGGGAAGCTGAGGGGTGGGATGGGCTGAGGGAAGCTGAGGGTTGGGCTGAGGGAAGCTGAGGGGTGGGATGGGCTGAGGGAAGCTGAGGGTTGGGCTGAGGGAAGCTGAGGGGTGGGATGGGCTGAGGGAAGCTGAGGGGTGGGATGGGCTGAGGGAAGCTGAGGGTTGGGCTGAGGGAAGCTGAGGGGTGGGATGGGATGGGATGAGGGAATCTGAGGGGTGGGATGGGCTGAGGGAATCTGAGGGGTGGGATGGGCTGAGGGAAGCTGAGGGGTGAGATGGGCTGAGGGAAGCTGAGGGTTGGGCTGAGGGAAGCTGAGGGGTGGGATGGGGTGAGGGAAGCTGAGGGTAGGGCTGAGGGAAGCTGAGGGGTGGGATGGGCTGAGGGAAGCTGAGGGTTGGGCTGAGGGAAGCTGAGGGGTGGGATGGGCTGAGGGAAGCTGAGGGGTGGGATGGGCTGAGGGAAGCTGAGGGGTGGGATGGGATGGGATGAGGGAATCTGAGGGGTGGGATGGGCTGAGGGAAGCTGAGGGGTGGGATGGGCTGAGGGAATCTGAGGGGTGGGATGGGATGAGGGAAGCTGAGGGTTGGGATGGGCTGAGGGAAGCTGAGGGGTGGGATGGGCTGAGGGAAGCTGAGGGGTGGGATGGGCTGAGGGAAGCTGAGGGTTGGGATGGGCTGAGGGAAGCTGAGGGGTGGGATGGGCTGAGGGAAGCTGAGGGGTGGGATGGGCTGAGGGAAGCTGAGGGGTGGGATGGGCTGAGGGAAGCTGAGGGTTGGGATGTGCTGAGGGAAGCTGAGGGGTGGGATGGGCTGAGGGAAGCTGAGGGGTGGGATGGGCTGAGGGAAGCTGAGGGTTGGGATGGGCTGAGGGAAGCTGAGGGGTGGGATGGGCTGATGGAAGCTTAGGGGTGGGATGGGCTGAGGGAAGCTGAGGGGTGGGATGGGCTGAGGGAAGCTGAGGGGTGGGATGGGCTGAGGGAAGCTGAGGGGTGGGATGGGCTGAGGGAAGCTGAGGGTTGGGATGGGCTGAGGGAAGCTGAGGGGTGGGATGGGCTGAGGGAATCTGAGGGGTGGGATGGGCTGAGGGAAGCTGAGGGGTGGGATGGGCTGAGGCTGTGCAGGTGTTTTGTACACATACAGTTGAAGTAGGAAGTACTTAGGTTGGAGTCATTAAAACTAGTTTACATCCACTTAGGTTGGAGTCATTAAAACTAGTTTACATACACTTAGGTTGGAGTCATTAAAACTAGTTTACATACACTTAGGTTGGAGTCATTAAAACTAGTTTACATGTTGGAGGTTGGAGTCATTAAAACTAGTTTACATATACTTAGGTTGGAGTCATTAAAACTAGTTTACATACACTTAGGTTGGAGTCATTAAAACTAGTTTACATACACTGAGGTTGGAGTCATTAAAACTAGTTTACATGTACTTAGGTTGGAGTCATTAAAACTAGTTTACATGTTGGAGGTTGGAGTCATTAAAACTAGTTTACATACACTTAGGTTGGAGTCATTAAAACTAGTTTACATGTTGGAGGTTGGAGTCATTAGAACTAGTTTACATACATTTAGGTTGGAGTCATTAAAACTAGTTTACATACACTTAGGTTGGAGTCATTAAAACTAGTTTACATACATTTAGGTTGGAGTCATTAAAACTAGTTTACATACACTTAGGTTGGAGTCATTAAAACTAGTTTACATACACTTAGGTTGGAGTCATTAAAACTAGTTTACATACACTTAGGTTGGAGTCATTACAACTAGTTTACATACACTGAGGTTGGAGTCATTAAAACTAGTTTACATGTTGGAGGTTGGAGTCATTAAAACTAGTTTACATACACTTAGGTTGGAGTCATTAAAACTAGTTTACATGCACTTAGGTTGGAGTCATTAAAACTAGTTTACATGCACTTAGGTTGGAGTCATTAAAACTAGTTTACATACATTTAGGTTGGAGTCATTAAAACTAGTTTACATACATTTAGGTTGGAGTCATTAAAACTAGTTTACATACACTTAGGTTGGAGTCATTAAAACTAGTTTACATACACTTAGGTTGGAGTCATTAAAACTAGTTTACATGCACTTAGGTTGGAGTCATTAAAACTAGTTTACATACACTGAGGTTGGAGTCATTAGAACTAGTTTACATGTACTTAGGTTGGAGTCATTAAAACTAGTTTACATGTTGGAGGTTGGAGTCATTAAAACTAGTTTACATACACTTAGGTTGGAGTCATTAAAACTAGTTTACATGCACTTAGGTTGGAGTCATTAAAACTAGTTTACATGCACTTAGGTTGGAGTCATTAAAACTAGTTTACATGCACTTAGGTTGGAGTCATTAAAACTAGTTTACATACACTTAGGTTGGAGTCATTAAAACTAGTTTACATGCACTTAGATGTAAGGATTCTTAAATTAAAGTGGTGATCCTAACTAACCTAAGACAGGGAAGTTTTACTAGGATTAAAAGTCAGGAATTGTGAAAAACAGAGTTTAAATGTATTTCGCTAAGGTTTATGTAAACTTCCGACTTCAACTGTATCTATTACAAATTACTACTCTAAGAGATATATATTACAAACTACTACATACTAAGAGATATATATTACAAACTACTACACACAAACAATGTCCTTTTCACGCAGCATTGTCCTTAGCCCCAGGCTTAGACTGTCCCTGGGCGAGCTTATACTGTGTTCATGAAAGTAGGGCTACTGAAACCAACGGTCACTTTTCTGGAGAAGAATATTAATATTTGGCTGTAAACTTCCAACTTTAACAGTACATTCAATAGTGCCAGACATGCACACACACATACAGGTGGCATTGCTGTTATGATTTTAGGAGTTAGTCCTGTTTCTTTGTGTATGTTTGGGTTTGTTTTGGGGTCTGGTGGTAGATCTGTCAACGTGCCCTTGAGCAAGGCATTGCCCCTGGATGCTTCAGTGTGTCGCTCTGAATGGGAGTCTGTTGGATGACTGGTGTGGTGTAGTTGTTGAGTGGGAGTCTGTTGGATGACGGGTGTGGTGTAGTTGTTGGATGGGAGTCTGTTGGATGACTGGTATGATGTAGTTATTGGATGGGAGTCTGTTGGATGACTGGTGTGGTGTAGTTGTTGAGTGGGAGTCTGTTGGATGACTGGTGTGGTGTAGTTGTTGAGTGGGAGTCTGTTGGATGACGGGTGTGGTGTAGTTGTTGAGTGGGAGTCTGTTGGATGACTGGTGTGGTGTAGTTGTTGGATGGGAGTCTGTTGGATGACTGGTATGATGTAGTTATTGGATGGGAGTCTGTTGGATGACTGGTGTGGTGTAGTTGTTGAGTGGGAGTCTGTTGGATGACTGGTGTGGTGTAGTTGTTGAGTGGGAGTCTGTTGGATGACGGGTGTGGTGTAGTTGTTGAGTGGGAGTCTGTTGGATGACTGGTGTGGTGTAGTTGTTGAGTGGGAGTCTGTTGGATGACTGGTGTGGTGTAGTTGTTGGATGGGAGTCTGTTGGATGACTGGTATGATGTAGTTATTGGATGGGAGTCTGTTGGATGACTGGTGTGGTGTAGTTGTTGAGTGGGAGTCTGTTGGATGACGGGTGTGGTGTAGTTGTTGAGTGGGAGTCTGTTGGATGACGGGTGTGGTGTAGTTGTTGAGTGGGAGTCTGTTGGATGACTGGTGTGGTGTAGTTGTTGAGTGGGAGTCTGTTGGATGACGGGTGTGGTGTAGTTGTTGAGTGGGAGTCTGTTGGATGACGGGTGTGGTGTAGTTGTTGAGTGGGAGTCTGTTGGATGACGGGTGTGGTGTAGTTGTTGAGTGGGAGTCTGTTGGATGACTGGTGTGGTGTAGTTGTTGAGTGGGAGTCTGTTGGATGACGGGTGTGGTGTAGTTGTTGAGTGGGAGTCTGTTGGATGACGGGTGTGGTGTAGTTGTTGAGTGGGAGTCTGTTGGATGACGGGTGTGGTGTAGTTGTTGAGTGGGAGTCTGTTGGATGACGGGTGTGGTGTAGTTGTTGAGTGGGAGTCTGTTGGATGACGGGTGTGGTGTAGTTGTTGGATGGGAGTCTGTTGGATGACGGGTGTGGTGTAGTTGTTGAGTGGGAGTCTGTTGGATGACGGGTGTGGTGTAGTTGTTGAGTGGGAGTCTGTTGGATGACGGGTGTGGTGTAGTTGTTGAGTGGGAGTCTGTTGGATGACGGGTGTGGTGTAGTTGTTGAGTGGGAGTCTGTTGGATGACGGGTGTGGTGTAGTTGTTGAGTGGGAGTCTGTTGGATGACGGGTGTGGTGTAGTTGTTGAGTGGGAGTCTGTTGGATGACTGGTGTGGTGTAGTTGTTGAGTGGGAGTCTGTTGGATGACTGGTGTGGTGTAGTTGTTGAGTGGGAGTCTGTTGGATGACGGGTGTGGTGTAGTTGTTGAGTGGGAGTCTGTTGGATGACGGGTGTGGTGTAGTTGTTGAGTGGGAGTCTGTTGGATGACGGGTGTGGTGTAGTTGTTGAGTGGGAGTCTGTTGGATGACTGGTGTGGTGTAGTTGTTGAGTGGGAGTCTGTTGGATGACGGGTGTGGTGTAGTTGTTGAGTGGGAGTCTGTTGGATGACGGGTGTGGTGTAGTTGTTGAGTGGGAGTCTGTTGGATGACGGGTGTGGTGTAGTTGTTGAGTGGGAGTCTGTTGGATGACGGGTGTGGTGTAGTTGTTGAGTGGGAGTCTGTTGGATGACTGGTGTGGTGTAGTTGTTGGGTGGGAGTCTGTTGGATGACGGGTGTGGTGTAGTTGTTGAGTGGGAGTCTGTTGGATGACGGGTGTGGTGTAGTTGTTGAGTGGGAGTCTGTTGGATGACGGGTGTGGTGTAGTTGTTGAGTGGGAGTCTGTTGGATGACGGGTGTGGTGTAGTTGTTGAGTGGGAGTCTGTTGGATGACGGGTGTGGTGTAGTTGTTGAGTGGGAGTCTGTTGGATGACGGGTGTGGTGTAGTTGTTGAGTGGGAGTCTGTTGGATGACTGGTGTGGTGTAGTTGTTGGATGGGAGTCTGTTGGATGACGGGTGTGGTGTAGTTGTTGAGTGGGAGTCTGTTGGATGACTGGTGTGGTGTAGTTGTTGAGTGGGAGTCTGTTGGATGACGGGTGTGGTGTAGTTGTTGAGTGGGAGTCTGTTGGATGACGGGTGTGGTGTAGTTGTTGAGTGGGAGTCTGTTGGATGACGGGTATGATGTAGTTATTGAGTGGGAGTCTGTTGGATGACGGGTGTGGTGTAGTTGTTGAGTGGGAGTCTGTTGGATGACGGGTATGATGTAGTTATTGAATGGGAGTCTGTTGGATGACGGGTGTGGATGATGTCGTTGAATGGGAGTCTGTTGGATGACGGGTGTGGATGATGTCGTTGAATGGGAGTCTGTTGGATGACGGGTGTGGTGTAGTTGTTGAGTGGGAGTCTGTTGGATGACTGGTGTGGTGTAGTTGTTGGATGGGAGTCTGTTGGATGACGGGTGTGGTGTAGTTGTTGAGTGGGAGTCTGTTGGATGACTGGTGTGGTGTAGTTGTTGAGTGGGAGTCTGTTGGATGACGGGTGTGGTGTAGTTGTTGAGTGGGAGTCTGTTGGATGACGGGTGTGGTGTAGTTGTTGAGTGGGAGTCTGTTGGATGACGGGTGTGGTGTAGTTGTTGAGTGGGAGTCTGTTGGATGACGGGTATGATGTAGTTATTGAGTGGGAGTCTGTTGGATGACGGGTGTGGTGTAGTTGTTGAGTGGGAGTCTGTTGGATGACGGGTATGATGTAGTTATTGAATGGGAGTCTGTTGGATGACGGGTGTGGATGATGTCGTTGAATGGGAGTCTGTTGGATGACGGGTGTGGTGTAGTTGTTGAGTGGGAGTCTGTTGGATGACGGGTGTGGTGTAGTTGTTGGATGGGAGTCTGTTGGATGACGGGTGTGGATGATGTCGTTGATGTAGCGTCTCCACTGCAAGTGTAATCGTGTGATTTGGATATTCAATAATAAGTCCAGTTCAAAACTGTCAGATAAATTAAACTGCATCATCTGATATTAAAAATGTAATTTTAGTACAGTGCAAGTTCTTGCTGATGCGTGGTTTCAAGGTCCCCTCTGCTTCGAAACGATCTTTAGTTCCTCTCTAGAGTCCAGTTTGTTTTCCAATCATTGATATTAAGCCGAGGCTCAACCTATACTTGATACTTGGTCCTTCTGTGGCTCAGTTGGTAGAGCATGGCACTTGTAACGCCAGGGTAGTGGGTTCGATTCCCGGGACCACCCATACGTAGAATGTATGCACACATGACTAAGTCGCTTTGGATAAAAGCGTCAGTTAAATGGCATATATATATACTATACTCCTATAGACAGTAATGTTACGCGTGGGGCCTTTTGAGCAGCAAACACCAATATGTTCTATGACACTGCAGCAGGACAACAGAAACTTGATTCTCTCCCTACTGGAGCATTGGCACAATATGACATAGGATCTCTGCTGTTAGGGATCTCTGCTTAGCCGGTACACTGAGCTGAAAAGACATCTTCAATTTGGACAAGATAATAAAAATGTTAGGAATCTATGCTTTTTTCACCACATGAGGATTGTCATCCTGGTTGTGATTAGTATCAGGCTAAAATAAGCAGGCGGTTCTCCCCATGGCATCTACATCCCCTCAGTGTAAAATAAATAAATCCAACCATCATTGGTAATTCTGCTCACACTGCCATCTAGTGGTATGCAGCCCTACTTACTCTAGAGGCTATAGGATCCACTTCTGTTTATTCATGCCCCCCCCAAAGTACTGGTAGGGTTAATCGTACAAGTGCATTTTTATTAGCTAAAACAATCTCAGTTTTTACAAAATAGGAAACCAAAACAGGGAAGGACTGCCTGAGCTTGACCAATGAGAGCTTGACCAATGAGAGCTTGACCAATGAGAGAAACAGATTGTTGAAACATCACACACACACACACTAATGAATACCACACATTAGATAACCACGTGGATTTGGGATCATTTTATTATTATCATTAAAAAAAAAAATTGACCGATCGATCAGTTTCAGGCTGAACAGAGAGGCCGTCAGCCAGCGATTATTGGTCACAACAAGCTCTCCATCGTTACATTAGAACCATTGATTAGCATAAACAGGGTGAGGTCAGTCAGCACATTGGTTGGCTGAGTGGGACACTGCAAAACAGGCTTGACGGGGATGGTGCACATGAGCATGTTGTTAGATGTCTCCATCCCCAATGGCACCTCGTTCCCTTTACAGTGCACTCCTTTTGACCAGGGCCCATAGGGACCAAGGTGCCATTAGGGACACAGGGCAGGGAAGTCACATTTTAGACCACACCCCTTGGTGCTAAAGTGGATTCGTCACCCACGGCAACAAAAATGTACACAGGTCGCGACAAAAAAAAAAAAAAACTGGCACCTTACTCCCTATATCAAACGCACTACTTTAGGGACAAAGGTACCATTTCAGAACCACCCAATTTAATAATAAAACTAAAGTATTCTACACAATTCAACAGTTTCTACAAACTAGAGATTTAAATCTGCTTTAAGGAAATGAGACTTCGTTAAACAGAAAACATCCCAGAAAATTAAGATATATACCGTCACTGCAAGGGATGGTGGTAGGTAGGGCAACGAGTAGGCTAGAGGGATGGTAGTAGGTAGGGCAAAGAGTAGGCTAGAGGGATGGTAGTAGGTAGGGCAATGAGTAGGCTAGAGGGATGGTGGTAGGTAGGGCAACGAGTAGGCTAGAGGGATGGTAGTAGGTAGGGCAAAGAGTAGGCTAGAGGGATGGTAGTAGGTAGGGCAATGAGTAGGCTAGAGGGCAATAGGTAGGTAGGGCAACGAGTAGGCTAGAGGGCAATAGGTAGGTAGGGCAACGAGTAGGCTAGAGGGATGGTAGTAGGTAGGGCAACGAGTAGACTAGAGGGCAAAAGGACCCACTAAGACTCAACTGGAAGTATCCAAGCACCCTTTCACACAGACACAGCAGTATTCATCTTCTCGCCCATCTGCTTCACATACTTGAAATGGGCCAGTTTCTTGAACTAAGGAAGCAATCCGTGCGTTTCAGTCCAGGACAAGGCTTAAACATGTGAAAATCTAATGAGAGCTTTACACAAACCCAGGAATAGTAAAATAGTCAGTACAGTATCGGTTTGGATGTTTGTCCCTGTAACTAAACAGTCAGGTAGGTAGATTGCCTCTCGAAGCCCCAATACCACCTCTTCCCCCACATTCACTGGAAAGGCGTCCACTCCCTCCTCTCAGAACCTGCCTGGTAAATTCATTTAGACGAGAGCAAAAAAAAAAAAAAAACATTAAATTCCACACGTTTAAAGAAAAAGAAGAAGTTGTATTTATTGATTTAAAACTTAAAGCAGCGCTAGTGTTTCTCCTTGATTTCCTAAAGGGTCCGTTTAGGGAGGTCTTCTCCACTCTATTCCCACACGTGACGCCTGCAGTGTGCCACCGCCTGGGAAAGACAAGACCAACAGGTTAGAGACCGCCTTCCCTACGGAATAGTTCCTCCTTTAGTTTATGCATCTGCTGTGATAATAAATATTTTAGACAATTAAAATAAGATCTGGATGAATTTCCCAGTTCATCATACATTTTTTTTAAAGTTTCAGATACATTTATTGCATTGTTTTTTTTTTAAATCACTGATATTTATCAAGGCAACCCTGATCACTGCTGTTACTAAACTCACGAAAAATATATATATATTTTTTGTAAAAATCCAAATAACTTCACAGATCTTCATTGTAAAGGGTTTAAACACTGTTTCCCATGCTTGTTCAATGAACCATAAACAATTAATGAACATGCACCTGCTGAACGGTCGTTAAGACACTAACAGCTTACAGACGGTAGGCAATTAAGGTCACAGTTATGAAAACTTAGGACACTAAAGAGGCCTTTCTACTGACTCTGAAAAACACCAAAAGAAAGATGCCCAGGGTCCCTGCTCATCTGCGTGAACGTGCCTTAGGCATGCTGCAAGGAGGCATGAGGACTGCAGATGTGGCCAGGGCAATAAATTGCAATGTCTGTACTGTGAGACGCCTAAGACAGCGCTACAGGGAGACAGGACGGACAGCTGATCGTCCTCGCAGTGGCAGACCACGTGTAACAACACCTGCACAGGATCGGTACATCCGAACATCACACCTGCGGGACAGGTACAGGATGGCAACAACAACTGCCCGAGTTACACCAGGAACACACAATCCCTCCATCAGTGCTCAGACTGTCCGCAATAGGCTGAGAGAGGCTGGACTGAGGGCTTGTAGGCCTGTTGTAAGGCAGGTCCTCACCAGACATCACCGGCAACAATGTCGCCTATGGGCACAAACCCACCGTCGCTGGACCAGACAGGACTGGCAAAAAGTGCTCTTCAACGACAAGTCGTGGTTTTGTCTCACCAGGGGTGATGATCGGATTCGTGTTTATGGTCGAAGGAATAAGCGTTACACCGAGGCCTGTACTCTGGAGCGGGATCGATTTGGAGGTGGAGGATGCGTCATGGTCTGGGGCGGTGTGGCACAGCATCATCGGACTGAGCTTGTTGTCATTACAGGCAATCTCAAAGCTGTGCGTTACAGGAAGACATCCTCCTCCCTCATGTGGTATCCTTCCTGCAGGTTCATCCTGACATGACCCTCCAACATGACAATGCCACCAGCCATACTGCTCATTCAGTGTTCTGTCATGGTCAGCGAAGAGCCTGGATCTCAATCCCATTGAGCACATCTGGGACCTGTTGGATCGGAGTGTGAGGGCCAGGGCCATTCCCCCACCAGAAATGTCAGTGAATTTGCAGGTGCCTTGGTGGAAGAGTGGGGTAACATCTCAGCAAGACCTGGCAAATCTGGTGCAGTCCATGAGGAGGAGATGCACTGCAGCACTTAATGCAGCTGGTGGCCACACCAGATACTGACTGTTACTTTTGATTTTGACCCCCCCTTGTTCAGGGACACATTATTCAATTTCTGTTAGTCACATGTCTGTGGAACTTGTTCAGTTTATGTCTCAGTTGTTGAATCTTATGTTCATACAAATATTTACACATGTTAAGTTTGCTGAAAATAAAGACAGTTGACAGTGAGATGAAGTTTCTTTTTTTGCTGAGTTTGAGACGGCCAGTGAATAGTTCATGTTGCCTGTGTTTTGACTCACGTTGCAGCGTTTCGCGGAGTCCATGTCCTTGCACCAGAAGGCGGGTCCCCAGCTACACTGCTCCATACCCAGAAGCCTTTGCACTGCCTCAGGACAAACCCCCAACTTCTGTAACCAGGGACAACCACACAGAGCGCACTGTTAGACAAGCATTCATAACCTTTGATTAATTCAACCAGGCAAGTCCTTTTTAACCAACTCCGAGACAATAGATGTTATTCTAGATTGTCCCCCTCAACTTTACTCCTCCCACACCTAAAATATATTTAATTCCAGTGCTCACCATGCAGACAAAGTCAGGGTCCAGCATCTGCAGGAGGAGCTGAACCAGCATGGGCTCATACTGCTCAACCAGCTGGTCACACTGGAGGAGATAGACAGTGGTTAACACCAATGATAGAGAGATCTATACACACACCCAGTCAAGTTGGATTTTTGTTTTTACATTGTAGAATAATGAAGATGAAGACATCAAAACTATGAAATCATGTAGTAACCAAAATATTTTCTATTTGAGATTCTTCAAAAAAGTAGCCACACTTTGCCTCGAGAGCTTTGCACTCGTGGCATTCTCTCAACCAGCTTTGTGAGGTAGTCACATGGAATGCATTTCAATTAACAGGTGAGCCATGTTAAATTCATGTTGAATTTGTTTCCTTCTTAATGCGTTTGAGCCAATCAGTTGTGTTATGACAAGGTAGGGGTGGTATACAGAAGATGGTCATATTTGGTAAAACACCAAGTCCATATTACGGCAAGAACAACTCAAATAAGCAAAGAGAAACAACAGTCCATCGTTACTTTAAGACATGAAGGTCAGTCCATCGTTACTTTAAGACATGAAGGTCAGTCCATCGTTACTTTAAGACATGAAGGTCAGTCCATCGTTACTTTAAGACATGAAGGTCAGTCCATCGTTACTTTAAGACATGAAGGTCAGTCCATCATTACTGTAAGACATGAAGGTCAGTCCATCGTTACTGTAAGACATGAAGGTCAGTCCATCGTTACTTTAAGACATGAAGGTCAGTCCATCGTTACTTTAAGACATGAAGGTCAGTCCATCGTTACTTTAAGACATGAAGGTCAGTCCATCGTTACTTTAAGACATGAAGGTCAGTCCATCGTTACTTTAAGACATGAAGGTCAGTCCATCGTTACTTTAAGACATGGTCAGTCCATCATTACTTTAAGACATGATGGTCAGTCCATCATTACTTTAAGACATGATGGTCAGTCCATCATTACTTTAAGACATGAAGGTCAGTCCATCATTACTTTAAGACATGAAGGTCAGTCCATCGTTACTTTAAGACATGAAGGTCAGTCCATCGTTACTTTAAGACATGAAGGTCAGTCCATCGTTACTTTAAGACATGAAGGTCAGTCCATCGTTACTTTAAGACATGAAGGTCAGTCCATCGTTACTGTAAGACATGAAGGTCAGTCCATCATTACTTTAAGACATGAAGGTCAGTCCATTTCTTTAAGACTTGAAGGTCAGTCCATCATTACTTTAAGACATGAAGGTCAGTCCATCATTTCTTTAAGACATGAAGGTCAGTCCATCCGGAATATTTCAAGAACGTTTCTTCAAGTGCGGTCGCAAAAACCATCAAGCCCTGTGATGAAACTGGCTCTCATGAGGACCGCCACAGGAAAAGAAGACCCAGAGATAAGGTCAGTGAACTACAACTCAGAACGCAGCACAAATAAATGCAGTTCAAGACATTAACATCAACTGTTCAGAGACTGTGAATCAGGCCTTCATGGTCAAATTGCTGTGAAGAAACCACTGCTGAAGGACACTAAACAAGGAGACGTACATGGGTCAAGAAACACGAGAAACTGACACTTGACCAGATTAATCTCAAATATGAGATTCTTCGTTCCAACCGCTGTCTTTGTGAGACACAGATGAACGGCTGATCTCTGCACGTGGTTCCCACCGTGAAGCATGGAGGTGAAGCATGGAGGTGAAGCATGGAGGTGGAGGTGCGATGGTGATTTAACTCAAGGCACACTTAACCAACATGCCTACCATTCTGCAGTGATACACCATCCCATCTGGTTTACGCTTAGTGGGACTATCATTTGTTTTTCAACAGGACAATGACCCAACACACCTCCAGGCTGTGTAAGGGCTATTTGACCAAGTAGGAGAGTGATGGAGTGCTGCATCAGATGACCTGGCCTCCACAATTACCAGACCTCAACCCAATTGATGGTTTGGGATGAGTTGGACCGCAGAGTGAAGGAAAAGCAGCCAACAAGTGCTCAGCATGTGGAAACTCCTTCAAGACTGTTGGAAAAGCATTCCAGGTGAATCTGGTTGAGAGAACGCCAAGAGTGTACAAAGCTGCCAGAGGCAAAGGCTGGTTACTTTGAAGAATCAAATATATTTTAAAGTTGTTACTAATTTATTCCATACGTGTCATTTCAGAGTTTGCCTCCAATATTATTCTTCAATGTAAAGAACAGTAAAAATATAGAAAAAACCCTTTTACTGGTAGTGTGTCACCATACATATACACACACACACACACAACCCTTTTACTGGTAGTGTGTACCCATACATATATATACACATGTATAATCCTTCTCACCCCCCCCCCCTTAGATGCACTATTGTAAAGTGGCTGTTCCACTGGATGTCATAAGGTGAATGCACCAATTTGTAAGTCGCTCTGGATAAGAGTGTCTGCTAAATGACTTAAATGTAAATGTAAATGTACACACATATCTAACCATACATATATACACACACACACACACACACACAAAACCCTTTTACTGGTAGTGTGTAACCATACATATATACACACTAGATGACCGATAGGGGGGCTGTGTTGAAGCCACCATGTCTCCATCTTGGCTCTCCCTCTAATATTTTACAAGCTGTAGAAAACCTTTCAAGGCTTATTCATGCCAATATGGCCGACGGGTAGCGTCAAAGTAGCAGTAATCCAGGGTTTGTGTGTGTGTGTATATATACACACACACACACACGTGGACAATAGACTATCGTGTCCAGGAAACACTTAAATGACAGATCGATCCCATCACTGTGACAAGCAGATACAATGGTCTCTTATTTAACCAGGATGGAGTCTCCCAACTCACCTCGCTCCTCACGGTCTCCGGGACAAAGCTGCAGACTTTCTTGACTGCGTCTTCGATCTGTGCCTCTGTGGCGTTCTGTTCCAGGATACCGTCGATGTACTGCACAGCCACCTTACACACCTCACAGAACCCACCCGCCTCCACCCGGGCCATGTTCAGCACCGCTGAGAGATGGGGACAGAGTTTACTAATTTAATCTGGGCCATGTTCAGCACCGCTGAGAGATGGGGACAGAGTTTACTAATTTAATCTGGGCCATGTTCAGCACCGCTGAGAGATGGGGACAGAGTTTACTAACTTAATCTGGGCCATGTTCAGCACCGCTGAGAGATGGGGACAGAGTTAACTAATTTAATCTGGGCCTGGTCCGGCACCGCTGAGAGATGGGGACAGAGTTTACTAATTTAATCTGGGCCTGGTTCAGCACCGCTGAGAGATGGGGACAGAGTTTACTAACTTAATCTGGGCCATGTTCAGCACCGCTGAGAGATGGGGACAGAGTTAACTAATTTAATCTGGGCCTGGTTCAGCACCGCTGAGAGATGGGGACAGAGTTTACTAATTTAATCTGGGCCTGGTCCGGCACCGCTGAGAGATGGGGACAGAGTTTACTAACTTAATCTGGGCCATGTTCAGCACCGCTGAGAGATGGGGACAGAGTTTACTAATTTAATCTGGGCCATGTTCAGAAATGGCACTTGCGTCCTGTTGTACCCCACATTCACTTCCTTTGAACACAATGAGCACTACTCACGGATGAAGGCTCGGCTGGCGTCCTTGCAGAGCCCCAACACGGTGCAGATAGTCTTCGGGTCGGCCTCCTGCACCAGCAGCTCAATGATGGCCTGGCCGTAGGCCTCAATCAGGTCCTTACACTGGACCGACAGGGAGGAGGGCAGCACAGCGCACACCTTCTCCACAGCACGCACCACATCTTGCTGAGAAGAGAGAGGGAAGGAGAGAGCACAAGGGTGAGGCATGAACCCTACCATTTCATTTTACTTTTTTTTCTTTCTAATCAACGAATTCTATTCTGGCTCAACCAGTAGAGGACTTGGTAACCACTGGGACTAGCCCCCCCAGGTTCCTGTCTTTCTAGGGAGCCCCCCCAGGTTCCTGTCTTTCTAGGGAGCCCCCCAGGTTCCTGTCTTTCTAGGGAGCCCCCCCCAGGTTCCCGTCTTTCTAGGGAGCCCCCCCAGGTTCCCGTCTTTCTAGGGAGCCCCCCCAGGTTCCCGTCTTTCTAGGGAGCCCCCCCCCAGGTTCCCGTCTTTCTAGGAGCCCCCCAGGTTCCTGTCTTTCTAGGGAGCCCCCAGGTTCCTGTCTTTCTAGGGGCCCCCCAGGTTCCTGTCTTTCTAGGGAGCCCCCCCAGGTTCCCGTCTTTCTAGGGAGCCCCCCCAGGTTCCTGTCTTTCTAGGGAGCCCCCAGGTTCCCGTCTTTCTAGGAGCCCCCCAGGTTCCCGTCTTTCTAGGGGCCCCCCAGGTTCCCGTCTTTCTAGGGAGCCCCCCCAGGTTCCCGTCTTTCTAGGGAGCCCCCCCAGGTTCCCGTCTTTCTAGGGAGCCCCCCCAGGTTCCCGTCTTTCTAGGGAGCCCCCCCAGGTTCCCGTCTTTCTAGGGAGCCCCCCCAGGTTCCCGTCTTTCTAGGGAGCCCCCCCAGGTTCCCGTCTTTCTAGGGAGCCCCCCCAGGTTCCCGTCTTTCTAGGAGCCCCCAGGTTCCCGTCTTTCTAGGAGCCCCCCAGGTTCCCGTCTTTCTAGGGAGCCCCCAGGTTCCCGTCTTTCTAGGGAGCCCCCAGGTTCAACAACAACAACATTGTCAACCTTATTTTTTATTTGAAATAAGGATGACAATGTTGTTGTTGTTGCATTGTTCAAAACTCAAAAGGAAGTTCAACAAGTGCCCGGGCTCACAGAAAAATGCATTTGCTGACTTCAAGCACACAAGTGCCTTGCTCAAGGGCACAACGGCAGTATGCAGGATATTGATTCTGGTAACCCTCTAGCTGCAGCCTAATCCCTGCAGAATGTCCCAGCAGGCAGCTCAGGGGATTGAACCAGCAAACCTCCGGTAACCGCACCCCTTATCAAACCGATCCTGGAGTGTAAGGATTACAGAATCTAGATCATTTAATTTAAAAAAATAATAATAAATTAAGTTGCCGAACTGACGAGATGCAAACGGATCAGAGTCATGATCAGCAGGGGTCGCAGGTCGCCATCATCCAGAATACCAGAGGTGAAGCACAATCACATTTATAATGCAGATCTCATAACTATTATTTTTTATTTTTTTAAACAGTGTCTACTCCGGTTTGTACAGTACTTTCACCAGTTAGTGTTCTATAGCAGGTCGTGACTCGTGTGCAACAGGTCAGGTAAAACCTACCTCCGTTTTCTCATCCTGCAGCATGCTCTCCAACTCCTTCATCATGAACTCACACATGGCACATTGAGGGGAGTCACGGGCACGCACCATGTTCTACAGAAGAGACTAGTTAGTATAGAAATACCCAGTACCACACGAGCCAGACAAATCGAGCTTCTTGGAAAGAGGAACATCATTTTACAGAAAATGGCACTGATGAACAGAGTACCTGCAATTTAACAGCGTCTTTGTCATAACGTGTTCAGTTCATAAAAGTTTTCAAATATTCTGTGAGTACGCAAACTGGCCAGTATCCTGACTATTATCAGGAGGTTAACCTACCATGGCAGGCTTGACAGCCTCCATCTTAGTGGCAGGCTTGACAGCCTCCATCTTAGTGGCAGGAAGCAGTTTGACAGCGGGGATGGTTTTGGCAGCCACCAGCTTCATCATGGGGACAGAGCTCTTCACATCAGCAGAGCAGAAGCCAGCAAAGGTACAGACATCCTTGGGTTGCTGGGGGGGGGGGGGAAGAGAACGTCAGAATGGACACATTCATACCACAGAATACCCTTTTCCATAGGCCACGCTAGAACCCTGTCTACCAGTCCCATAGGCCACGCTAGAACCCCGTCTACCAGTCCCATAGGCCACGCTAGAACCCCTAACCCCAGTTCCATAGGCCACGCTAGAACCCCTAACCCCAGTCCCCAGTTCCATAGGCCACGCTAGAACCCCTAACCCCAGTCCCCAGTTCCATAGGCCACGCTAGAACCCCTAACCCCAGTCCCCAGTTTCATAGGCCACGCTAGAACCCCTAACCCCAGTCCCCAGTTCCATAGGCCACGCTAGAACCCCTAACCCCAGTCCCCAGTTCCATAGGCCACGCTAGAACCCCTAACCCCAGTCCCCTGTTCCATAGGCCACGCTAGAACCCCTAACCCCAGTCCCCTGTTCCATAGGCCACGCTAGAACCCCTAACCCCAGTCCCATAGGCCACGCTAGAACCCCTAACCCCAGTCCCCAGTTCCATAGGCCACGCTAGAACCCCTAACCCCAGTCCCCAGTTCCATAGGCCACGCTAGAACCCCTAACCCCAGTTCCATAGGCCACGCTAGAACCCCTAACCCCAGTTCCATAGGCCACGCTAGAACCCCTAACCCCAGTCCCCTGTTCCATAGGCCACACTAAAACCCCTTCCACCAGTCCCCTGTTCCATAGGCCACGCTAAAACCCCTTCCACCAGTCCCCTGTTCCATAGGCCACGCTAAACCCCTTCCACCAGTCCCCTGTTCCATAGGCCACGCTAGAACCCCTTCCACCAGTCCCATAGGCCACGCTAAAACCCCTAACCCCAGTTCCATAGGCCACGCTAAAACCCCTAACCCCAGTTCCATAGGCCACGCTAAAACCCCTAACCCCAGTTCCATAGGCCACGCTAGAACCCCTAACCCCAGTTCCATAGGCCACGCTAGAACCCCTAACCCCAGTTCCATAGGCCACGCTAGAACCCCTAACCCCAGTTCCATAGGCCACGCTAGAACCCCTAACCCCAGTTCCATAGGCCACGCTAAAACCCCTAACCCCAGTCCCCAGTTCCATAGGCCACGCTAGAACCCCTAACCCCAGTTCCATAGGCCACGCTAAAACCCCTAACCCCAGTTCCATAGGCCACGCTAAAACCCCTAACCCCAGTTCCATAGGCCACGCTAAAACCCCTAACCCCAGTCCCATAGGCCACGCTAAAACCCCTAACCCCAGTTCCATAGGCCACGCTAAAACCCCTAACCCCAGTCCCCTGTTCCATAGGCCACGCTAAAACCCCTACCCCCAGTCCCCTGTTCCATAGGCCACGCTAGAACCCCTAACCCCAGTCCCATAGGCCACGCTAGAACCCCTAACCCCAGTCCCATAGGCCACGCTAGAACCCCTTCCCCCAGTCCCCTGTTCCATAGGCCACGCTAGAACCCCTAACCCCAGTTCCATAGGCCACACTAGAACCCCTAACCCCAGTCCCCTGTTCCATAGGCCACGCTAGAACCCCTAACCCCAGTCCCCTGTTCCATAGGCCACGCTAAAACCCCTAACCCCAGTTCCATAGGCCACGCTAAAACCCCTAACCCCAGTTCCATAGGCCAAGCTAAAACCCCTAACCCCAGTCCACTGTTCCATAGGCCACGCTAAAACCCCTAACCCCAGTCCCCTGTTCCATAGGCCACGCTAAAACCCCTAACCCCAGTTCCATAGGCCACGCTAAAACCCCTAACCCCAGTTCCATAGGCCACGCTAAAACCCCTAACCCCAGTTCCATAGGCCACGCTAAAACCCCTAACCCCAGTTCCATAGGCCACGCTAAAACCCCTAACCCCAGTCCCCTGTTCCATAGGCCACGCTAGAACCCCTAACCCCAGTCCCATAGGCCACGCTAGAACCCCTAACCCCAGTCCCATAGGCCACGCTAGAACCCCTAACCCCAGTCCCATAGGCCACGCTAGAACCCCTAACCCCAGTCCCATAGGCCACGCTAGAACCCCTTCCCCCAGTCCCCTGTTCCATAGGCCACGCTAGAACCCCTAACCCCAGTTCCATAGGCCACACTAGAACCCCTAACCCCAGTCCCCTGTTCCATAGGCCACACTAGAACCCCTAACCCCAGTCCCCTGTTCCATAGGCCACACTAGAACCCCTAACCCCAGTCCCGTTCCATAGGCCACACTAGAACCCCTAACCCCAGTCCCGTTCCATAGGCCACACTAGAACCCCTAACCCCAGTCCCCTGTTCCATAGGCCACACTAGAACCCCTAACCCCAGTCCCCTGTTCCATAGGCCACACTAGAACCCCTAACCCCAGTCCCATAGGCCACACTACGTTCTAGAAACAGAGGCATGCATAGGGCAACATGCACCCAGATCAGATGGTTCCAGACACTAATGACGCAATAAGACACGAACAAACATGTTTGTGACATGAACAAAATAAATAAAGTGGAAACAGCGCCATCTGCAGTCCAGCATGAATACATGCACATCAAATACATTTCCAAAAGAAGACTGACAGCCTGCGACCTAAAATAATATTTACATCAGGCACAACTAAACAGACAAACACAGATGCAGGATCTAGAGCAGTAGAGGTGAGTCTGAAGTAAGCAGCACTAATACACAGCCAGTACAGGAAGCAGATGCTAAAGCTGTGGCCAGACAGATGGGAGTTCTGTTGACATGTGTATTTTTGGGGGAGGGGGCAAATGTCAGTCTTCATGAATATGCAACTTGACCTTTCGCCGGAGAATGAATTCATAATACAATTTTCATCCAAGTCACTGTGTGGCCACAGCCTCAAGGGTGAGACTCAAAGCTGAACACAGAGAGAGAGAGAGACCTACCTGTTCCTAGAGACCAGCAACAACCAGGAAAACCCCAGAGGATGGGGGAGGGGGAGAAAGAGAGCAGAAAGGCAAATAAATGAATGGAGGAGGGGATGAGGAGAGGGAAGAACCTGTTTTTTTTTTTTTTAATTTTTTTTTTTTTTTTAAATCAGCAGGCTAGGAGTTGTATGGGCTAAATGTATCCATTGTGCTGAACCAAATCACATGACCCTCCACCCCCCCCGGTTGCCTTTCCTGTAGCTGCATCTCAGCCCAGTAGTGGGAAAAGTTTGCTCTTGCTCCATATCACCCTGTAGTCTGTTTATTATCGGTCATGTGATATTCAGTGGTGAAGAAAATACCAGTCATACCAGAGTCATGTTCCGTTATTAAAATACCGGTCATACCAGAGTCATTTTCTATTATTAAATGGCTCAAGTAAGTCACCCAGTAAAATACTACTTGAGTATAAGTCTAAAAAAGTATTTGGTTTTAAATTACCTGAAGTATCAAAAGTCAAAGTAATTGCTAAAAAATATATATATACTTAAGTATGAATCATTTCAAATTAAAAAACAATCTAGACAGCACAAATTAGTTTGTTAATTTACAGACAGCCGAGGGGGGGGTAAACATTCCAACACCGTTTACAGACTAAGCATTTGTGTTGTTCTCTGTTTAGTGAGTCCTCCAGATCAGAGGCAGTAGTGATGACCAGGGATGTTCTCTGTTTAGTGAGTCCTCCAGATCAGAGGCAGTAGAGATGACCAGGGATGTTCTGTTTAGTGAGTCCTCCAGATCAGAGGCAGTAGGGACGACCAGGGATGTTCCCTGTTTAGTGAGTCCTCCAGATCAGAGACAGTAGAGATGACCAGGGATGTTCTCTGTTTAGTGAGTCCTCCAGATCAGAGGCAGTAGGGACGACCAGGGATGTGCTCTGTTTAGTGAGTCCTCCAGATCAGAGACAGTAGGGACGACCAGGGATGCTCTCTGTTTAGTGAGTCCTCCAGATCAGAGGCAGTAGGGATGACCAGGGATGCTCTCTGTTTAGTGAGTCCTCCAGATCGGAGGCAGTAGGGACGACCAGGGATGTTCTCTGTTTAGTGAGTCCTCCAGATCAGAGACAGTAGGGACGACCAGGGATGTTCTCTGTTTAGTGAGTCCTCCAGATCAGAGGCAGTAGGGACGACCAGGGATGTTCTCTGTTTAGTGAGTCCTCCAGATCAGAGGCAGTAGGGACGACCAGAGATGTTCTCTGTTTAGTGAGTCCTCCAGATCAGAGGCAGTAGGGACGACCAGAGATGTTCTCTGTTTAGTGAGTCCTCCAGATCAGAGGCAGTAGGGACGACCAGAGATGTTCTCTGTTTAGTGAGTCCTCCAGATCAGAGGCAGTAGGGACGACCAGAGATGTTCTCTGTTTAGTGAGTCCTCCAGATCAGAGGCAGTAGGGACGACCAGAGATGTTCTCTGTTTAGTGAGTCCTCCAGATCAGAGGCAGTAGGGACGACCAGAGATGTTCTCTGTTTAGTGAGTCCTCCAGATCAGAGGCAGTAGGGATGACCAGGGATGTTCTGTTTAGTGAGTCCTCCAGATCAGAGGCAGTAGGGACGACCAGAGATGTTCTCTGTTTAGTGAGTCCTCCAGATCAGAGGCAGTAGGGAGGACCAGGGATGTTCTGTTTAGTGAGTCCTCCAGATCAGAGGCAGTAGGGACGACCAGGGATGTGCTCTGTTTAGTGAGTCCTCCAGATCAGAGGCAGTAGGGATGACCAGGGATGTTCTCTGTTTAGTGAGTCCTCCAGATCAGAGGCAGTAGGGATGACCAGGGATGTTCTCTGTTTAGTGAGTCCTCCAGATCAGAGGCAGTAGGGAGGACCAGGGATGTTCTGTTTAGTGAGTCCTCCAGATCAGAGGCAGTAGGGACGACCAGGGATGTTCTTGATAAGTGTGCGAATCAGAACATTGTACTGTCCTGCTAAGCACTGTTGGGTGAATGGAGTAAAAAGTACATTTCCTTCTCTACATTCCTAAAGAAAATAAAGTCTTCAAATATATAGTGAAGTCAAATACAGACACCACTAGTAATATTATGCAGATCTCCCGGTTAAATGAGGCCTAGTTATTAGCGCTAACTGTGGAACGTAACAGATCTCCCAGCTAAATGAGGCCTAGTTATTAGCGCTAACTGTGGAACGTAACAGATCTCCCAGCTAAATGAGGCCTAGTTATTAGCGCAAACTGTGGAACGTAACAGATCTCCCAGCTAAATGAGGCCTAGTTATTAGCGCTAACTGTGGAACGTAACAGATCTCCCGGCTAAACGAGGCCTAGTTATTAGCGCTAACTGTGGAACGTAACAGATCTCCCAGCTAAATGAGGCCTAGTTATTAGCGCTAACTGTGGAACGTAACAGATCTCCCAGCTAAATGAGGCCTAGTTATTAGCGCTAACTGTGGAACGTAACAGATCTCCCAGCTAAATGAGGCCTAGTTATTAGCGCAAACTGTGGAACGTAACAGATCTCCCAGCTAAATGAGGCCTAGTTATTAGCGCTAACTGTGGAACGTAACGGATCCCCCGTAGAGGAGGTACTCACCATGGACATCAGCTGCTGGACGATAAGAGGGGCGTACTGGCTGACGTACTGCTTGCACTGAAACAAGAAGACAGGAAGTGGCATCACAGATTAAAAGTAATGGTATTTTGCTGTGCCCCTTGTTATAGAAACCAGTCCTCTAACCGGGTCAGAGACCACACTGGTTCTGGATCTGCAACTAACTAGATAACAAGGCCTCTCACCAGGTCAGAGATACCAGGCCCCAGCAGGTCACACTGGTTCTGGATCTGTAACTAACTAGATAACAAGGCCTCTCACCAGGTCAGAGATACCAGGCCCCAGCAGGTCACACTGGTCCTGGATCTGCTCGATCAGAGAGTTGACAAAAGTGGAGTTGCTCTTCGCCTCCTCCTGAGTGTCTGTGATAAACTTCACACAGTCCTCACACACGTCTCCAGACTCCTACGAGGAGACAGAAAACATTCACTAGGGAATAAGGAGTAGCAGTTTCATCAACACGCAACCCAGTATGAATCAGTAGTAGTTTAAAGTTGCTACTGTGTTAGTGTTCAGTAGGGGGAATTTTTTTTGAAAACAGGGGGATTTTTTTTTTAAAACAGGGATGTACAGACAGAATTTGTCCAATGACAAAAGCAGATTTCAGTTTCCCGTTGCGAAACGATTTGGTACTTTGTGCCCTACTGAACACAACCCAGATGCATCTAGATTTAGTATAATAGGAAGTCAAAGGCAGAATCACATGTGTGTCCCCCCCAAGCCCTTATAACATCACAAAGAACATGACCATGTACCTGTGCCGCGGCAGGTTCCTGCTTGGTGTTATCCTGCGCCTGAGGGTAGAGGAGCCCAGGGACGTTGAGGAGGAAGGGGGCGACCCTCTGGGCTAGGTCTACCTGGGGGATCTCATTGGACGTGAGCTGGGGGATCTGGTTGGACTTGAGCTTAGCCAGCCTGGCCAGAGCTGCCTGCTGGGAGTCACACAGCCCCATGGCACCACAAGCCACCTGAGGATCCTCCTGGGAAACAACAATCACCGTCCGTCCACTTTAGGTCACGACGACCTGCATCTCACTACACAGCATAAATAGACCCCTGGATCCTCACACTGCTACGGAAGGGATGACGGCTCATAATTAAAATGGTATCAAACATAGAAACCATTTGATGCCATTGGATTGGTTTTATTTCCAGCCATTAACATGAGCCCATCCTCTCCAATTAAAGATGTAACCAACCTTCTGTGACAAAACCAATGTAACTCCGGGTCAGTTTTCCCACTCCAGACACAGATTAGGCCAAGTCCTACACTAAAAACAACCTACACTGAAAGGGTGTTTGTCCAGGAACTACCGATATGTATTGTTGACCATCTGGTGCTGAAGCCACGGCAGGTTGAACTGAGAGGGATGAGGCCGCGGCAGGTTGAACTGAGAGGGATGAGGCCGCGGCAGGTTGAACTGAGAGGGATGAGGCCACGGCAGGTTGAACTGAGAGGGATGAGGCCGCGGCAGGTTGAACTGAGAGGGATGAGGCCTTTTGGCCCGTTAGTGACAGGAAGCAGTCGAGGCCCACAAAGAACCGTCTGTCTGTGTGACCAGAGATCCAGCCAGCATCCTAAATGCCTCTCATTCAACTAGTCCCCCCAGTCCACACAGACACTCTACTGTGTTGGCCCCTTGAGTTTACAAACAGAGTCTGATAAGGAGAGAGTAATACATTTACTTTCCTACAGAGAGAGCAACTCTGAATGCAAATCTAATGCCGAAGATGGCCCTATGAAAGGCTAAAATCCATTAAGTGGATTGAACTGCATAGTGGGCCAATGCTGCATAGAGGGCCAGTGCTGCATAGAGGGCCAGTGCTGCATAGTGGGCCAGTGCTGCATAGTGGGCCAGTGCTGCATAGAGGGCCAGTGCTGCATAGAGGGCCAGTGCTGCATAGAGGGCCAGTGCTGCATAGTGGGCCAGTGCTGCATAGTGGGCCAGTGCTGCATAGAGGGCCAGTGCTGCATAGAGGGCCAGTGCTGCATAGTGGGCCAGTGCTGCATAGTGGGCCAGTGCTGCATAGTGGGCCAGTGCTGCATAGTGGGCCAGTGCTGCATAGTGGGCCAGTGCTGCATAGTGGGCCAGTGCTGCATAGTGGGCCAGTGCTGCATAGTGGGCCAGTGCTGCATAGTGGGCCAGTGCTGCATAGTGGGCCAGTGCTGCATAGAGGGCCAGTGCTGCATAGTGGGCCAGTGCTGCATAGTGGGCCAGTGCTGCATAGTGGGCCAGTGCTGCATAGTGGGCCAGTGCTGCATAGTGGGCCAGTGCTGCATAGTGGGCCAGTGCTGCATAGTGGGCCAGTGCTGCATAGTGGGCCAGTGCTGCATAGTGGGCCAGTGCTGCATAGTGGGCCAGTGCTGCATAGTGGGCCAGTGCTGCATAGTGGGCCAGTGCTGCATAGAGGGCCAGTGCTGCATAGTGGGCCAGTGCTGCATAGTGGGCTAGTGCTGCATAGTGGGTTAGTGCTGCATAGTGGGCTAGTGCTGCATAGTGGGCCAGTGCTGCATAGTGGGCCAGTGCTGCATAGTGGGCCAGTGCTGCATAGTGGGCCAGTGCTGCATAGTGGGCCAGTGCTGCATAGTGGGCCAGTGCTGCATAGTGGGCCAGTGCTGCATAGTGGGCCAGTGCTGCATAGTGGGCCAGTGCTGCATAGTGGGCCAGTGCTGCATAGTGGGCCAGTGCTGCATAGTGGGCCAGTGCTGCATAGAGGGCCAGTGCTGCATAGTGGGCCAGTGCTGCATAGTGGGCCAGTGCTGCATAGTGGGCCAGTGCTGCATAGTGGGCCAGTGCTGCATAGTGGGCCAGTGCTGCATAGTGGGCCACAAGGTTACTCTACCTCACTGTCAAAAGGTTGCTCTCAAAATGTGAACCTTTATCCCAGTCTAATTCATTCAGTAACAGATCTCTGTCCACGGACCAGACTGTATTAAAGACCAGACTGTATTAAAGACCAGACTGTATTAAAGACCAGACTGTATTAAAGACTATGGTAGACCTAGACATTCAGTAACAGATCTCTGTCCACGGACCAGACTGTATTAAAGACCAGACTGTATTAAAGACTATGGTAGACCTAGACATTCAGTAACAGATCTCTGTCCACGGACCAGACTGTATTAAAGACCAGACTGTATTAAAGACTATGGTAGACCCAGACAATTCAGTAACAGATCTCTGTCCACGGACCAGACTGTATTAAAGACCAGACTGTATTAAGACTATGGTAGACCCAGACAATTCAGTAACAGATCTCTGTCCACGGACCAGACTGTATTAAAGACCAGACTGTATTAAGACTATGGTAGACCCAGACAATTCAGTCCACTTTTACACATCAGTTCAGCTGTCTACCATCTTAACACTAGTAAGCATTAAAAATCACCACTTCATTTTTAAAATAAAATAGTATTTATTTTATCTTAACTAATGTTATTATACAGTGTTTGATACGTACCAGTTCTCCCGTGATGATACCTATAAGGATAGGGTAGTAGCTGTCTACCAGCTCCTTACACTCTGCAGACAGATTCTTGTCAGGAATCAAGGCACAGGCCTTCTCCAGGTAGCCCAGGATCTCACCCTGGAAACACACAGATCTCAGAGCCTCAGGACACATTGTTGTTGTTGTTGTTGTTGTCTGGTCTGACGTCTCCTCTGGGAGAACAACTACGACACCCTACTCAGAGGACTGTTGTGAACAATGGTAGCTATGGCCGGGGTATCTTACTAACTCAATTAGGGATTGGAAAACGGTTCTGGCATAAATAGTTTACGCTGGTTGGAAGAATGGTAAAATAAAAACAGATTAGTCAGTTAACAACAAATTCTTATATACAATGACGACCTACCAGGGAACAGTGAGTTAAACTGCCTTGTTCAGGGGGCAGAACGACAGATGTCTACCCCGCCTCCGACCGCTAGGCTACCCCGCCTCCGACCGCTAGGCTACCCCGCCTCCGACCACCCCGCCTCCGACCACCCCGCCTCCGACCACCCCGCCTCCGACCACTAGGCTACCCCGCCTCCGACCACTAGGCTACCCCGCCTCCGACCACTAGGCTACCCCGCCTCCAACCACTAGGCTACCCCGCCTCCAACCACTAGGCTACCCCGCCTCCAACCACTAGGCTACCCCGCCTCCAACCACTAGGCTACCCCGCCTCCAACCACTAGGCTACCCCGCCTCCGACCACTAGGCTACCCCGCCTCCGACCACTAGGCTACCCCGCCTCCAACCACTAGGCTACCCCGCCTCCAACCACTAGGCTACCCCGCCTCCAACCACTAGGCTACCCCGCCTCCAACCACTAGGCTACCTGCCACCCATGGTAGAGCATGAATTTGTTTTCAGTGGCAAAAGTTGTGGAACAATCTTCATCCCCCATGACGCACCTCAGTAGCGTTGTCTTTCAGCAGCTGGTCCACCACAATCAACACCTCCTTACACAGGTCACACGGCACAGATTTCTGAAACAGAAGAAGGAGGGGGAGATGATTAGAGCAACAAAACCCCAAGGCCAGGTTAAACAATGCCCACCTGTTGAGCTATTTACACAGTGAAAGACAAGGGCTTAGAGCAGCATTTACCCAAACTCTGACCTGGGCCCCTCCCCCTGGGTGCACCAACGTTACCAAAACTGTCGCCCCCCCCCCCACCCCCCCGGGTGCAACCGGGGGATGGGCCCAGGACAAAGCTTGGGTAACGGTGGTGCACCCTGGGGGAGGGGCCCAGGACAAAGCTTGGGTAACGGTGGTGCACCCTGGGGGAGGGGCCCAGGACAAAGCTTGGGTAACGGTGGTCAAGACCTTCTCTGCTCCTTCAGTAGCCAATAACTTGCTAGATACAGCAGGCTAGAATCTCACCATCTGGGGTTGGTTCCATACGTTCTGTTGGCAGTGGACCACGGCGCCACAGATAGAGGCAGTCTTCACATTGTGGCACCAGTAGGGAGGACCACGGGCACACTGTTCAGTACCCAACAGAGGGGTGGCGACGGCTACGGGGACAGAAGAAAAGAAAAATCTAGCTGTTACAACGCATACCCATCTAACCACACTGTTGTCGGTGTGTTACACAATACTAGAACAGTCACTGCCCCATTCTAGAATAAAACAGTGTTACATTTGACACATTGTCATTTAGCAGACGCTCTTATCCAGAGTGAGTTACAGTAGACAACGAGAGCATAGATTTCCAAAACCGGTCCCACGTGGGAATCGAACCTACAACCCTTGTGTTGGAAGCACCATGCTCCACCAAGTCATTTGTTTAGAAGTAAACCTACAGTAAAATAACAATAAACCTCAATGAACTTAGCCTTAACTGCTATAGGGGGAAAAACACAGCAAAAGTCTAAATACATCTTAAGGAATAAGGTTTTGAAGTGTCCTATAGCTAGGAGACAAAGATCAAATATATTTTTAGCACATATTTACACCTCGTGGGGGGGGGGGGGTTTACCTTAAGAAAACATCCATAAAAAAAGTTTAAACCAGTAGCAGGTTACTTTCAGACAAGTCCTGTAACAACAAAAAGTCTCCTCTGTGCATAGAGTGGTATTAGTTTGTATAAGGGCCTCCCGAGTGGTGCAGCGGTCTAAAGCACTGCATCGTAGGGCTAGGGATGTCACAACAGCCCCGGGTTCAATTCCAGGCTGTGTCACAGCCGGCCGTGACCGGGAGACCCACGAGGCAGCACACGATTGGCCCAGCTTCGTCCAGGTTAGGGGAGAGAGAGCTCAGCCGGCATTTCCTCGTCAAATAAACCAGCAACGTGATAGATGGTTGATCATGTGACCACAATGTCAGCAGACATGACATAGATCACCCAGTGCTGCTGGAGCAATAGTCTACATACCGAGGCTGGACCCGTATCGAGTGGGTCATTGTGACAACAGCCTAAAGATAGATTGTAGATAGGACACGGCATGTGTTTAGTAAGCACAAAACATTCAGAAAGGGGGGGGGGAACAGGACACTATCTGTACTTGTCTAATGAGAAACGCTAATTTTCCATTGCAAAACCTTATCTACAGTACACCATAGGAATCTAAGGCATTAGGAAACACCTGAAACCCTCCGTCATGTTCACATGACGATAATACCCACCCACCCCTCCCTCTTCTCCTCGGCGGTCAGGTCACATGACTAGGCAGATAAAAACAAGCTATTGCTCAATATGATGTAATGGGCCTAGGCATCATAAGGACATGTTTCACTGTTGTCAAACTCCCCAAAGAGCAAAGTCTTTAAGCTACAGTTTCAGTGAGTCAGCATAGATAAAGTATAATTAAACAATAAGGCCCAATGGGTATGGTATATAAAACCCTACCCCCCCCCCTGACAGCAGGCCTCATGAATAGCCTATGATGAACAGCTTGTCTACTGAGCAAGAATGACTCCTAATTACATAGGAGTGTCAAACCACTATTCTCATAGTGAATGGAATTGTTGTGCTGTTAGTTTTGCAAACTGGGTGCTCTAAAACATTTCCCCAAAACCAAAGGGGAACAAACACGAGCAAATGTATTGCAGAAATGGCAAATATGAGTAAGCATGTGACAAAAACAATTGAATGCTTAGTAAACGGGTGTAGATCAACACCGAAATGCTTACTTATGGGCCATTGTAATAAAGACCTTGTTCTTACCCGACTTCCCCAGTTAAATTAAAGGTTAAAAAAATACACACACGTGGTACCAGGATTACATCAATGTGTAGGGGTCAAGGTAATTGAGGTAGCTATGTACATATAGGTCAGGATCAAGTGAGGAGGCAACAGGATATATAAACAGTAGCAGCAGAGGAGTCAAGAGTTCCTGCAACAACAAAATAAAAGGGTCAATGCAGATAGAGGCTGATGAGTAATCATGTAACTGGCCGCGTCGTAAAGATAAGTGGATCGTCTACTAGACGGTCTTTATGTCAGTGTGATCCAATTCCAAAATACAACACAAGGAGTCAAGGAGGAAGAAGCTAGAAAAAAAGGATTAGCCATTGTCACACACAGCAGCAATAAGCAACGTTCTCTGCATTGTTGGGAACGGCCCATAAGTACTGTTAGAATAAGCTATAATAAATAAAAGCCAGTGAATAGGAGAGCAAGTTAGATGGCGTGCGATTGTGTAAGTCAACAGAACCACACTTTTGTTCTTCCCATAAAGAATATGTGCATCAGAAAAGTGCAGACTCACTGTACACTTATTTTTTTTATGTTTGTTTACATAAATGGTGATATAACAGTTGTGCCATCAATGCCATTTACCTGCGCAAACGGGTGTTAATGATTTAGTTATTTCCTAAAAACAGGTTAGGTGAAAAGAAAAACATTTGGCAGGGCTAGCTACTCTGCTTCGATAGCTAATGCGTCACACCAATGTCTGAGCTATACACATTTTCTTTTAAGTAGTAGCTATCATGAGTTGCTTTGATATTATATATCGTGGGTTTATTTTTAATTTTTAAAATTACTTTAAAACATTGTATCAACCGGACCACAGCCAACCTTGCCAGAGTACCTTGCTGGCTAATAACTCCCTGGCCAAGTCTCTATAGTTAGTTAGGTAACTTCCTGTTAGCTCGCTGCTATAGCTAACAGGAAGTTACCCAACAGTACACTGGGCTACAGTGAAGTTAGCTCCGATTCATAACGTAGAAATAAGACAAGTTATCTAGCACAAAGTCCACCCCCCCCCCAAAAAAAATAAAAAATAATAATAATAATCATTCTCTAGTTACACATCTTGAATGTTCAGAAAGTGAAGTTAAAAAAAAAAAAAACGTTAGTAAAATTAGTCATTGGACGACAAGGTATTTAACCGTTGGTTGCTACAGTAACGTTAGCTAGTTAGCTGGCTAAGCTAACGTCGATACGTATCCTCTATACTACATATGTATCTATGATACAGCAACAACAAAAAAGACACCTATGTACCTAGTTAACGTTACACTAATCAAATCGTTTTCCAATGTAATGTGTATCGTATTTACCTGCGGAGATGAAAAACAAAGCGAGGTACAGCATGACTGCGCTGTTTATGTCCGGTTGAAAGCTGTTCTTGTTCTGGCGACTGTGTGAATTTGAATGGCGACTGTTCGGTTTTGAGCACTGCAATGCAGGGTGGAGGAGGAGGAGCCTGTCCAGGGTCTGAGCACTGCACTGCAGGGTGGAGGAGGAGGAGGAGCCTGTTCAGGGTCTGAGCACTGCACTGCAGGGTGGAGGAGGAGGAGCCTGTCCAGGGTCTGAGCACTGCAATGCAGGGTGGAGGAGGATGAGGAGCCTGTCCAGGGTCTGAGCACTGCAATGCAGGGTGGAGGAGGAGGAGGAGCCTGTTCAGGGTCTGAGCACTGCACTGCAGGGTGGAGGAGGAGGAGCCTGTCCAGGGTCTGAGCACTGCACTGCAGGGTGGAGGAGGAGGAGCCTGTCCAGGGTCTGAGCACTGCAATGCAGGGTGGAGGAGGAGGAGGAGCCTGTCCAGGGTCTGAGCACTGCACTGCAGGGTGGAGGAGAAGGAGGAGCCTGTCCAGGAGGAGGAGCCTGTCCAGGGTCTGAGCACTGCAATGCAGGGTGGAGGAGGAGGAGCCTGTCCAGGGTCTGAGCACTGCAATGCAGGGTGGAGGAGGAGGAGGAGCCTGTTCAGGGTCTGAGCACTGCAATGCAGGGTGGAGGAGGAGGAGCCTGTCCAGGGTCTGAGCACTGCAATGCAGGGTGGAGGAGGAGGAGGAGCCTGTCCAGGGTCTGAGCACTGCAATGCAGGGTGGAGGAGGAGGAGCCTGTCCAGGGTCTGAGCACTGCAATGCAGGGTGGAGGAGGAGGAGGAGCCTGTCCAGGGTCTGAGCGCTGCACTGCAGGGTGGAGGAGGAGGAGGAGCCTGTCCAGGGTCTGAGCACTGCACTGCAGGGTGGAGGAGGAGGAGGAGCCTGTCCAGGGTCTGAGCACTGCAATGCAGGGTGGAGGAGGAGGAGCCTGTCCAGGGTCTGAGCACTGCAATGCAGGGTGGAGGAGGAGGAGCCTGTCCAGGGTCTGAGCACTGCAATGCAGGGTGGAGGAGGAGGAGGAGCCTGTCCAGGGTCTGAGCACTGCAATGCAGGGTGGAGGAGGAGGAGGAGCCTGTCCAGGGTCTGAGCACTGCACTACAGGGTGGAGGAGGAGGAGGAGCCTGTCCAGGAGGAGGAGCCTGTCCAGGGTCTGAGCACTGCAATGCAGGGTGGAGGAGGAGGAGCCTGTCCAGGGTCTGAGCACTGCAATGCAGGGTGGAGGAGGAGGAGGAGCCTGTTCAGGGACTGAGCACTGCAATGCAGGGTGGAGGAGGAGGAGCCTGTCCAGGGTCTGAGCACTGCAATGCAGGGTGGAGGAGGAGGAGGAGCCTGCCCAGGGTCTGAGCACTGCACTACAGGGTGGAGGAGGAGGAGGAGCCTGTCCAGGGTCTGAGCACTGCACTGCAGGGTGGAGGAGGAGGAGGAGCCTGTCCAGGGTCTGAGCACTGCACTGCAGGGTGGAGGAGGAGGAGGAGCCTGTCCAGGGTCTGAGCACTGCAATGCAGGGTGGAGGAGGAGGAGCCTGTCCAGGGTCTGAGCACTGCAATGCAGGGTGGAGGAGGAGGAGCCTGTCCAGGGTCTGAGCACTGCAATGCAGGGTGGAGGAGGAGGAGCCTGTCCAGGGTCTGAGCACTGCAATGCAGGGTGGAGGAGGAGGAGGAGCCTGTCCAGGAGGAGGAGCCTGTCCAGGGTCTGAGCACTGCAATGCAGGGTGGAGGAGGAGGAGCCTGTCCAGGGTCTGAGCACTGCAATGCAGGGTGGAGGAGGAGGAGGAGCCTGTCCAGGGTCTGAGCACTGCACTACAGGGTGGAGGAGGAGGAGGAGCCTGTCCAGGGTCTGAGCACTGCAATGCAGGGTGGAGGAGGAGGAGGAGCCTGTCCAGGGTCTGAGCACTGCACTGCAGGGTGGAGGAGGAGGAGGAGCCTGTCCAGGGTCTGAGCACTGCACTGCAGGGTGGAGGAGGAGGAGGAGCCTGTCCAGGGTCTGAGCACTGCAATGCAGGGTGGAGGAGGAGGAGCCTGTCCAGGGTCTGAGCACTGCAATGCAGGGTGGAGGAGGAGGAGCCTGTCCAGGGTCTGAGCACTGCAATGCAGGGTGGAGGAGGAGGAGGAGCCTGTCCAGGGTCTGAGCACTGCAATGCAGGGTGGAGGAGGAGGAGGAGCCTGTCCAGGGTCTGAGCACTGCAATGCAGGGTGGAGGAGGAGGAGGAGCCTGTCCAGGGTCTGAGCACTGCAATGCAGGGTGGAGGAGGAGGAGCCTGTCCAGGGTCTGAGCACTGCAATGCAGGGTGGAGGAGGAGGAGGAGCCTGTCCAGGGTCTGAGCACTGCAATGCAGGGTGGAGGAGGAGGAGGAGCCTGTCCAGGGTCTAAGCACTGCACTACAGGGTGGAGGAGGAGGAGCCTGTCCAGGGTCTGAGCACTGCAATGCAGGGTGGAGGAGGAGGAGGAGCCTGTCCAGGGTCTGAGCACTGCACTGCAGGGTGGAGGAGGAGGAGGAGCCTGTCCAGGGTCTGAGCACTGCACTGCAGGGTGGAGGAGGAGGAGGAGCCTGTCCAGGGTCTGAGCACTGCAATGCAGGGTGGAGGAGGAGGAGGAGCCTGTCCAGGGTCTAAGCACTGCACTACAGGGTGGAGGAGGAGGAGCCTGTCCAGGGTCTGAGCACTGCAATGCAGGGTGGAGGAGGAGGAGGAGCCTGTCCAGGGTCTGAGCACTGCACTGCAGGGTGGAGGAGGAGGAGGAGCCTGTCCAGGGTCTGAGCACTGCACTGCAGGGTGGAGGAGGAGGAGGAGCCTGTCCAGGGTCTGAGCACTGCAATGCAGGGTGGAGGAGGAGGAGGAGCCTGTCCAGGGTCTGAGCACTGCAATGCAGGGTGGAGGAGGAGGAGGAGCCTGTCCAGGGTCTGAGCACTGCACTACAGGGTGGAGGAGGAGGAGCCTGTCCAGGGTCTGAGCACTGCAATGCAGGGTGGAGGAGGAGCCTGTCCAGGGTCTGAGCACTGCAATGCTGGGTGGAGGAGGAGGAGGAGCCTGTCCAGGGTCTGAGCACTGCACTGCAGGGTGGAGGAGGAGGAGCCTGTCCAGGGTCTGAGCACTGCACTGCAGGGTGGAGGAGGAGGAGCCTGTCCAGGGTCTGAGCACTGCACTACAGGGTGGAGGAGGAGGAGGAGCCTGTCCAGGGTCTGAGCACTGCACTACAGGGTGGAGGAGGAGGAGGAGCCTGTCCAGGGTCTGAGCACTGCAATGCAGGGTGGAGGAGGAGGAGGAGCCTGTCCAGGGTCTGAGCACTGCAATGCAGGGTGGAAGAGGAGGAGCCTGTCCAGGGTCTGAGCACTGCACTGCAGGGTGGAGGAGGAGGAGCCTGTCCAGGGTCTGAGCACTGCACTACAGGGTGGAGGAGGAGGAGCCTGTCCAGGGTCTGAGCACTGCACTGCAGGGTGGAGGAGGAGGAGGAGCCTGTCCAGGGTCTGAGCACTGCAATGCAGGGTGGAGGAGGATGAGGAGCCTGTCCAGGGTCTGAGCACTGCAATGCAGGGTGGAGGAGGAGGAGGAGCCTGTCCAGGGTCTGAGCACTGCAATGCAGGGTGGAGGAGGAGGAGGAGCCTGTCCAGGGTCTGAGCACTGCAATGCAGGGTGGAGGAGGAGGAGGAGCCTGTCCAGGGTCTGAGCACTGCAATGCAGGGTGGAGGAGGAGGAGCCTGTCCAGGGTCTGAGCACTGCAATGCAGGGTGTAGGAGGAGGAGGAGCCTGTCCAGGGTCTGAGCACTGCAATGCAGGGTGGAGGAGGAGGAGGAGCCTGTCCAGGGTCTGAGCACTGCAATGCAGGGTGGAGGAGGAGGAGGAGCCTGTCCAGGGTCTAAGCACTGCACTACAGGGTGGAGGAGGAGGAGCCTGTCCAGGGTCTGAGCACTGCAATGCAGGGTGGAGGAGGAGGAGGAGCCTGTCCAGGGTCTGAGCACTGCACTGCAGGGTGGAGGAGGAGGAGGAGCCTGTTCAGGGTCTGAGCACTGCACTGCAGGGTGGAGGAGGAGGAGGAGCCTGTCCAGGGTCTGAGCACTGCAATGCAGGGTGGAGGAGGAGGAGGAGCCTGTCCAGGGTCTGAGCACTGCACTGCAGGGTGGAGGAGGAGGAGGAGCCTGTCCAGGGTCTGAGCACTCCACTACAGGGGGGAGGAGGAGGAGCCTGTCCAGGGTCTGAGCACTGCACTACAGGGTGGAGGAGGAGGAGCCTGTCCAGGGTCTGAGCACTGCACTACAGGGTGGAGGAGGAGGAGGAGCCTGTCCAGGGTCTGAGCACTGCACTACAGGGTGGAGGAGGAGGAGCCTGTCCAGGGTCTAAGCACTGCAATGCAGGGTGGAGGAGGAGGAGGAGCCTGTCCAGGGTCTGAGCACTGCAATGCAGGGTGGAGGAGGAGGAGCCTGTCCAGGGTCTGAGCACTGCAATGCAGGGTGGAGGAGGAGGAGGAGACTGTCCAGGGTCTGAGCACTGCAATGCAGGGTGGAGGAGGAGGAGGAGCCTTTCCAGGGTCTGAGCACTGCACTACAGGGTGGAGGAGGAGGAGGAGCCTGTCCAGGGTCTGAGCACTGCACTGCAGGGTGGAGGAGGAGGAGGAGGAGCCTGTCCAGGGTCTGAGCACTGCACTACAGGGTGGAGGAGGAGGAGGAGGAGGAGGAGCCTGTCCAGGGTCTGAGCACTGCAATGCAGGGTGGAGGAGGAGCCTGTCCAGGGTCTGAGCACTGCAATGCAGGGTGGAGGAGGAGGAGGAGCCTGTCCAGGGTCTAAGCACTGCACTACAGGGTGGAGGAGGAGGAGCCTGTCCAGGGTCTGAGCACTGCAATGCAGGGTGGAGGAGGAGGAGGAGCCTGTCCAGGGTCTGAGCACTGCACTGCAGGGTGGAGGAGGAGGAGGAGCCTGTCCAGGGTCTGAGCACTGCACTGCAGGGTGGAGGAGGAGGAGGAGCCTGTCCAGGGTCTGAGCACTGCAATGCAGGGTGGAGGAGGAGGAGGAGCCTGTCCAGGGTCTGAGCACTGCAATGCAGGGTGGAGGAGGAGGAGGAGCCTGTCCAGGGTCTGAGCACTGCACTACAGGGTGGAGGAGGAGGAGCCTGTCCAGGGTCTGAGCACTGCAATGCAGGGTGGAGGAGGAGCCTGTCCAGGGTCTGAGCACTGCAATGCTGGGTGGAGGAGGAGGAGGAGCCTGTCCAGGGTCTGAGCACTGCACTGCAGGGTGGAGGAGGAGGAGCCTGTCCAGGGTCTGAGCACTGCACTGCAGGGTGGAGGAGGAGGAGCCTGTCCAGGGTCTGAGCACTGCACTACAGGGTGGAGGAGGAGGAGGAGCCTGTCCAGGGTCTGAGCACTGCACTACAGGGTGGAGGAGGAGGAGGAGCCTGTCCAGGGTCTGAGCACTGCAATGCAGGGTGGAGGAGGAGGAGGAGCCTGTCCAGGGTCTGAGCACTGCAATGCAGGGTGGAAGAGGAGGAGCCTGTCCAGGGTCTGAGCACTGCACTGCAGGGTGGAGGAGGAGGAGCCTGTCCAGGGTCTGAGCACTGCACTACAGGGTGGAGGAGGAGGAGCCTGTCCAGGGTCTGAGCACTGCACTGCAGGGTGGAGGAGGAGGAGGAGCCTGTCCAGGGTCTGAGCACTGCAATGCAGGGTGGAGGAGGATGAGGAGCCTGTCCAGGGTCTGAGCACTGCAATGCAGGGTGGAGGAGGAGGAGGAGCCTGTCCAGGGTCTGAGCACTGCAATGCAGGGTGGAGGAGGAGGAGGAGCCTGTCCAGGGTCTGAGCACTGCAATGCAGGGTGGAGGAGGAGGAGGAGCCTGTCCAGGGTCTGAGCACTGCAATGCAGGGTGGAGGAGGAGGAGCCTGTCCAGGGTCTGAGCACTGCAATGCAGGGTGTAGGAGGAGGAGGAGCCTGTCCAGGGTCTGAGCACTGCAATGCAGGGTGGAGGAGGAGGAGGAGCCTGTCCAGGGTCTGAGCACTGCAATGCAGGGTGGAGGAGGAGGAGGAGCCTGTCCAGGGTCTAAGCACTGCACTACAGGGTGGAGGAGGAGGAGCCTGTCCAGGGTCTGAGCACTGCAATGCAGGGTGGAGGAGGAGGAGGAGCCTGTCCAGGGTCTGAGCACTGCACTGCAGGGTGGAGGAGGAGGAGGAGCCTGTTCAGGGTCTGAGCACTGCACTGCAGGGTGGAGGAGGAGGAGGAGCCTGTCCAGGGTCTGAGCACTGCAATGCAGGGTGGAGGAGGAGGAGGAGCCTGTCCAGGGTCTGAGCACTGCACTGCAGGGTGGAGGAGGAGGAGGAGCCTGTCCAGGGTCTGAGCACTGCACTACAGGGTGGAGGAGGAGGAGCCTGTCCAGGGTCTGAGCACTGCACTACAGGGTGGAGGAGGAGGAGCCTGTCCAGGGTCTGAGCACTGCACTACAGGGTGGAGGAGGAGGAGCCTGTCCAGGGTCTGAGCACTGCACTACAGGGTGGAGGAGGAGGAGCCTGTCCAGGGTCTAAGCACTGCAATGCAGGGTGGAGGAGGAGGAGGAGCCTGTCCAGGGTCTGAGCACTGCAATGCAGGGTGGAGGAGGAGGAGGAGCCTGTCCAGGGTCTAAGCACTGCACTACAGGGTGGAGGAGGAGGAGCCTGTCCAGGGTCTGAGCACTGCAATGCAGGGTGGAGGAGGAGGAGGAGCCTGTCCAGGGTCTGAGCACTGCACTGCAGGGTGGAGGAGGAGGAGGAGCCTGTTCAGGGTCTGAGCACTGCACTGCAGGGTGGAGGAGGAGGAGGAGCCTGTCCAGGGTCTGAGCACTGCAATGCAGGGTGGAGGAGGAGGAGGAGCCTGTCCAGGGTCTGAGCACTGCACTGCAGGGTGGAGGAGGAGGAGGAGCCTGTCCAGGGTCTGAGCACTGCACTACAGGGTGGAGGAGGAGGAGCCTGTCCAGGGTCTGAGCACTGCACTACAGGGTGGAGGAGGAGGAGCCTGTCCAGGGTCTGAGCACTGCACTACAGGGTGGAGGAGGAGGAGCCTGTCCAGGGTCTGAGCACTGCACTACAGGGTGGAGGAGGAGGAGCCTGTCCAGGGTCTAAGCACTGCAATGCAGGGTGGAGGAGGAGGAGGAGCCTGTCCAGGGTCTGAGCACTGCAATGCAGGGTGGAGGAGGAGGAGCCTGTCCAGGGTCTGAGCACTGCAATGCAGGGTGGAGGAGGAGGAGGAGACTGTCCAGGGTCTGAGCACTGCAATGCAGGGTGGAGGAGGAGGAGGAGCCTTTCCAGGGTCTGAGCACTGCACTACAGGGTGGAGGAGGAGGAGGAGCCTGTCCAGGGTCTGAGCACTGCACTGCAGGGTGGAGGAGGAGGAGGAGGAGGAGGAGGAGGAGGAGGAGGAGCCTGTCCAGGGTCTGAGCACTGCACTACAGGGTGGAGGAGGAGGAGGAGGAGGAGGAGCCTGTCCAGGGTCTGAGCACTGCACTGCAGGGTGGAGGAGGAGGAGCCTGTCCAGGGTCTAAGCACTGCAATGCACTGCAGGGTGGAGTGGGGGTGGTGGAGGAGGGCTGCACTGGGTTTATAGCATGTCTCATAGTCAGGTGACTTCTGAGCCTGGACATGTGACGGTCTTGTCTGGGTCTATTTGATTGATCAGCGTTTACCTCAACAAATAAACATGTACTGTCCTTTTTTCTTTTTTTTTTGCCTTTGAAAAAATAGTTTTGTTGATCATTATGTAAGGTATCATTATTGTAGTTATATGTAGACAAACATAGCCTACTCATTATCACCCCCCCCCACACACACACACACACACACACACATATATGACTAAAAAGGTTGCAGTTGTAAATGACAACTTGTTCTCAACTGGCCTACCCGGTTAAATTAAGTTGAAATAAAAAAAATCAATTAATCAAAAGGCTATAAGGTCTTTATTTCTCCACACGTTGCCTGGATTGATACAAATTAGTAGCCTATGATAATTAGGAGTGCAATTAAAGCACATGATAAGATCACTGAGTCCTGTGGGTGATTTACATTTACATTTAAGTCATTTAGCAGACGCTCTTATCCAGAGCGACTTACATCACTGTATTCAAATATTTAACTGATCTAATGAAACCTGATTTGATTTCTACTGAGTGTTGGTACTCAATTTAGTGAATTTACATGCAAATAATCCAATTTTAACACACCGAGGAGTTTAGTTTAGGGTTATCTTTGCATAGCCTTTCCCATCCTCGCCCCAGGGAATATGTAGGCCTACTACTGTAATGTATTGCTCCAGGCCACATTTATTTTATGTGATTACGTTTTACAGGATGGATTGTGAGAGAGAGAACAGACACATTTCCTCAAATATAGGCTAGGCCTACATTGCCTTATGACAGACTGTTAAATATATATATATATGCCATTTAGCAGACGCTTTTATCCAAAGCGACTTACAGTCATGTGTGCATACATTCTACGTATGGGTGGTCCCGGGAATCGAACCCACTACCCTGGCGTTACAAGCGCCATGCTCTACCAACTGAGCTACAGAAGGACCACAATAGCCATCACTAGCATATTAGAGGCTGCTGCCCCATATACATAGACTTTAAATCACTGGCCACTTCAATAAATGGAACACTAGTCACTTTAATAATGTTTACATATTTTGCATTGCTCATCTCATATGTACATACTGTATTCTATCCTATTCTACTGTATCTTAGTCTATAACGCTCTGACATCCCTCGTCCAAATACTTATATATTCTTAATTCCATTCCTTTACTTTAGATTGTGTTGTATTGTATTGTTAGCTGTTACATGTTAGATATTACAAGAAACACAAGCATTTCGCTACACCCGCAATAACATCTGCTAAACACATGTATGTGACCAATAACATTTGATTTGATGTGATGTGGTGCAACAGTACAGAACCTCAAGCTGATGATCCTCAAACGGAACCAATATTTTTCCCTTTTTGTATTTTACTGTTGGGAAATGTTTCCATCAGGGATTCACAGTGGGTTTTTTTTATACCAACATCAGTATGTATTTTATTGGAAATTGAATGAAATGATTAATGACTTAAGTTTTATCTTGTATAGCATACAATTTGAATGAAATGATTAATGACTTAAGTTTTATCTTGTATAGCATACAATTTGTATTTGACTTTAATGTTAAATGTTGCTGTTACAGTGCCCTCAGAAAGTATTCATACCCCTTGACTCATTCCAAAGGTTGTTGAGTTATAGTCTGAATTTAAAATTGACTACATTTTTTTAAATTTTTGTCTCACCCAATCTACACACAAATCTTAATTGAATCATTGTTAAATTCAAACTGTAACACAACAGAATGTGAAAAAAAAGTCAAACGGGTGTGAATGCTTTTATGTAAAGTGTCCCTTGTAAAAGTTCAATTCTCCCTGGAAAAAGTAAAGTCAGTGTCACGTCTACTCCCACTCCTCCCCTCCGGCGTTCGACGTCGCCGGGATACTAAGCACCGGTCCTGGCAACCCATCATTACTCACACCTGGCAAGCCATCATTACTCACACCTGGCAACCCATCACTACTCACACCTGGCAAGCCATCATTACTCACACCTGGCAACCCATCACTACTCACACCTAGCAAGCCATCATTACTCACACCTGGCAAGCCATCATAATTCACACCTGGCAAGCCATCATTACTCACACCTGGCAACCCATCATTACTCACACCTGGTAACCCATCATTACTCACAACTGGCAAACCATCATTACTCACACCTGGCAACCCATCATTACTCACACCTGGCAACCCATCATTACTCACACCTGGCAACCCATCACTACTCACACCTGGCAAGCCATCATTACTCACACCTGGCAACCCATCACTACTCACACCTGGCAAGCCATCATTACTCACACCTGGCAAGCCATCATAATTCACACCTGGCAAGCCATCATTACTCACACCTGGCAACCCATCATTACTCACACCTGGTAACCCATCATTACTCACACCTGGCAAACCATCATTACTCACACCTGGCAACCCATCATTACTCACACCTGGCAACCCATCATTACTCACACCTGGCAACCCATCATTACTCACACCTGGCAAACCATCATTACTCACACCTGGCAAACCATCATTACTCACACCTGGCAACCCATCATTACTCACACCTGGCAACCCATTATTACTCACACCTGGCAACCCATCATTACTCACACCTGGCAAACCATCATTACTCACACCTGGCAAACCATCATTACTCACACCTGGCAAACCATCATTACTCACACCTGGCAACCCATCATTACTCACACCTGGCAACCCATCATTACTCACACCTGGCAAACCTGGTCCTTCTGTAGCACAGTTGGTAGAGCATGGCGCTTGTAACGCCAGGGTAGTGGGTTCGATTCCCGGGACCACCCATACGTAGAATCTATGCACACATGACTGTAAGTCGCTTTGGATAAAAGCGTCTGCTAAATGGCATATATTATTATTATTATTATTATATTATCATTACGTGCGGTGGCTTCTCTCCTCGCTTTCCTCTCCATTTCCAGTTCAAGCGTCGTATTGTCGAACACATCACAACACCACTCACCCTCACTGTGCCCCCGGACACCTATGCACCAGGAAAGCCTTCCTCATCATCATCATCATCATCATCATCATCATCATCATCATCATCACGTACAAAGCCACAGCCTCCCGTGGCTTCAACATCATAACCATCTCCTGGGCAAGGATGAGAATCACCAGGATGCCAGAGGACCTGCATTCCCTCACCTTGTGGTTCCACGTCTGTTGAGAGTCCAGGTAGCGCCCACCAGCCTCCAGCCCATCCCTCCCGTGTTTGGGGACATAGATGTGGGACATCCGCCAGGCTCTGGAGAAGGAACCCGCGCCCGTTACCTGCCCACCTGAACGCATTTACTGTACGTTCCCTGTTGACCTGAGCGCACACATCCCTGACCACTGGATACCACTGGTATCACTCGCACTATTCACTCCAACTCTGAGAAATACCGGTGGCCCACTTTGGCGTAGGACGTGGCCCACTTTGGCATAGGACGTGGCCCACTTTGGCGTAGGACGTGGCTCACTTTGGCGTAGGATGTGGCCCACTTTGGTGTAGGACATGGCTCACTTTGGTGTAGGACGTGGCCCACTTTGGCGTAGGACGTGGCTCACTTTGGCATAGGACGTGGCCCACTTTGGTGTAGGACGTGGCTCACTTCGGTGTAGGACGTGGCTCACTTTGGCATAGGACGTGGCTCACTTCGGCGTAGGACGTGGCTCACTTTGGCGTAGGACGTGGCTCACTTTGGCGTAGGACGTGGCTCACTTTGGCGTAGGACGTGGCTCACTTTGGCGTAGGACGTGGCTCACTTTGGCATAGGACGTGGCAAACTCTATCAACTCATGCTTAGTATGTGCCCAAACAAAAATCCCCCCAGCAGGGAAACGCCTTCCCCTTCCCGTGCCTCAGCGTCCGTGGTCACATCTGTCCTTACCCCCCCACCGACGGTTGGTGGACAGATTCTCTAAATCATACCGGTTTTTATTCCTCTCTCTGTGGTCTCCCTCCCGCTCTCCAGGTCACTGGCGGCACTGTTCCAGCAGGTTTTCAGGTACTATGGCCTTCCAGAGGACATCGTCTCCGACCGTGGCTCCCAATTTACGTCACGGGTATGGAAGGCACTCATGGAGGGGTCACCAAGGGGTCACTGTCAGCCTCACTTCTGATTCCCAGCCTCAGTCCAACGGGCAAGTGGAGAGGATGAACCAGAAGCTGGGGAGGTTCCTCAGAAGTCACTGCCAGGAGCTGCAGGGGGAGTTGGCCCGATTCCTTCCCTCCCTGTAAACCCAGAATTCATGACGTCACTTCTCCACCGGACGGACTCCCTTCCAATGTGTCCTGAGTTATCAGCCAGCCATGGCTTCGCGACCAATATATTGTATCAGTGTATGAATACCATAGACAGTATAAATGTCGACTTGATTTACTGCCTTATTTCTGCGACGTGTTTAGAAGGCCTATTTACAGGAGCAATGCCATAACTTTGCATGTGTGTGCCCTGTATTACATTGATTACTTTATTTAAATTGTTATTTTATTTTTATTAACTAGGACTTATTTGTATGTATTATGAAGCGTTAAACGCTACACACCATCATCATATATCTTTATGTACATATTATTTATCCCTTTACACTTGTGTGTGTATAAGGTAGTAGTTTTGGAATTGTTAGGTTAGATTACTCGTTGGTTTAATTACTGCATCGTCGAAAATAGAAGCACAAACATTTCGCTACACTCGCATTAACATCTGCTAACCATGTGTATGTGACAAATACATTTTGATTTGATTTTATTTGAGAATACGATGCCGCGTTTTCTGGAAGTATTCAGACCTCTTGTTGACTTTTTCCACATTTTTCTTATGTTACAACCGTATTCTAAATCAATCTACACACAATACTACATAATGACAAACGCAAAAACAGGTTTTTATTTTTTTTAAATACAAATCTGAAATATCACATTTTACGTAAGTATTCGGACACTTTACTACTAGTACTTTGTTGAAGAACCTTTGGCAGCGATTACAGCTGTGAGTCTTTCTGGGTAAGTCTCTAAGAGCTTTGCACACCTGGATTTGGGGAGTTTCTCCCATTCTTCTCTGCAGATCCTCTCAAGCTCTGTCAGGTTGGATGGGGAGTGTTACTGTATTCATACCCCTGAGTCAATACATGTCAGAATCACCTTTGGCAGTGATTACAGCTGTGAGTCTTTCTGGGTAAGTCACTAAGAGCTTTGCACACCTGGATTATACAGTACTTACACCTGATTATTTTTTAAATTCTTCAAGCTCTGTCAAGTTGGTTGTTGATCGTTGTAAGACAGCCATAGATTTAAGCTGATTTAAGTCAAATCTGTAACTAGGCAACTCAAGAACATTGATACAGTAGTTTCATTTTTAGTTATGACGGTATGATAAGCACTAAGCAGATGTCAAAAAGCCTACTTTAAAGTAGAAGGAGATGAGTCTACTTTAAAGTAGAAGGAGATGAGTCTACTTTAAAGTAGAAGGAGATGAGTCTACTTTACAGTAGCAGGAGATGATCCTACTTTACAGTAGACAATGAGTCTACTTTAAAGTAGAAGGAGATGAGTCTACTTTACAGTAGCAGAGGATGAGTCTACTTTACAGTTGCAGGAGATGAGTCTACTTTACAGTAGCAGGAGATGATCCTACTTTACAGTAGCAGGAGATGAGTCTACTTTACAGTAGCAGGAGATGAGTCTACTTTACAGTACCAGGAGATGATCCTACTTTACAGTAGACAAGGAGTCTACTTTACAGTAGCAGGAGATGATCCTACTTTACAGTAGCAGGAGATGAGTCTACTTTACAGTAGAAGATGAGTCTACTTTACAGTAGCAGGAGATGATCCTACTTTACAGTAGCAGGAGATGAGTCTACTTTACAGTAGCAGGAGATGAGTCTACTTTACAGGAGCAGGAGATGAGTCTACTTTACAGGAGCAGGAGATGAGTCTACTTTACAGTAGCAGGAGATGATCCTACTTTAAAGTAGTAGGAGATGAGTCTACTTTACAGTTGAAGATGAGTCTACTTTACAGTAGCAGGAGATTATCCTACTTTACAGGAGCAGGAGATGAGTCTACTTTACAGTAGCAGGAGATGAGTCTACTTTACAGTAGACAAGGAGTCTACTTTACAGTAGCAGGAGATGGTCCTACTTTACAGTAGCAGGAGATGATCCTACTTTACAGTTGAAGATGAGTCTACTTTACAGTAGCAGGAGATGAGTCTACTTTACAGTAGCAGGAGATGAGTCTACTTTACAGGAGCAGGAGATGTTCCTACTTTACAGTAGCAGGAGATGATCCTACTTTACAGTAGAAGGAGATGAGTCTACTTTACAGTAGCAGGAGATGAGTCTACTTTACAGTAGAAGGAGATGATTCTACTTTACAGTAGCAGGAGATGAGTCTACTTTACAGGAGCAGGAGATGTGTCTACTTTACAGTAGCAGGAGATGAGTCTACTTTACAGTAGCAGGAGATGAGTCTACTTTACAGGAGCAGGAGATGAGTCTACTTTACAGTAGCAGGAGATGATCCTACTTTACAGGAGCAGGAGATGTTCCTACTTTACAGTAGCAGGAGATGTTCCTACTTTACAGTAGCAGGAGATGATCCTACTTTACAGTAGAAGGAGATTATCCTACTTAACAGTAGAAGGAGATTAGTCTACTTTACAGTAGCAGGAGATAATCCTACTTTACAGTAGCAGGAGATGATCCTACTTTACAGTAGAAGGAGATTAGTCTACTTTACAGTAGAAGATGAGTCTACTTTACAGTAGCAGGAGATGAGTGTACTATACAGTAGAAGGAGATGATCCTACTTTACAGTAGTAGATGAGTCTACTTTACAGTAGCAGGAGATGAGTAAAAAAATCATATACCTAGCTGGGTATTGTAACAAAACCAATTATTAGCCTGCTAATATTGTTGCACTCGCTAAGTCTCCTGGTCTTAGTAACTTGTCTGTAACCTGATTTGATGTGTGCAGTCCCAGCAGATTATTCGTTGTTCAAAGTGCTTTTCCCAAAATACATTTATACAACAACAAAAATGACAAAAAAGCAAAGATTAAAAACTCAAAGTTAAGGCCTCCTGGCCACCAAACTAAACCTCACAGCCTGGTTACTGCTGCCTCCTGGCCACCAAACTAAACCTCACAGCCTGGTTACTGCTGCCTCCTGGCCACCAAACTAAACCTCACAGCCTCACAGCCTGGTTACTGCTGCCTCCTGGCCACCAAACTAAACCTCACAGCCTGGTTACTGCTGCCTCCTGGCCACCAAACTAAACCTCACAGCCTGGTTACTGCTGCCTCCTGGCCACCAAACTAAACCTCACAGCCTGGTTACTGCTGCCTCCCGGCTACCAAACTAAACCTCACAGCCTGGTCACTGCTGCCTCCCGGCCACCAAACTAAACCTCACAGCCTGGTTACTGCTGCCTCCCGGCTACCAAACTAAACCTCACAGCCTGGTTACTGCTGCCTCCTGGCCACCAAACTAAACCTCACAGCCTGGTTACTGCTGCCTCCTGGCCACCAAACTAAACCTCACAGCCTGGTTACTGCTGCCTCCTGGCCACCAAACTAAACCTCACAGCCTGGTTACTGCTGCCTCCTGGCCACCAAACTAAACCTCACAGCCTGGTTACTGCTGCCTCCTGGCCACCAAACTAAACCTCACAGCCTGGTTACTGCTGCCTCCTGGCCACCAAACTAAACCTCACAGCCTGGTTACTGCTGCCTCCTGGCCACCAAACTAAACCTCACAGCCTGGTTACTGCTGCCTCCTGGCCACCAAACTAAACCTCACAGCCTGGTTACTGCTGCCTCCTGGCCACCAAACTAAACCTCACAGCCTCACAGCCTGGTTACTGCTGCCTCCTGGCCACCAAACTAAACCTCACAGCCTCACAGCCTGGTCACTGCTGCCTCCTGGCCACCAAACTAAACCTCACAGCCTGGTTACTGCTGCCTCCCGGCCACCAAACTAAACCTCACAGCCTCACAGCCTGGTTACTGCTGCCTCCTGGCCACCAAACTAAACCTCACAGCCTCACAGCCTGGTTACTGCTGCCTCCTGGCCACCAAACTAAACCTCACAGCCTGGTTACTGCTGCCTCCCGGCCACCAAACTAAACCTCACAGCCTCACAGCCTGGTTACTGCTGCCTCCCGGCCACCAAACTAAACCTCACAGCCTCACAGCCTGGTTACTGCTGCCTCCTGGCCACCAAACTAAACCTCACAGCCTCACAGCCTGGTTACTGCTGCCTCCTGGCCACCAAACTAAACCTCACAGCCTCACAGCCTGGTTACTGCTGCCTCCCGGCCACCAAACTAAACCTCACAGCCTGGTTACTGCTGCCTCCTGGCCACCAAACTAAACCTCACAGCCTGGTCACTGCTGCCTCCTGGCCACCAAACTAAACCTCACAGCCTCACAGCCTGGTTACTGCTGCCTCCTGGCCACCAAACTAAACCTCACAGCCTGGTTACTGCTGCCTCCCGGCTACCAAACTAAACCTCACAGCCTGGTTACTGCTGCCTCCCAACCACTAAACTAAACTTTACAGCCTGGTTACTGCTGCCACCTGGCCACCAAACTAAACCTCACAGCCTGGTTACTGCTGCCTCCTGGCCACCAAACTAAACCTCACAGCCTCACAGCCTGGTTACTGCTGCCTCACGGCCACCAAACTAAACCTTACAGCCTCACAGGCTGGTTACTGCTGCCTCCTGGCAACCAAACTAAACCTCACTGCCTCACAGCCTGGTTACTGCTGCCTCCTGGCCACCAAACTAAACCTCACAGCCTGGTTACTGCTGCCTCCTGGCCACCAAACTAAACCTCACAGCCTGGTTACTGCTGCCTCCCAACCACCAAACTAAACCTCACAGCCTGGTTACTGCTGCCTCCCGGCTACCAAACTAAACCTCACAGCCTGGTTACTGCTGCCTCCCGGCCACCAAACTAAACCTCACAGCCTGGTTACTGCTGCCTCCTGGCCACCAAACTAAACCTCACAGCCTGGTTACTGCTGCCTCCTGGCCACCAAACTAAACCTCACAGCCTGGTTACTGCTGCCTCCTGGCCACCAAACTAAACCTCACAGCCTGGTTACTGCTGCCTCCTGGCCACCAAACTAAACCTCACAGCCTGGTTACTGCTGCCTCCTGGCCACCAAACTAAACCTCACAGCCTGGTTACTGCTGCCTCCTGGCCACCAAACTAAACCTCACAGCCTGGTTACTGCTGCCTCCTGGCCACCAAACTAAACCTCACAGCCTGGTCACTGCTGCCTCCCGGCTACCAAACTAAACCTCACAGCCTGGTTACTGCTGCCTCCCGGCCACCAAACTAAACCTCACAGCCTGGTTACTGCTGCCTCCTGGCCACCAAACTAAACCTCACAGCCTCACAGCCTGGTCACTGCTGCCTCCCGGCCACCAAACTAAACCTCACAGCCTGGTCACTGCTGCCTCCCGGCCACCAAACTAAACCTCACAGCCTCACAGCCTGGTTACTGCTGCCTCCTGGCCACCAAACTAAACCTCACAGCCTCACAGCCTGGTCACTGCTGCCTCCCGGCCACCAAACTAAACCTCACAGCCTGGTTACTGCTGCCTCCCGGCTACCAAACTAAACCTCACAGCCTCACAGCCTGGTTACTGCTGCCTCCCGGCCACCAAACTAAACCTCACAGCCTCACAGCCTGGTTACTGCTGCCTCCTGGCCACCAAACTAAACCTCACAGCCTCACAGCCTGGTTACTGCTGCCTCCTGGCCACCAAACTAAACCTCACAGCCTGGTTACTGCTGCCTCCTGGCCACCAAACTAAACCTCACAGCCTGGTCACTGCTGCCTCCCGGCCACCAAACTAAACCTCACAGCCTCACAGCCTGGTTACTGCTGCCTCCTGGCCACCAAACTAAACCTCACAGCCTGGTTACTGCTGCCTCCCGGCTACCAAACTAAACCTCACAGCCTGGTTACTGCTGCCTCCCAACCACTAAACTAAACTTTACAGCCTGGTTACTGCTGCCACCTGGCCACCAAACTAAACCTCACAGCCTGGTTACTGCTGCCTCCTGGCCACCAAACTAAACCTCACAGCCTCACAGCCTGGTTACTGCTGCCTCACGGCCACCAAACTAAACCTTACAGCCTCACAGGCTGGTTACTGCTGCCTCCCGGCCACCAAACTAAACCTCACAGCCTCACAGCCTGGTTACTGCTGCCTCCTGGCCACGAAACTAAACCTCACAGCCTCACAGCCTGGTTACTGCTGCCTCCTGGCCACCAAACTAAACCTCACAGCCTCACAGCCTGGTTACTGCTGCCCCCTGGACACCAAACTAAACCTCACAGCCTCACAGCCTGGTTACTGCTGCCTCCTGGCCACCAAACTAAACCTCACAGCCTGGTTACTGCTGCCTCCCGGCCACCAAACTAAACCTCACAGCCTGATTACTGCTGCCTCCCGGCCACCAAACGAAACCTCACAGCCTGGTTACTGCTGCCTCCTGGGCACCAAACTAAACCTCACAGCCTGGTTACTGCTGCCTCCCGGCTACCAAACTAAACCTCACAGCCTGGTTACTGCTGCCTCCCAACCACTAAACTAAACTTTACAGCCTGGTTACTGCTGCCACCTGGCCACCAAACTAAACCTCACAGCCTGGTTACTGCTGCCTCCTGGCCACCAAACTAAACCTCACAGCCTCACAGCCTGGTTACTGCTGCCTCACGGCCACCAAACTAAACCTTACAGCCTCACAGGCTGGTTACTGCTGCCTCCTGGCCACCAAACTAAACCTCACAGCCTCATAGCCTGGTTACTGCTGCCTCCTGGCCACGAAACTAAACCTCACAGCCTCACAGCCTGGTTACTGCTGCCTCCTGGCCACCAAACTAAACCTCACAGCCTCACAGCCTGGTTACTGCTGCCCCCTGGACACCAAACTAAACCTCACAGCCTCACAGCCTGGTTACTGCTGCCTCCTGGCCACCAAACTAAACCTCACAGCCTGGTTACTGCTGCCTCCCGGCCACCAAACTAAACCTCACAGCCTGATTACTGCTGCCTCCCGGCCACCAAACGAAACCTCACAGCCTGGTTACTGCTGCCTCCTGGGCACCAAACTAAATCTCACAGCCTGGTTACTGCTGCCTCCCGGCTACCAAACTAAACCTCACAGCCTGGTTACTGCTGCCTCCCAACCACTAAACTAAACTTTACAGCCTGGTTACTGCTGCCACCTGGCCACCAAACTAAACCTCACAGCCTGGTTACTGCTGCCTCCTGGCCACCAAACTAAACCTCACAGCCTCACAGCCTGGTTACTGCTGCCTCACGGCCACCAAACTAAACCTTACAGCCTCACAGGCTGGTTACTGCTGCCTCCCGGCCACCAAACTAAACCTCACAGCCTCATAGCCTGGTTACTGCTGCCTCCTGGCCACGAAACTAAACCTCACAGCCTCACAGCCTGGTTACTGCTGCCTCCTGGCCACCAAACTAAACCTCACAGCCTCACAGCCTGGTTACTGCTGCCCCTGGACACCAAACTAAACCTCACAGCCTGGTTACTGCTGCCTCCTGGCCACCAAACGAAACCTCACAGCCTGGTTACTGCTGCCTCCTGGGCACCAAACTAAACCTCACAGCCTGGTTACTGCTGCCTCCCGGCTACCAAACTAAACCTCACAGCCTGGTTACTGCTGCCTCCCAACCACTAAACTAAACTTTACAGCCTGGTTACTGCTGCCACCTGGCCACCAAACTAAACCTCACAGCCTGGTTACTGCTGCCTCCTGGCCACCAAACTAAACCTCACAGCCTCACAGCCTGGTTACTGCTGCCTCACGGCCACCAAACTAAACCTTACAGCCTCACAGGCTGGTTACTGCTGCCTCCCGGCCACCAAACTAAACCTCACAGCCTCATAGCCTGGTTACTGCTGCCTCCTGGCCACGAAACTAAACCTCACAGCCTCACAGCCTGGTTACTGCTGCCTCCTGGCCACCAAACTAAACCTCACAGCCTCACAGCCTGGTTACTGCTGCCCCCTGGACACCAAACTAAACCTCACAGCCTCACAGCCTGGTTACTGCTGCCTCCTGGCCACCAAACTAAACCTCACAGCCTGGTTACTGCTGCCTCCCGGCCACCAAACTAAACCTCACAGCCTGATTACTGCTGCCTCCCGGCCACCAAACGAAACCTCACAGCCTGGTTACTGCTGCCTCCTGGGCACCAAACTAAACCTCACAGCCTGGTCACTGCTACCTCCTGGCCACCAAACTAAACCTCACAGCCTCACAGCCTGGTTACTGCTGCCTCCCAGCCAGTAAACTAAACCTCACAGCCTGGTTACTGCTGCCCCCTGGCCAACAAACTAAACCTCACAGCCTGGTTACTGCTGCCTCCTGGCCACCAAACTAAACCTCACAGCCTGGTTACTGCTGCCTCCCGGTCACCAAACTAAACGTCACATCCTGGTTATTGCTGCCTCCCGGCTACCAAACTAAACCTCACAGCCTGGTTACTGCTGCCCCCTGGCCACCAAACTAAACCTCACAGCCTGGTTACTGCTGCCTCCTGGCCACCAAACTAAACCTCACAGCCTCACAGCCTGGTTACTGCTGCCTCCCGGCCACCAAACTAAACCTCACAGCCTGGTTACTGCTGCCTCCCGGCCACCAAACTAAACCTCACAGCCTCACAGCCTGGTACTGCTGCCTCCCGGCCACCAAACTAAACTCAAATCAAATCAAATCAAATTTATTTATATAGCCCTTCGTACATCAGCTGATATCTCAAAGTGTTGTACAGAAACCCAGCCTAAAACCCCAAACAGCAAACAATGCAGGTGTAAAAGCACGGTGGCTAGGAAAAACTCCCTAGAAAGGCCAAAACCTAGGAAGAAACCTAGAGAGGAACCGGGCTATGTGGGGTGGCCAGTCCTCTTCTGGCTGTGCCGGGTAGAGATTATAACAGAACATGACCAAGATGTTCAAATGTTCATAAATGACCAGCATGGTCGAATAATAATAAGGCAGAACAGTTGAAACTGGAGCAGCAGCACAGTCAGGTGGACTGGGGACAGCAAGGAGCCATCATGTCAGGTAGTCCTGGGGCACGGTCCTAGGGCTCAGGTCCTCCGAGAGAGAGAAAGAAAGAGAGAATTAGAGAGAGCATATGTGGGGTGGCCAGTCCTCTTCTGGCTGTGCGGGTGGAGATTATAACAGAACGTGGCCAAGATGTTCAAATGTTCATAAATGACCAGCATGGTTGAATAATAGTAAGGCAGAACAGTTGAAACTGGAGCAGGAGCATGGCCAGGTGGACTGGGGACAGCAAGGAGTCCTCATGTCAGGTAGTCCTGGGACATGGTCCTAGGGCCCAGGCCAGTTGAAACTGGAGCAGCAGCATGGCCAGGTGGACTGGGGACAGCAAGGAGTCATCATGTCAGGTAGTCCTGGGGCATGGTCCTAGGGCTCAGGTCCTCCGAGAGAGAGAAAGAAAGAGAGAAGGAGAGAATTAGAGAACGCACACTTAGATTCACACAGGACACCGAATAGGACAGGAGAAGTACTCCAGATATAACAAACTGACCCTAGCCCCCGACACATAAACTACTGCAGCATAAATACTGGAGGCTGAGACAGGAGGGGTCAGGAGACACTGTGGCCCCATCCGAGGACACCCCGGACAGGGCCAAACAGGAAGGATATAACCCCACCCACTTTGCCAAAGCACAGCCCCACACCACTAGAGGGATATCTTCAACCACCAACTTACCATCCTGAGACAAGGCCGAGTATAGCCCACAAAGATCTCCGCCACGGTACAACACAAGGGGGGCAACCCAGACAGGCCGACCACAACAGTGAATCAACCCACCCAGGTGACGCACCCCCCCCCCAGGGACGGCACGAGAGAGCCCCAGCAAGCCAGTGACTCAGCCCCCGTAACAGGGTTAGAGGCAGAGAATCCCAGTGGAAAGAGGGGAACCGGCCAGGCAGAGACAGCAAGGGCGGTTCGTTGCTCCAGAGCCTTTCCATTCACCTTCCCACTCCTGGGCCAGACTACACTCAATCATATGACCCACTGAAGAGATGAGTCTTCAGTAAAGACTTAAAGGTTGAGACCGAGTTTGCGTCTCTGACATGGGTAGGCAGACCGTTCCATAAAAATGGAGCTCTATAGGAGAAAGCCCTGCCTCCAGCTGTTTGCTTAGAAATTCTAGGGACAATTAGGAGGCCTGCGTCTTGTGACCGTAGCGTACGTGTAGGTATGTACGGCAGGACCAAATCAGAGAGGTAGGTAGGAGCAAGCCCATGTAATGCTTTGTAGGTTAGCAGTAAAACCTTGAAATCAGCCCTTGCTTTGACAGGAAGCCAGTGTAGAGAGGCTAGCACTGGAGTAATATGATCAAATTTTTTGGTTCTAGTCAGGATTCTAGCAGCCGTATTTAGCACTAACTGAAGTTTATTTAGTGCTTTATCCGGGTAGCCGGAAAATAGAGCATTGCAGTAGTCTAACCTAGAAGTGACAAAAGCATGGATTAATTTTTCTGCATCATTTTTGGACAGAAAGTTTCTGATTTTTGCAATGTTACGTAGATGGAAAAAAGCTGTCCTCGAAATGGTCTTGATATGTTCTTCAAAAGAGAGATCAGGGTCCAGAGTAACGCCGAGGTCCTTCACAGTTTTATTTGAGACGACTGTACAACCATTAAGATTAATTGTCAGATTCAACAGAAGATCTCTTTGTTTCTTGGGACCTAGAACAAGCATCTCTGTTTTGTCCGAGTTTAATAGTAGAAAGTTTGCAGCCATCCACTTCCTTATGTCTGAAACACATGCTTCTAGCGAGGGCAATTTTGGGGCTTCACCATGTTTCATTGAAATGTACAGCTGTGTGTCATCCGCATAGCAGTGAAAGTTTACATTATGTTTTTGAATAACATCCCCAAGAGGTAAAATATATAGTGAAAACAATAGTGGTCCTAAAACAGAACCTTGAGGAACACCGAAATGTACAGTTGATTTGTCAGAGGACAAACCATTCACAGAGACAAACTGATATCTTTCCGACAGATAAGACCTAAACCAGGCCAGAACATGTCCGTGTAGACCAATTTGGGTTTCCAATCTCTCCAAAAGAATGTGGTGATCGATGATATCAAAAGCAGCACTAAGGTCTAGGAGCACGAGGACAGATGCAGAGCCTCGGTCCGATGCCATTAAAATGTCATTTACCACCTTCACAAGTGCCGTCTCAGTGCTATGATGGGGTCTAAAACCAGACTGAAGCATTTCGTATACATTGTTTGTCTTCAGGAAGGCAGTGAGTTGCTGCGCAACAGCCTTCTCTAAAATCTTTGAGAGGAATGGAAGATTCGATATAGGCCGATAGTTTTTATATTTTCTGGGTCAAGGTTTGGCTTTTTCAAGAGAGGCTTTATTACTGCCACTTTTAGTGAGTTTGGTACACATCCAGTGGATAGAGAGCCGTTTATTATGTTCAACATAGGAGGGCCAAGCACAGGAAGCAGCTCTTTCAGTAGTTTAGTTGGAATAGGGTCCAGTATACAGCTTGAAGGTTTAGAGGCCATGATTATTTTCATCATTGTGTCAAGAGATATAGTACTAAAACACTTGAGCGTCTCTCTTGATCCTAGGTCCTGGCAGAGTTGTGCAGACTCAGGACAACTGAGGTTTGGAGGAATACAGTCCGTAATTTGCTTTCTAATAATCATAATATTTTCCTCAAAGAAGTTCATGAATTTATCACTGCTAAAGTGAAAGTCATCCTCTCTTGGGGAATGCTGCTTTTTAGTTAGCTTTGCCACAGTATCAAAAAGGAATTTCGGATTGTTCTTATTTTCCTCAATTAAGTTAGAGAAATAGGACGATCGAGCAGCAGTAAGGGCTCTTCGGTACTGCACGGTACCGTCCTTCCAAGCTAGTCGGAAGACTTCCAGTTTGGTGTGGCGCCATTTCCGTTCCAATTTTCTGGAAGCTTGCTTCAGAGCTCTGGTATTTTCTGTGTACCAGGGAGCTAGTTTCTTATGAGACATTTTTTAGTTTTTAGGGGTGCAACTGCATCTAGGGTATTGCGCAAGGTTAAATTGAGATCCTCAGTTAGGTGGTTAACGGATTTTTGTCCTCTGGCGTCCTTGGGTAGGCAGAGGGAGTCTTGAAGGGCATCAAGGAATCTTTGTGTTGTCTGTGAATTTATAGCACGACTTTTGATGTTCCTTGGTTGGGGTCTGAGCAGATTATTTGTTGCAATTGCAAACGTAATAAAATGGTGGTCCGATAGTCCAGGATTATGAGGAAAAACATTAAGATCCACAACATTTATTCCATTGGACAAAACTAGGTCCAGCGTATGACTGTGACAGTGAGTGGGTCCAGAGACATGTTGGACAAAACCCACTGAGTCGATGATGGCTCCAAAAGCCTTTTGGAGTGGGTCTGTGGACTTTTCCATGTGAATATTAAAGTCACCAAAGATTAGAATATTATCTGCAATGACTACAAGGTCTGATAGGAATTCAGGGAACTCAGTGAGAAACGCTGTATATGGCCCAGGAGGCCTGTAAACAGTAGCTATAAAAAGTGATTGAGTAGGCTGCATAGATTTCATGACTAGAAGCTCAAAAGACGAAAACGTCATTTTTTTTTTTTTGTAAATTGAAATTTGCTATCGTAAATGTTAGCAACACCTCCGCCTTTGCGGGATGCACGAGGGATATGGTCACTAGTGTAGCCAGGAGGTGAGGCCTCATTTAACACAGTAAATTCATCAGGCTTAAGCCATGTTTCAGTCAGGCCAATCACATCAAGATTATGATCAGTGATTAGTTCATTGACTATAATTGCCTTTGAAGTAAGGGATCTAATATTAAGTAGCCCTATTTTGAGATGTGAGGTATCATGATCTCTTTCAGTAATGACAGGAATGGAGGTGGTCTTTATCCTAGTGAGATTGCTAAGGCGAACACCGCCATGTTTAGTTTTGCCCAACCTAGGTCGAGGCACAGACACGGTCTCAATGGTGATAGCTGAGCTGACTACACTGACTATGCTAGTGGCAGACTCCACTATGCTGGCAGGCTGGCTAATAGCCTGCTGCCTGGCCTGCACCCTATTTCATTGTGGAGCTAGAGGAGTTAGAGCCCTGTCTATGTTGGCAGATAAGATGAGAGCACCCCTCCAGCTAGGATGGAGTCCGTCACTCCTCAGCAGGTCAGGCTTGGTCCTGTTTGTGGGTGAGTCCCAGAAAGAGGGCCAATTATCTACAAATTCTATCTTTTGGGAGGGGCAGAAAACAGTTTTCAACCAGCGATTGAGTTGTGAGACTCTGCTGTAGAGCTCATCACTCCCCCCTAACTGGGAGGGGGCCAGAGACAATTACTCGATGCCGACACATCTTTCTAGCTGATATGCACGCAGAAGCTATGTTGCGCTTGGTGATCTCTGACTGTTTCATCCTAACATCGTTGGTGCCGACGTGGATAACAATATCTCTATACTCTCTACACTCGCCAGTTTTAGCTTTAGCCAGCACCATCTTCAGATTAGCCTTAACGTCGGTAGCCCTGCCCCTGGTAAACAGTGTATGATCGCTGGATGATTCGCTTTAAGTCTAATACTGCGGGTAATGGAGTCGCCAATGACTAGAGTTTTCAATTTGTCAGAGCTAATGGTGGGAAGCTTCGGCGTCTCAGACCCCGTAACGGGAGGAGTAGAGACCAGAGAAGACTCGGCCTCTGACACCGACCCGCTGCTTAATGGGGAGAACCGGTTGAAAGTTTCTGTCTGCTGAATGAGCGACACCGGTTGAGCGTTCCTACAGCATTTCCTTCCAGAAACCGTGAGAAAGTTGTCCGGCTGCGGGGACTGTGCCAGGGGGTTTATACTACTATCTGTACTTACTGGTGGCACAGACGCTGTTTCATCCTTTCCTACACTGAAATTACCCTTGCCTAACGATTGCGTCTGAAGCTGGGCTTGCAGTACAGCTATCCTCGCCGTAAGGCGAGCACAGCGGCTGCAATTAGAAGGCATCATGTTAATGTTACTACTTAGCTTCGGCTGTTGGAGGTCCTGCAATATTGTGGAACACCTCAGTCATGTCCCTCCATCAAATAGGTCCGAAACCTCACAGCCTGGTTACTGCTGCCTCCTGGCCACCAAACTAAACCTCACAGCCTCACAGCCTGGTCACTGCTGCCTCCCGGCCTCCAAACTAAACCTCACAGCCTGGTTACTGCTGCCCCTGGACACCAAACTAAACCTCACAGCCTCACAGCCTGGTTACTGCTGCCTCCTGGCCACCAAACTAAACCTCACAGCCTCACAGCCTGGTTACTGCTGCCCCCTGGACACCAAACTAAACCTCACAGCCTGGTTACTGCTGCCTTCCGGCCACCAAACTAAACCTCACAGCCTGGTTACTGCTGCCTCCCGGCCACCAAACTAAACCTCACAGCCTGGTTACTGCTGCCTCCTGGGCACCAAACTAAAACTCACAGCCTGGTCACTGCTACCTCCTGGCCACCAAACTAAACCTCACAGCCTGGTTACTGCTGCCTCCTGGTCACCAAACTAAACCTCACAGCCTGGTTACTGCTGCCTCCCGGCTACCAAACTAAACCTCACATCCTGGTTACTGCTGCCTCCCAACCACTAAACTAAACTTCACAGCCTGGTTACTGCTGCCACCTGGCCACCAAACTAAACCTCACAGCCTCACAGCCTGGTTACTGCTGCCTCCTGGCCACCAAACTAAACCTCACAGCCTGGTTACTGCTGCCTCCTGGCCGCCAAACTAAACCTCACAGCCTGGTTACTGCTGCCTCCCGGCTACCAAACTAAACCTCACATCCTGGTTACTGCTGCCTCCCAACCACTAAACTAAACTTCACAGCCTGGTTACTGCTGCCACCTGGCCACCAAACTAAACCTCACAGCCTCACAGCCTGGTTACTGCTGCCCCCTGGCCACCAAACTAAACCTCACAGCCTGGTTACTGCTGCCTCCCGGCTACCAAACTAAACCTCATAGCCTGGTTACTGCTGCCTCCCGGCCACCAAACTAAACCTCACAGCCTGGTTACTGCTGCCTCCCGGTCACCAAACTAAACCTCACAGCCTGGTTACTGCTGCCTCCCGGCTACCAAACTAAACCTCACAGCCTGGTTACTGCTGCCCCCTGGCCACCAAACTAAACATCACAGCCTCACAGCCTGGTTACTGCAGCCCCTGGACACCAAACTAAACCTCACAGCCTCACAGCCTGGTTAATGCTGCCTCCTGGCCACCAAACTAAACCTCACAGCCTCACAGCCTGGTTACTGCTGCCCCCTGGACACCAAACTAAACCTCACAGCATCACAGCCTGGTTACTGCTGCCTCCTGGCCACCAAACTAAACCTCACAGCCTGGTTACTGCTGCCTCCCGGCCACCAAACTAAACCTCACAGCCTGGTTACTGCTGCCTCCCGGTCACCAAACTAAACCTCACAGCCTGGTTACTGCTGCCCCCGGCTACCAAACTAAACCTCACAGCCTGGTTACTGCTGCCCCCTGGCCACCAAACTAAACCTCACAGCCTCACAGCCTGGTTACTGCTGCCCCCTGGACACCAAACTAAACCTCACAGCCTCACAGCCTGGTTACTGCTGCCTCCTGGCCACCAAACTAAACCTCACAGCCTCACAGCCTGGTTACTGCTGCCCCCTGGACACCAAACTAAACCTCACAGCCTGGTTACTGCTGCCTTCCGGCCACCAAACTAAACCTCACAGCCTGGTTACTGCTGCCTCCCGGCCACCAAACTAAACCTCACAGCCTGGTTACTGCTGCCTCCTGGGCACCAAACTAAAACTCACAGCCTGGTCACTGCTGCCTCCTGGCCACCAAACTAAACCTCACAGCCTGGTTACTGCTGCCTCCCGGCTACCAAACTAAACCTCACATCCTGGTTACTGCTGCCTCCCAACCACTAAACTAAACTTCACAGCCTGGTTACTGCTGCCACCTGGCCACCAAACTAAACCTCACAGCCTCACAGCCTGGTTACTGCTGCCCCCTGGCCACCAAACTAAACCTCACAGCCTGGTTACTGCTGCCTCCCGGCTACCAAACTAAACCTCATAGCCTGGTTACTGCTGCCTCCCGGCCACCAAACTAAACCTCACAGCCTGGTTACTGCTGCCTCCCGGTCACCAAACTAAACCTCACAGCCTGGTTACTGCTGCCTCCCGGCTACCAAACTAAACCTCACAGCCTGGTTACTGCTGCCCCTGGCCACCAAACTAAACCTCACAGCCTCACAGCATGGTTACTGCTGCCCCCTGGACACCAAACTAAACCTCACAGCCTCACAGCCTGGTTAATGCTGCCTCCTGGCCACCAAACTAAACCTCACAGCCTCACAGCCTGGTTACTGCTGCCCCCTGGACACCAAACTAAACCTCACAGCATCACAGCCTGGTTACTGCTGCCTCCTGGCCACCAAACTAAACCTCACAGCCTGGTTACTGCTGCCTCCCGGCCACCAAACTAAACCTCACAGCCTCACAGCCTGGTACTGCTGCCTCCCGGTCACCAAACTAAACCTCACAGCCTGGTAACTGCTGCCTCCCGGCTACCAAACTAAACCTCACAGCCTGGTTACTGCTGCCCCCTGGACACCAAACTAAACCTCACAGCCTCACAGCCTGGTTACTGCTGCCCCCTGGACACCAAACTAAACCTCACAGCCTCACAGCCTGGTTACTGCTGCCCCCTGGACACCAAACTAAACCTCACAGCCTGGTTACTGCTGCCTTCCGGCCACCAAACTAAACCTCACAGCCTGGTTACTGCTGCCTCCCGGCCACCAAACTAAACCTCACAGCCTGGTTACTGCTGCCTCCTGGGCACCAAACTAAAACTCACAGCCTGGTCACTGCTACCTCCTGGCCACCAAACTAAACCTCACAGCCTGGTTACTGCTGCCTCCCGGCCACCAAACTAAACCTCACAGCCTGGTTACTGCTGCCTCCCGGCTACCAAACTAAACCTCACATCCTGGTTACTGCTGCCTCCCAACCACTAAACTAAACTTCACAGCCTGGTTACTGCTGCCACCTGGCCACCAAACTAAACCTCACAGCCTCACAGCCTGGTTACTGCTGCCTCCTGGCCACCAAACTAAACCTCACAGCCTGGTTACTGCTGCCTCCTGGCCACCAAACTAAACCTCACAGCCTGGTTACTGCTGCCTCCCGGCTACCAAACTAAACCTCACATCCTGGTTACTGCTGCCTCCCAACCACTAAACTAAACTTCACAGCCTGGTTACTGCTGCCACCTGGCCACCAAACTAAACCTCACAGCCTCACAGCCTGGTTACTGCTGCCCCTGGCCACCAAACTAAACCTCACAGCCTGGTTACTGCTGCCTCCCGGCTACCAAACTAAACCTCATAGCCTGGTTACTGCTGCCTCCCGGCCACCAAACTAAACCTCACAGCCTGGTTACTGCTGCCTCCCGGTCACCAAACTAAACCTCACAGCCTGGTTACTGCTGCCTCCCGGCTACCAAACTAAACCTCACAGCCTGGTTACTGCTGCCCCCTGGCCACCAAACTAAACCTCACAGCCTCACAGCCTGGTTACTGCTGCCCCCTGGACACCAAACTAAACCTCACAGCCTCACAGCCTGGTTAATGCTGCCTCCTGGCCACCAAACTAAACCTCACAGCCTCACAGCCTGGTTACTGCTGCCCCCTGGACACCAAACTAAACCTCACAGCATCACAGCCTGGTTACTGCTGCCTCCTGGCCACCAAACTAAACCTCACAGCCTGGTTACTGCTGCCTCCCGGCCACCAAACTAAACCTCACAGCCTGGTTACTGCTGCCTCCCGGTCACCAAACTAAACCTCACAGCCTGGTTACTGCTGCCCCCGGCTACCAAACTAAACCTCAAAGCCTGGTTACTGCTGCCCCCTGGCCACCAAACTAAACCTCACAGCCTCACAGCCTGGTTACTGCTGCCCCCTGGACACCAAACTAAACCTCACAGCCTCACAGCCTGGTTACTGCTGCCTCCTGGCCACCAAACTAAACCTCACAGCCTCACAGCCTGGTTACTGCTGCCCCTGGACACCAAACTAAACCTCACAGCCTGGTTACTGCTGCCTTCCGGCCACCAAACTAAACCTCACAGCCTGGTTACTGCTGCCTCCCGGCCACCAAACTAAACCTCACAGCCTGGTTACTGCTGCCTCCTGGGCACCAAACTAAAACTCACAGCCTGGTCACTGCTGCCTCCTGGCCACCAAACTAAACCTCACAGCCTGGTTACTGCTGCCTCCCGGCTACCAAACTAAACCTCACATCCTGGTTACTGCTGCCTCCCAACCACTAAACTAAACTTCACAGCCTGGTTACTGCTGCCACCTGGCCACCAAACTAAACCTCACAGCCTCACAGCCTGGTTACTGCTGCCCCCTGGCCACCAAACTAAACCTCACAGCCTGGTTACTGCTGCCTCCCGGCTACCAAACTAAACCTCATAGCCTGGTTACTGCTGCCTCCCGGCCACCAAACTAAACCTCACAGCCTGGTTACTGCTGCCTCCCGGTCACCAAACTAAACCTCACAGCCTGGTTACTGCTGCCTTCCGGCCACCAAACTAAACCTCACAGCCTGGTTATTGCTGCCTCCCGGCCACCAAACTAAACCTCACAGCCTGGTTACTGCTGCCTCCTGGGCACCAAACTAAAACTCACAGCCTGGTCACTGCTGCCTCCTGGCCACCAAACTAAACCTCACAGCCTGGTTACTGCTGCCTCCCGGCTACCAAACTAAACCTCACATCCTGGTTACTGCTGCCTCCCAACCACTAAACTAAACTTCACAGCCTGGTTACTGCTGCCACCTGGCCACCAAACTAAACCTCACAGCCTCACAGCCTGGTTACTGCTGCCCCCTGGCCACCAAACTAAACCTCACAGCCTGGTTACTGCTGCCTCCCGGCTACCAAACTAAACCTCATAGCCTGGTTACTGCTGCCTCCCGGCCACCAAACTAAACCTCACAGCCTGGTTACTGCTGCCTCCCGGTCACCAAACTAAACCTCACAGCCTGGTTACTGCTGCCTCCCGGCTACCAAACTAAACCTCACAGCCTGGTTACTGCTGCCCCTGGCCACCAAACTAAACCTCACAGCCTCACAGCCTGGTTACTGCTGCCCCTGGACACCAAACTAAACCTCACAGCCTCACAGCCTGGTTAATGCTGCCTCCTGGACACCAAACTAAACCTCACAGCCTGGTTACTGCTGCCTTCCGGCCACCAAACTAAACCTCACAGCCTGGTTACTGCTGCCTCCCGGCCACCAAACTAAACCTCACAGCCTGGTTACTGCTGCCTCCCGGTCACCAAACTAAACCTCACAGCCTGGTTACTGCTGCCCCCGGCTACCAAACTAAACCTCACAGCCTGGTTACTGCTGCCCCTGGCCACCAAACTAAACCTCACAGCCTCACAGCCTGGTTACTGCTGCCCCCTGGACACCAAACTAAACCTCACAGCCTCACAGCCTGGTTACTGCTGCCTCCTGGCCACCAAACTAAACCTCACAGCCTCACAGCCTGGTTACTGCTGCCCCCTGGACACCAAACTAAACCTCACAGCCTGGTTACTGCTGCCTTCCGGCCACCAAACTAAACCTCACAGCCTGGTTACTGCTGCCTCCCGGCCACCAAACTAAACCTCACAGCCTGGTTACTGCTGCCTCCTGGGCACCAAACTAAAACTCACAGCCTGGTCACTGCTGCCTCCTGGCCACCAAACTAAACCTCACAGCCTGGTTACTGCTGCCTCCCGGCTACCAAACTAAACCTCACATCCTGGTTACTGCTGCCTCCCAACCACTAAACTAAACTTCACAGCCTGGTTACTGCTGCCACCTGGCCACCAAACTAAACCTCACAGCCTCACAGCCTGGTTACTGCTGACCCCTGGCCACCAAACTAAACCTCACAGCCTGGTTACTGCTGCCTCCCGGCTACCAAACTAAACCTCATAGCCTGGTTACTGCTGCCTCCCGGCCACCAAACTAAACCTCACAGCCTGGTTACTGCTGCCTCCCGGTCACCAAACTAAACCTCACAGCCTGGTTACTGCTGCCTTCCGGCCACCAAACTAAACCTCACAGCCTGGTTATTGCTGCCTCCCGGCCACCAAACTAAACCTCACAGCCTGGTTACTGCTGCCTCCTGGGCACCAAACTAAAACTCACAGCCTGGTCACTGCTGCCTCCTGGACACCAAACTAAACCTCACAGCCTGGTTACTGCTGCCTCCCGGCTACCAAACTAAACCTCACATCCTGGTTACTTCTGCCTCCCAACCACTAAACTAAACTTCACAGCCTGGTTACTGCTGCCACCTGGCCACCAAACTAAACCTCACAGCCTCACAGCCTGGTTACTGCTGCCCCTGGCCACCAAACTAAACCTCACAGCCTGGTTACTGCTGCCTCCCGGCTACCAAACTAAACCTCATAGCCTGGTTACTGCTGCCTCCCGGCCACCAAACTAAACCTCACAGCCTGGTTACTGCTGCCTCCCGGTCACCAAACTAAACCTCACAGCCTGGTTACTGCTGCCTCCCGGCTACCAAACTAAACCTCACAGCCTGGTTACTGCTGCCCCTGGCCACCAAACTAAACCTCACAGCCTCACAGCCTGGTTACTGCTGCCCCCTGGACACCAAACTAAACCTCCCAGCCTCACAGCCTGGTTAATGCTGCCTCCTGGCCACCAAACTAAACCTCACAGCCTCACAGCCTGGTTACTGCTGCCCCTGGACACCAAACTAAACCTCACAGCATCACAGCCTGGTTACTGCTGCCTCCTGGCCACCAAACTAAACCTCACAGCCTGGTTACTGCTGCCTCCCGGCCACCAAACTAAACCTCACAGCCTCACAGCCTGGTACTGCTGCCTCCCGGTCACCAAACTAAACCTCACAGCCTGGTTACTGCTGCCTCCCGGCTACCAAACTAAACCTCACAGCCTGGTTACTGCTGCCCCCTGGACACCAAACTAAACCTCACAGCCTCACAGCCTGGTTACTGCTGCCCCCTGGACACCAAACTAAACCTCACAGCCTCACAGCCTGGTTACTGCTGCCCCCTGGACACCAAACTAAACCTCACAGCCTGGTTACTGCTGCCTTCCGGCCACCAAACTAAACCTCACAGCCTGGTTACTGCTGCCTCCCGGCCACCAAACTAAACCTCACAGCCTGGTTACTGCTGCCTCCTGGGCACCAAACTAAAACTCACAGCCTGGTCACTGCTACCTCCTGGCCACCAAACTAAACCTCACAGCCTGGTTACTGCTGCCTCCTGGTCACCAAACTAAACCTCACAGCCTGGTTACTGCTGCCTCCCGGCTACCAAACTAAACCTCACATCCTGGTTACTGCTGCCTCCCAACCACTAAACTAAACTTCACAGCCTGGTTACTGCTGCCACCTGGCCACCAAACTAAACCTCACAGCCTCACAGCCTGGTTACTGCTGCCTCCTGGCCACCAAACTAAACCTCACAGCCTGGTTACTGCTGCCTCCTGGCCACCAAACTAAACCTCACAGCCTGGTTACTGCTGCCTCCCGGCTACCAAACTAAACCTCACATCCTGGTTACTGCTGCCTCCCAACCACTAAACTAAACTTCACAGCCTGGTTACTGCTGCCACCTGGCCACCAAACTAAACCTCACAGCCTCACAGCCTGGTTACTGCTGCCCCCTGGCCACCAAACTAAACCTCACAGCCTGGTTACTGCTGCCTCCCGGCTACCAAACTAAACCTCATAGCCTGGTTACTGCTGCCTCCCGGCCACCAAACTAAACCTCACAGCCTGGTTACTGCTGCCTCCCGGTCACCAAACTAAACCTCACAGCCTGGTTACTGCTGCCTCCCGGCTACCAAACTAAACCTCACAGCCTGGTTACTGCTGCCCCCTGGCCACCAAACTAAACCTCACAGCCTCACAGCCTGGTTACTGCTGCCCCCTGGACACCAAACTAAACCTCACAGCCTCACAGCCTGGTTAATGCTGCCTCCTGGCCACCAAACTAAACCTCACAGCCTCACAGCCTGGTTACTGCTGCCCCCTGGACACCAAACTAAACCTCACAGCATCACAGCCTGGTTACTGCTGCCTCCTGGCCACCAAACTAAACCTCACAGCCTGGTTACTGCTGCCTCCCGGCCACCAAACTAAACCTCACAGCCTGGTTACTGCTGCCTCCCGGTCACCAAACTAAACCTCACAGCCTGGTTACTGCTGCCCCCGGCTACCAAACTAAACCTCACAGCCTGGTTACTGCTGCCCCTGGCCACCAAACTAAACCTCACAGCCTCACAGCCTGGTTACTGCTGCCCCTGGACACCAAACTAAACCTCACAGCCTCACAGCCTGGTTACTGCTGCCTCCTGGCCACCAAACTAAACCTCACAGCCTCACAGCCTGGTTACTGCTGCCCCCTGGACACCAAACTAAACCTCACAGCCTGGTTACTGCTGCCTTCCGGCCACCAAACTAAACCTCACAGCCTGGTTACTGCTGCCTCCCGGCCACCAAACTAAACCTCACAGCCTGGTTACTGCTGCCTCCTGGGCACCAAACTAAAACTCACAGCCTGGTCACTGCTGCCTCCTGGCCACCAAACTAAACCTCACAGCCTGGTTACTGCTGCCTCCCGGCTACCAAACTAAACCTCACATCCTGGTTACTGCTGCCTCCCAACCACTAAACTAAACTTCACAGCCTGGTTACTGCTGCCACCTGGCCACCAAACTAAACCTCACAGCCTCACAGCCTGGTTACTGCTGCCCCCTGGCCACCAAACTAAACCTCACAGCCTGGTTACTGCTGCCTCCCGGCTACCAAACTAAACCTCATAGCCTGGTTACTGCTGCCTCCCGGCCACCAAACTAAACCTCACAGCCTGGTTACTGCTGCCTCCCGGTCACCAAACTAAACCTCACAGCCTGGTTACTGCTGCCTCCCGGCTACCAAACTAAACCTCACAGCCTGGTTACTGCTGCCCCCTGGCCACCAAACTAAACCTCACAGCCTCACAGCCTGGTTACTGCTGCCCCCTGGACACCAAACTAAACCTCACAGCCTCACAGCCTGGTTAATGCTGCCTCCTGGCCACCAAACTAAACCTCACAGCCTCACAGCCTGGTTACTGCTGCCCCCTGGACACCAAACTAAACCTCACAGCATCACAGCCTGGTTACTGCTGCCTCCTGGCCACCAAACTAAACCTCACAGCCTGGTTACTGCTGCCTCCCGGCCACCAAACTAAACCTCACAGCCTGGTTACTGCTGCCTCCCGGTCACCAAACTAAACCTCACAGCCTGGTTACTGCTGCCCCCGGCTACCAAACTAAACCTCACAGCCTGGTTACTGCTGCCCCTGGCCACCAAACTAAACCTCACAGCCTCACAGCCTGGTTACTGCTGCCCCCTGGACACCAAACTAAACCTCACAGCCTCACAGCCTGGTTACTGCTGCCTCCTGGCCACCAAACTAAACCTCACAGCCTCACAGCCTGGTTACTGCTGCCCCCTGGACACCAAACTAAACCTCACAGCCTGGTTACTGCTGCCTTCCGGCCACCAAACTAAACCTCACAGCCTGGTTACTGCTGCCTCCCGGCCACCAAACTAAACCTCACAGCCTGGTTACTGCTGCCTCCTGGGCACCAAACTAAAACTCACAGCCTGGTCACTGCTACCTCCTGGCCACCAAACTAAACCTCACAGCCTCACAGCCTGGTTACTGCTGCCTCCCAGCCACTAAACTAAACCTCACAGCCTGGTTACTGCTGCCCCCTGGCCACCAAACTAAACCTCACAGCCTGGTTACTGCTGCCTCCTGGCCACCAAACTAAACCTCACAGCCTGGTTACTGCTGCCTCCCGGTCACCAAACTAAACGTCACAGCCTGGTTACTGCTGCCTCCCGGCTACCAAACTAAACCTCACAGCCTGGTTACTGCTGCCCCCTGGCCACCAAACTAAACCTCACAGCCTGGTTACTGCTGCCTCCTGGCCACCAAACTAAACCTCACAGCCTCACAGCCTGGTTACTGCTGCCTCCCGGCCTCAAACTAAACCTCACAGCCTGGTTACTGCTGCCTCCCGGCCACCAAACTAAACCTCACAGCCTCACAGCCTGGTACTGCTGCCTCCCGGCCACCAAACTAAACCTCACAGCATCACAGCCTGGTTACTGCTGCCTCCTGGCCACCAAACTAAACCTCACAGCCTGGTTACTGCTGCCTCCCGGCCACCAAACTAAACCTCACAGCCTGGTTACTGCTGCCTCCCGGTCACCAAACTAAACCTCACAGCCTGGTTACTGCTGCCTCCCGGCTACCAAACTAAACCTCACAGCCTGGTTACTGCTGCCCCCTGGCCACCAAACTAAACCTCACAGCCTCACAGCCTGGTTAATGCTGCCCCCTGGACACCAAACTAAACCTCACAGCATCACAGCCTGGTTACTGCTGCCTCCTGGCCACCAAACTAAACCTCACAGCCTGGTTACTGCTGCCTCCCGGCCACCAAACTAAACCTCACAGCCTGGTTACTGCTGCCTCCCGGTCACCAAACTAAACCTCACAGCCTGGTTACTGCTGCCTCCCGGCTACCAAACTAAACCTCACAGCCTGGTTACTGCTGCCCCTGGCCACCAAACTAAACCTCACAGCCTCACAGCCTGGTTACTGCTGCCCCCTGGACACCAAACTAAACCTCACAGCCTCACAGCCTGGTTACTGCTGCCTCCTGGCCACCAAACTAAACCTCACAGCCTCACAGCCTGGTTACTGCTGCCCCTGGACACCAAACTAAACCTCACAGCCTCACAGCCTGGTTACTGCTGCCTCCTGGCCACCAAACTAAACCTCACAGCCTGGTTACTGCTGCCTTCCGGCCACCAAACTAAACCTCACAGCCTGGTTACTGCTGCCTCCCGGCCACCAAACTAAACCTCACAGCCTGGTTACTGCTGCCTCCTGGGCACCAAACTAAACCTCACAGCCTGGTCACTGCTACCTCCTGGCCACCAAACTAAACCTCACAGCCTCACAGCCTGGTTACTGCTGCCTCCCAGCCACTAAACTAAACCTCACAGCCTGGTTACTGCTGCCCCCTGGCCACCAAACTAAACCTCACAGCCTGGTTACTGCTGCCTCCTGGCCACCAAACTAAACCTCACAGCCTGGTTACTGCTGCCTCCCGGTCACCAAACTAAACGTCACAGCCTGGTTACTGCTGCCTCCCGGCTACCAAACTAAACCTCACAGCCTGGTCACTGCTGCCTCCCGGCCACCAAACTAAACCTCACAGCCTGGTCACTGCTGCCTCCCGGCCACCAAACTAAACCTCACAGCCTCACAGCCTGGTCACTGCTGCCTCCCGGCTACCAAACTAAACCTCACAGCCTGGTCACTGCTGCCTCCCGGCCACCAAACTAAACCTCACAGCCTCACAGCCTGGTTACTGCTGCCTCCCGGCCACCAAACTAAACCGCACAGCCTGGTTACTGCTGCCTCCTGGCCACCAAACTAAACCTCACAGCCTCACAGCCTGGTCACTGCTGCCTCCCGGCCACCAAACTAAACCTCACAGCCTGGTCACTGCTGCCTCCTGGCCACCAAACTAAACCTCACAGCCTCACAGCCTGGTTACTGCTGCCCCCTGGCCACCAAACTAAACCTCACAGCCTCACAGCCTGGTTACTGCTGCCTCCAGACCACCAAACTGAACCTCACAGCCTCACAGCCTGGTTACTGCTGCCTCCCGGCTACCAAACTAAACCTCACAGCCTGTTTACTGCTGCCTCCTGGCCACCAAACTAAACCTCACAGCCTGGTTACTGCTGCCTCCCGGCCACCAAACTAAACCTCACAGCCTGGTTACTGCTGCCTCCTGGCCACCAAACTAAACCTCACAGCCTGGTTACTGCTGCCTCCTGGCCACCAAACTAAACCTCACAGCCTGGTTACTGCTGCCTCCTGGCCACCAAATGAAACCTCACAGCCTCACAGCCTGGTCACTGCTGCCTCCCGGCCACCAAACTAAACCTCACAGCCTGGTTACTGCTGCCCCCTGGCCACCAAACTAAACCTCACAGCCTGGTTACTGCTGCCTCCTGGCCACCAAACTAAACCTCACAGCCTGGTTACTGCTGCCTCCCGGTCACCAAACTAAACGTCACAGCCTGGTTACTGCTGCCTCCCGGCTACCAAACTAAACCTCACAGCCTGGTTACTGCTGCCCCCTGGCCACCAAACTAAACCTCACAGCTTGGTTACTGCTGCCTCCTGGCCACCAAACTAAACCTCACAGCCTCACAGCCTGGTCACTGCTGCCTCCCGGCCACCAAACTAAACCTCACAGCCTGGTTACTGCTGCCTCCCGGCCACCAAACTAAACCTCACAGCCTCACAGCCTGGTACTGCTGCCTCCCGGCCACCAAACTAAACCTCACAGCCTGGTTACTGCTGCCTCCTGGCCACCAAACTAAACCTCACAGCCTCACAGCCTGGTCACTGCTGCCTCCCGGCCACCAAACTAAACCTCACAGCCTGGTTACTGCTGCCTCCTGGCCACCAAACTAAACCTCACAGCCTCACAGCCTGGTTACTGCTGCCCCCTGGCCACCAAACTAAACCTCACAGCCTCACAGCCTGGTTACTGCTGCCTCCAGACCACCAAACTGAACCTCACAGCCTCACAGCCTGGTTACTGCTGCCTCCCGGCTACCAAACTAAACCTCACAGCCTGTTTACTGCTGCCTCCTGGCCACCAAACTAAACCTCACAGCCTCACAGCCTGGTTACTGCTGCCTCCCGGCCACCAAACTAAACCTCACAGCCTGGTTACTGCTGCCTCCAGGCCACCAAACTAAACCTCACAGCCTCACAGCCTGGTTACTGCTGCCTCCTGGCCACCAAACTAAACCTCACAGCCTGGTTACTGCTGCCTCCTGGCCACCAAACTAAACCTCACAGCCTGGTTACTGCTGCCTCCCGGCCACCAAACTAAACCTCACAGCCTGGTTACTGCTGCCTCCCGGCTACCAAACTAAACCTCACAGCCTGGTTACTGCTGCCTCCCGGCCACCAAACTAAACCTCACAGCCTGGTTACTGCTGCCTCCCGGTCACCAAACTAAACCTCACAGCCTGGTTACTGCTGCCTCCCGGCTACCAAACTAAACCTCACAGCCTGGTTACTGCTGCCCACTGGCCACCAAACTAAACCACACAGCCTGGTTACTGCTGCCTCCTGGCCACCAAACTAAACCTCACAGCCTCACAGCCTGGTTACTGCTGCCTCCCGGCCACCAAACTAAACCTCACAGCCTGGTTACTGCTGCCTCCCGGCCACCAAACTAAACCTCACAGCCTCACAGCCTGGTACTGCTGCCTCCCGGCCACTAAACTAAACCTCACAGCCTGGTTACTGCTGCCTCCCGGCCACCAAACTAAACCTCACAGCCTGGTTACTGCTGCCTCCCGGTCACCAAACTAAACCTCACAGCCTGGTTACTGCTGCCTCCCGGCTACCAAACTAAACCTCACAGCCTGGTTACTGCTGCCCACTGGCCACCAAACTAAACCACACAGCCTGGTTACTGCTGCCTCCTGGCCACCAAACTAAACCTCACAGCCTCACAGCCTGGTTACTGCTGCCTCCCGGCCACCAAACTAAACCTCACAGCCTGGTTACTGCTGCCTCCCGGCCACCAAACTAAACCTCACAGCCTCACAGCCTGGTCACTGCTGCCTCCTGGCCACCAAACTAAACCTCACAGCCTCACAGCCTGGTTACTGCTGCCTCCTGGCCACCAAACTAAACCTCACAGCCTCACAGCCTGGTTACTGCTGCCTCCAGACCACCAAACTGAACCTCACAGCCTCACAGCCTGGTTACTGCTGCCTCCCGGCTACTAAACCTCACAGCCTCCAAACTAAACGTCACGAACTAAACGTCACAGCCTCACAGCCTGGTTACTGCTGCCTCCCGGCCACCAAACTAAACCTCACAGCCTGGTTACTGCTGCCTCCCGGCCACCAAACTAAACCTCACAGCCTCACAGCCTGGTCACTGCTGCCTCCAGGCCACCAAACTAAACCTCACAGCCTCACAGCCTGGTTACTGCTGCCCCTGGCCACCAAACTAAACCTCACAGCCTCACAGCCTGGTTACTGCTGCCTCCAGACCACAAAACTGAACCTCACAGCCTCACAGCCTGGTTACTGCTGCCTCCCGGCTACTAAACCTCACAGCCTCCAAACTAAACGTCACGAACTAAACCTCACAGCCTCACAGCCTGGTTACTGCTGCCTCCCGGCCACCAAACTAAACCTCACAGCCTGGTTACTGCTGCCTCCTGGCCACCAAACTAAACCTCACAGCCTGGTTACTGCTGCCTCATGGCCACCAAACTAAACCTCACAGCCTGGTTACTGCTGCCTCCCGGCCACCAAACTAAACCTCACAGCCTGGTTACTGCTGCCTCCCGGCTACCAAACTAAACCTCACAGCCTGGTTACTGCTGCCTCCCGGCCACCAAACTAAACCTCACAGCCTGGTTACTGCTGCCTCCTGACCACCAAACTAAACCTCACAGCCTCACAGCCTGGTTACTGCTGCCTCCTGGCCACCAAACTAAACCTCACAGCCTGGTTACTGCTGCCTCCCGGCCACCAAACTAAACCTCACAGCCTCACAGCCTGGTTACTGCTGCCTCCCGGCTACCAAACTAAACCTCACAGCCTCACAGCTCTCCAAGCTGTCTGACTATCACCTTAATTAGATGAGTATTTATCAAGGTTTAGCTCAGCAACTAGAGCCGGTTACTGCAACCTCCTGGCGATAAAGTGTGGAAGAGTCTCCTGGATAGTGTTTGTCTGTGTCCTAACCCCCCCCATATCATAACAGTATGTCACCGTAAGACTACACTACCTGTTCCATTTTTGTATAGCTTGCTAACTCTCCAAATGCCTTCACCATCACACCTATTCAAGCATGATGTCTTTGTTCATTGCCATCATGAGGGGGGGGCGAACACTCTGACCTTTGCTGCTTTATTTATGAAACGTTGCGTTCCAGATTAATCAGCCTGTGATGATACAAGGAGCGGTATCTTGTACACAGTAGTTTCTCTCCAAGCCTCTCACTACAGCACCCCGCTCCCATCAACATCTCCACTGTGTGTCACAGAGCTTCTGCGGTCTTTGTGTGGCTTTCACGATAAGGGAAAGCTGATACCGAGGCATGACAAGTACAGACAGTTTAAACATCCAGACATTAACGACATTCTCTGAGTGTCAAAATGCTATTTTTATTTATTTAACCAGGCAAGTCAGTTAATTAAGAACAAATTATTATTTTCAATGAAGGCCTAGGAACAGTGGGTTAACTGCCTGTTCAGGAGAAGAACGACAGATTTGTACATTGTCAGCTCGGGGATTTGAACTTGCAACCTTCCGGTTATTAGTCCAACGCTCTAACCACTAGGCTACCCTGCCGCCCAATGTTGAGAAATGAGGGGAATCAGAACATTATAGATGACGTAAAATACATACGCCAGACTTTTACCAAAAATGGAGGGTGAGGTAGGGGGCTTAAACTGTTTTGCATAAGAATACTGTGACTAGGGACTGTCACAGACTAAAAAAATATTAGTCAAACAAAGAGTCGTCTGTTCTTTCGACCAATCAACCAACTCGTCTAAATTTTAAAACGTGTATTTTTCCATACATAAGCACACCCTATGTGTTTTAATAAAATCAACTACATGTAGGCTACTGAGCTTGTCTGATGCTTTAAGCTGCGATTAAATAAGGACTTAAGAGGGAGCCAGAGATCAAAATAAGAACCACCTATTGCCGCTGCATGCTGGCCTTGGCAGATTCTGCCATTAAGCTCCCGAAGTTGCAGTAATAGGCTGAACCAGGTGTCGGAAACCTTTTCCATTTGAAGTGCCGATTTATCTTACGATTTATCCATTTTGACAGATCTGACAGAAGCTTCACAGCTCATTACTGGCGATGAGGTAAAACAATCAGAAATGCAATCAGATCCCCAAATGCACACATTTATAAGCCTGCATCTGTGCAGACTGGGTAGTGTAAGCCTACATCTGCAGACTGGGTAGTGTAAGCCTACATCTGTGCAGACTGGGTAGTGTAAGCCTACATCTGCAGACCGGGTAGTGTAAGCCTACATCTGTGCAGACTGGGTAGTGTAAGCCTACATCTGTGCAGACTGGGTAGTGTAAGCCTACATCTGCAGACCGGGTAGTGTAAGCCTACATCTGCAGACCGGGTAGTGTAAGCCTACATCTGCAGACTGGGTAGTGTAAGCCTACATCTGTGCAGACTGGGTAGTGTAAGCCTACATCTGCAGACCGGGTAGTGTAAGCCTACATCTGCAGACTGGGTAGTGTAAGCCTACATCTGCAGACTGGGTAGTGTAAGCCTACATCTGTAGACCGGGTAGTGTAAGCCTACATCTGCAGACTGGGTAGTGTAAGCCTACATCTGCAGACTGGGTAGTGTAAGCCTACATCTGTAGACCGGGTAGTGTAAGCCTACATCTGCAGACTGGGTAGTGTAAGCCTACATCTGCAGACTGGGTAGTGTAAGCCTACATCTGCAGACCGGGTAGTGTAAGCCTACATCTGTGCAGACCGGGTAGTGTAAGCCTACATCTGTGCAGACTGGGTAGTGTAAGCCTACATCTGAATGCAGACTGGGTAGTGTAAGCCTACATCTGCATGCAGACCGGGTAGTGTAAGCCTACATCTGCAGACTGGGTAGTGTAAGCCTATATCTGAATGCAGACTGGGTAGTGTAAGCCTACATCTGCAGACCGGGTAGTGTAAGCCTACATCTGTGCAGACTGGGTAGTGTAAGCCTACATCTGTAGACTGGGTAGTGTAAGCCTACATCTGCAGACTGGGTAGTGTAAGCCTACATCTGCAGACTGGGTAGTGTAAGCCTACATCTGCATGCAGACCGGGTAGTGTAAGCCTACATCTGCAGACTGGGTAGTGTAAGCCTACATCTGTGCAGACCGGGTAGTGTAAGCCTACATCTGTGCAGACTGGGTAGTGTAAGCCTATATCTGCATGCAGACTGGGTAGTGTAAGCCTACATCTGCAGACTGGGTAGTGTAAGCCTATATCTGCATGCAGACCGGGTAGTGTAAGCCTACATCTGCAGACCGGGTAGTGTAAGCCTACATCTGTGCAGACCGGGTAGTGTAAGCCTACATCTGTAGACTGGGTAGTGTAAGCCTACATCTGCAGACTGGGTAGTGTAAGCCTACATCTGTGCAGACTGGGTAGTGTAAGCCTACATCTGTGCAGACTGGGTAGTGTAAACCTACATCTCTGCAGACTGGGTAGTGTAAGCCTACATCTGCAGACTGGGTAGTGTAAGCCTACATCTGCAGACTGGGTAGTGTAAGCCTACATCTGCATGCAGACTGGGTAGTGTAAGCCTACATCTGCAGACTGGGTAGTGTAAGCCTACATCTGCAGACTGGGTAGTGTAAGCCTACATCTGCAGACTGGGTAGTGTAAGCCTACATCTGCATGCAGACCGGGTAGTGTAAGCCTTCATCTGCAGACTGGGTAGTGTAAGCCTACATCTGCATGCATACTGGGTAGTGTAAGCCTACATCTGCATGCAGACTGGGTAGTGTAAGCCTACATCTGCAGACTGGGTAGTGTAAGCCTACATCTGCAGACTGGGTAGTGTAAGCCTACATCTGTGTAGACTGGGTAGTGTAAGCCTACATCTGTGTAGACTGGGTAGTGTAAGCCTACATCTGTGTAGACTGGGTAGTGTAAGCCTACATCTCTGCAGACTGGGTAGTGTAAGCCTACATCTGCATACTGGGTAGTGTAAGCCTACATCTGCATGCAGACCGGGTAGTGTAAGCCTACATCTGCAGACTGGGTAGTGTAAGCCTACATCTGCATGCAGACTGGGTAGTGTAAGCCTACATCTGCAGACCGGGTAGTGTAAGCCTACATCTGCATGCAGACCGGGTAGTGTAAGCCTACATCTGCAGACTGGGTAGTGTAAGCCTACATCTGCATGCAGACCGGGTAGTGTAAGCCTACATCTGCAGACCGGGTAGTGTAAGCCTACTTCTATGTGTAATCAGATACACGTCCTTACTCAATGTTGACAGGAGCGCTCCAAACAAAATGCAATTAACATTGACCAGGAATGGTCTTGTTTTGATTCATTGTATTTCTGAAGAACAGAGGAAAAGATTGCAGTGAGCCTCAAAAGAACAGAAGTTTTCTGTTTTGAACTTTGGAGTAAAGCACCAGTCAAAGGAGTCATCTCAGGAGTGACGGCAGATGTTCAGGTTGAATCCCTGACGAGAATTCCTGGTGTGATTAGTGCCCGGCGTCTGACCCGCTTGGTGAATGGAGAAAAAAGATAAATAGCAAATACCTACATATGTGAAGCTTGGTTATGTAAGAGACGGTACGGTGTAAGAGCTTTCGTCCCCAAACTATTACAGTGTAAGAATTGTAAAGGTTTTGGCCATGTAACAAGAGTGTGCAGACAGATGGAGTATATTGAAGAACGGTGTGTAGAAGGTCGACAGTGTTGCAATTTTGGTGTGGATCATGATCTCGAGTTCCTGGAGTGCCCTGTAACAGTAAAGGAGGTGGCAGAAGTTAGAGCGATGTATCAACTCTCCTATGTGGAGGCGATTAAAATAATTGAGAAAACAAGTGATGCTAGTGAAGATATATGGTAGTGGGCGCACAACAGCCTGTAGGAAATGTTTGCGGCCAGGCAAAAGATACCCTGTTGTGTTAAAAAGGTGGATTTTGTGGCGTTCATTTCCACAGTTATAAACTGTACAACACAAGTCTCAAGGGGATCGAAGAAACTGGACATTAATTGTGGCCGCGGCAGAAACGTTTTTGGGACTGAAGGATTTTACATTTGATGACTTGCAAGGGAAGTGCCGGAAAACCCGCCCTCCCGGGTTCCCCTTGAGCTTGTTTAAGGATCCGATCTGTTTTATTTTTTACATCATTTAAAAAAAAAAGAAGTTTATTTTATTTATTTTTGGTAGTTTGGTAGATGTTTTTGGTATTTTGTTCCATTTTTGGGAATCCTGTTTCCATCCCGAACAATAGGTGGCAGTACGCAACATTAAATTGTGCGCTCGCTAACATACCATAGAAGAAGAAGACTTCCGCGTTTCTGTTCAGCACACAGGCGTGGTAAAAAAATGGCAGAACAAAATTCAGTGCCGAGTGATCTTTACAAGCATGTATATTCATTTCTACTAGAGAACAAGTTTACCAAGGCTGCTCAACACTTCATCAAACAAGCTAAAGTGGTAGGCGCCATATTCTGTATCTGTATTTAACAGTTGTTTTGTTTACCGTTTAAGATAGGTGAGCTAACGAGCTACGCAGGCGGTGCACGCCGTGGCGCTAACACGTGTGATACCAACCCACCAAGTTTGAATGAGAATGCACTTTTTAATATAATGTTAGACGAGTGACGGGTGCATTTTTTTTCTTTAAATGTTTGCTTTTTATCAATAAAATGTCTCTGGCTCGCCCGCAAGCTAAGAAATGCATTGATTCCTGCCCCGAAGAGCCTTGGTTTAAAGATGACTTCTAATAGCCTGGCGTCCCTGATCAACCAAATCTAAACTAGTCGTCTGTAAACAATGGCTCGTTGCAGGACAAAGCATAGAAATGGTTTGTAGTGATGTTAACTCATAACCTGCGTGGGTTTAGGGTCATGACATATTGTGTGTGGATTAAGGGTGGGCGTGCTGATTAACGATACACAAATCCACAAATGTATCTTTCTTGTGGAATTTATATCTATACACTACATTTTGAATTAGTCTTGCCTTATTTTTAGGCTGAATGGTATTAGTGCTGTAAACTTACATTTAACATTTAAGTCATTTAGCAGACGCTCTTATCCAGAGCGACTTACAAATTGGTGCATTCACCTTATGACATCCAGTAGAACAGTCACTTTACAATAGTGCATCTAAATCTTAAGGGGGGGGGGGTTAGAAGGATTACTTATCCTATCCTAGGTATTCCCTAAAGAGGTGGGGTTTCAGGTGTCTCCGGAAGGTGGTGATTGACTCCGCTATCCTGGCGTCGTGAGGGAGTTTGTTCCACCATTGGGGGGCCAGAGCAGCGAACAGCTTTGACTGGGCTGAGCGGGAACTGTACTTCCTCAGTGGTAGGGAGGCGAGCAGGCCAGAAGTGGATGAACGCAGTGCCCTTGTTTGGGTGTAGGGCCTGATCAGAGCCTGGAGGTACTGAGGTGCCGTTCCCCTCACAGCTCCGTAGGCAAGCACCATGGTCTTGTAGCGGATGCGAGCTTCAACTGGAAGCCAGTGGAGAGAGCGGAGGAGCGGGGTGACGTGAGAGAACTTGGGAAGGTTGAACACCAGACGGGCTGCGGCGTTCTGGATGAGTTGTAGGGGTTTAATGGCACAGGCAGGGAGCCCAGCCAACAGCGAGTTGCAGTAATCCAGACGGGAGATGACAAGTGCCTGGATTAGGACCTGCGCCGCTTCCTGTGTGAGGCAGGGTCGTACTCTGCGGATGTTGTAGAGCATGAACCTACAGGAACGGGCCACCGCCTTGATGTTAGTTGAGAACGACAGGGTGTTGTCCAGGATCACGCCAAGGTTCTTAGCGCTCTGGGAGGAGGACACAATGGAGTTGTCAACCGTGATGGCGAGATCATGGAACGGGCAGTCCTTCCCCGGGAGGAAGAGCAGCTCCGTCTTGCCGAGGTTCAGCTTGAGGTGGTGATCCGTCATCCACACTGATATGTCTGCCAGACATGCAGACTTACATGCCTACACGCCAATCACTAAATACTTTGAGGAATTTGCAGCACAATTTAAGAACAATGTCCGAGTTTAATTCTATATCAGAAAAGCTGCGAAATGGAGAGTTGAAGAGAGACAGAAAATTCATGTTTGGGAAAGATTTAGTTAAACGCTAAATGAGGACGATAGCCGTGAATGTTACGTGGTTCGACAGTCACAAGAGAGGGACTTCAAATCGGTTTATGTTCAGATGTTTTAAATGGAAATCTGGACACTGACTGTAGGTTTTTAATCTCTCCTTAATATTAACACCTGTAGAATTATACATTTCTTGCATTAAAATTATTCACCAAATGTAGGCAACATTTCAAATCAAATCCATTTTGACTCAGGAACAGGAGTGGAAAAAGTGATTTATTTAATCTTAAGAGAATGCACAGTTAGGGACAGTCTGTAAACGTGCTTTCTTATCAGCATCATAAAAGCTGATAGTAATTTAAACGTCATAAAATATGCATCCAAGCCTAACTGAAATCTTATCAGAAACATGTCTGGTCGTTTTTACAGCTTTCTATTTTCCTAACAACCGTTCACATCGATGTTGTTTGTGTAACGGCTGTGAAACGGCTATCTTAGTTAGCGGTGCGCGTTTCAATCGGTGACGTCACTTGCTCTGAGACTTTGAAGTAGTAGTTCCCCTTGCTCTGCAAGGACCGCGGCTTTTGTGGAGGGATGGGTAACGATGCTTCGTGGGTGACTATTGTTGATGTGTGCAGAAGGTCCCTGGTTCGCGCCCGGGTATGGGCGAGGGGACGGTATAAAATTATACTGTTACATTTGGACATTTTGCACAGAAAATCTTTACTGTTTTTAGTTATTGCATTTTCTCCCCAGTCCCTGAATGTCTCTGCTCCTTGAAAGAAGCAGAGATGACAGAGAACTTTACCGATGTCAAATAGATTGAAGCATTCGTTTCGTTCTATTAGATTTTTTACATTATTGTGAGGAAAAGAGGTTGATAGAAGAGAAAGAAAGAAAGAAAGAGGTCTTCTTCAACATATGACAGCAGGTATCCAGTTTTTGACAAGTTGACTATCCAATAGCCTTCCAAAATGTCTGAAATTATAAGCAGAAAAATATCTAAATTGGCTCCCTAAAATCCTACACCCCCTGTCATAAAATCCCTTTTCTACATTTTTCTACATCAAATGTTAATGTTAAATGTTAATGGTCACATACACATGGTTAGCAGATGTTAATGGTCACATACACATGGTTAACAGATGTTAATGGTCACATACACATGGTTAACAGATGTTAATGGTCACATACACATGGTTAGCAGATGTTAATGGTCACATACACATGGTTAACAGATGTTAATGGTCACATACACATGGTTAACAGATGTTAATGGTCACATACACATGGTTAGCAGATGTTAATGGTCACATACACATGGTTAGCAGATGTTAATGGTCACATACACATGGTTAGTAGATGTTAATGGTCACATGGTTAGCAGATGTTATTGGTCACATACACATGGTTAGTAGATGTTAATGGTCACATACACATGGTTAGCAGATGTTAATGGTCACATGGTTAGCAGATGTTAATGGTCACATGGTTAACAGATGTTAATGGTCACATACACATGGTTAGCAGATGTTAATGGTCACATGCACATGGTTAGCAGATGTTAATGGTCACATACACATGGTTAACAGATGTTAATGGTCACATACACATGGTTAACAGATGTTATTGGTCACATACACAACATGGTTAGTAGATGTTATTGGTCACATACACAACATGGTTAGCAGATGTTAATGGTCACATAAACATGGTTAGCAGATGTTATTGGTCACATACACATGGTTAACAGATGTTAATGGTCACATACACATGGTTAACAGATGTTATTGGTCACATACACATGGTTAGCAGATGTTAATGGTCACATACACATGGTTAGCAGATGTTAATGGTCACATACACATGGTTAGCAGATGTTATTGGTCACATGGTTAGCAGATGTTATTGGTCACATACACATGGTTAGTAGATGTTATTGGTCACATACACATGGTTAGCAGATGTTAATGGTCACATACACATGGTTAGCAGATGTTATTGGTCACATGGTTAGCAGATGTTATTGGTCACATACACATGGTTAGTAGATGTTATTGGTCACATACACATGGTTAGTAGATGTTATTGGTCACATACACATGGTTAGCAGGTGTTAATGGTCACATACACATGGTTAGCAGGTGTTAATGGTCACATACACATGGTTAATAGATGTTAATGGTCACATACACATGGTTAACATATGTTAATGGTCACATGGTTAACAGATGTTAATGCGAGTGTAGTGAAATGTTTGTGCTTCTAGTTCCGAACAGTGCAGTGATATCTAACAAGTAATCTAACAATTCTCCAACAACCACCTAATACACAGGAAACCTAAAGGGGAGAAAGAGAATATGTACATGTAAATATATGGATGAGCGAAGGCCGAGCGGCATAGGCAGGGTGCAATAGATAGAGCATATGCATATGATATTTAAACATTATAAAAGTGGCGTTGTTAGCGGGTAATAGGATCGGATGGGGTCTTGAGATTTTCACCATCACATATAGCCAGGCGGTTGGGTTATTGGTAACCGGGTGAATAAATGTCCCACACAACTAGTTTGTTTCCATCCAGATGAACTGAACGTGTCAGCCCTGGCATTGCTTGTTTCATGGGTATATTTGGATTGTAGTTGGAACAATGGAAAACTAATTAATGGGAAACTTTCGTTACGCCGGTCAGTATGTCTTCCGTGACACGAGAAACTTGTTCGTAGCTAAAACATCGTTCAGCGTTTGTTCCCGTATCATGCAACACGATGGCTAGAAACCCGCAAAGAGAATATAAACTGTCTGATTTTGTTAACGATTCTTCCTTTTTACAACAGCCTCCCCAGAATGAAAAACAAGATGCCGGTCTGCTTGACATATTCAACTTCTGGGTGAAGTAAGTAGTTATCTGATTTCATTCCTTCAGTGTATTGTCCCCCACTTGGCGGGAATGACAACCTGTATATTACAATCCTCCATTTTCCTAGAGTTCCTAGGGGCTAAACCATGAACCTCACGTACCTTTGTGTAATTTGGTGTAAATGGATCCGAAGGTTTTCTTTGCAATCCCTTGTGGCTAGTCACTGCTCTTGTTTGTGCCCATTTTCAGGTCTCCTGAAGCTAAGAAACGGAAGGCGCTGCCCAACGGTCCTGGAGCAAGTGACAGGCCGTCTGCTAAGAAGGCGAAGACTGCGGAGAGCTCCAGTGAGGCTGCAGCACCTGCCAAGGCCACACCCACAGGTTTGCGCTCGTCCTTTAAGTATATCCCATTTAGCTGACACTTTTATCCAAAGCAACTTAGGGTAGTGCGTGTGTAAAGTACATACGGTCTTTGGTATTATTGTCCCTAGCGACGTTTGCTTGTTAGGAAGCCAGCCCATTGAGAGAACATTGCATTGTGGGTTTTGTAGTCTTGAGCTGCATAAAGATTATCCAACAGCAAAATGAAAAATTTCTTCACAAAAAAACCCATTGTTCTCACATATTAGTGTTATTTTAACACTGTAGATTAAAGGAATGAGTGGTTTTGTTTGTTTCCGGAAAGGTCCCATGTGTAAATGGATCAGAAGGTTACTTTGCAATCCTTTGTGGCTAGTTTTGAATGCCACTCACTGTATGTATGTTATTTTCAAGTGTAAGTTTTCATGCACAGTGAAATGCTTTTTGCAAACTCAAAACCCAACAATGTAACGGTAGACTGGCTCTGGCAGCTAAAAGAGACAAATAGTCCATCTTAACGTGAATTGATTCTCAAGCAAACTACGGCCCAAACATTCAATCTGTCCCGCAGGAGGTTTGTGTAAAAACTAACTTTCTGGGTCTCCATATGTCTTATTTATTCAATCTGTCCCGCAGGAGGTTTGTGTAAAAACTAACTTTCTGGGTCTCCATATGTCTTATTTATTCAATCTGTCCCGCAGGAGGTTTGTGTAAAAACTAACTTTCTGGGTCTCCATATGTCTTATTTATTCAATCTGTCCCGCAGGAGGTTTGTGTAAAAACTAACTTTCTGGGTCTGGGTCTCCCAATTTTTTAAATTTAGTTTTTGTATATATTTCTAATCTCCATCAAAGTTCTGGTAGTGTCAGTTTTTTTTTATTTAATTTTATATATCGTACAGTGTGTGGCTGGTCTGACTGACCAGTGGGAACACGGCCGGCACTGAGTATGGACACAATTAATACGATTTATTGTGAATAGTCAGGTTTACATTTATATATCATATATTCATATATATTCATATATCATATATTTTTTTATTTTTGATTTAAACGTTTACGTGATGTTCAAGAAGACCGATTTCTCTCATCTAGTTTACATGACACATCTGAAATCAGGCTACTTGATGGGACTTTGATAAATGCACCAATCAAAATGTTGGCCTTTAAAAAAATAGTTTTATTGGCCCACAAGTTGATTTAGTCACTTAGCAGAACACCATCTAGCAGGATTTTGGCAATGAGGCTCTTTTATCTACTTCCCCAGAGTCAGATGCACTCGTGGGTACCATTGTCATGTCTCGGTGGTCAGGATAAAGGAAGTTAGTGCTAGCCTGCGTTAGCGCAATGACTGGAAGTCTATGGGTGTCTGCTAGCCTGCGTTAGCGCATTGACTGGAAGTCTATGGGTGTCTGCTAGCCTGCGTTAGCGCATTGACTGGAAGTCTATGGGTGTCTGCTAGCCTGCGTTAGTAATATAAATAATAATATATGCCATTTAGCAGACGCTTTTATCCAAAGCGACTTACAGTCATGTGTGCATACATTCTACGTATGGGTGGTCCCGGGGATCGACCCCACTACCCTGGCGTTACAAGCGCCATGCTCTACCAACTGAACTACAGAAGGACCCGTTAGCCTGCATTAGCTCAATAACTGGAAGTCTATGGGTGTCTGCTAGCCTGCGTTAGCGCATTGACTGGAAGTCTATGGGTGTCTGCTAGCCTGCGTTAGCGCAATGACTGGAAATCTATGGGTGTCTGCTAGCCTGCGTTAGCGCAATGACTGGAAGTCTATGGGTGTCTGCTAGCCTGCGTTAGCGCAATGACTGGAAATCTATGGGTGTCTGCTAGCCTGCGTTAGCGCAATGACTGGAAGTCTATGGGTGTCTGCTAGCCTGCGTTAGCGCAATGACTGGAAGTCTATGGGTGTCTGCTAGCCTGCGTTAGCGCAATGACTGGAAGTCTATGGGTGTCTGCTAGCCTGCGTTAGCGCAATGACTGGAAGTCTATGGGTGTTTGCTAGCCTGCGTTAGCGCAATGACTGGAAGTCTGTCTGCTATCTGAAAGTATGTAAAAGGGCCTCATCCTGAAGTAACCGGTTTACATTGACCTTTAAGCCAATATCCTACATTTTCTTGATTTTTCTATGTTGTCATGAACGCAGCGTGTCAGTGATGGGGTTGCCCTTTGTTGTTCTGTTCCATGATGAGGTTTTGTATCATTACCAGCTACAGCGGCCGAGTCCAGCAGCAGCGACGAGTCCAGCGACGAGGAGGCCGCAGCGAAGGTACGGGAGCGCTGAGGTGTCTTACGACAACGTCACTTTAAAAAAAAAAATGTTTTTATGGTCACGTTAAAATGGCTAACCCCTGAGGCCGATGCTGTTTACGGAGCTGTAGGAGGACGAATGAACAATATATTTGTGTGCCCCCTGATGAAGGCAGCTTGTTGGTGAAACATTAGTTTGAAATCTGCTCCTCTTCTCTGCTAACAGAAGCCTGCAACAGCCAAAGCCCCAGTGAAGACCCCAGTCGCTGCAGCAGCTAAAGCCCCAGTGAAGACCCCTGTCGCTGCAGCAGCTAAAGCCCCAGTGAAGACCCCAGTCGCTGCAGCAGCTAAAGCCCCAGTGAAGACCCCAGTCGCTGCAGCAGCCAGGAAAAAGGACTCCAGCTCGAGCAGTGAGTCATCTGAAGATGAGGCTCCAGCTAAAGCCCCCGTGGCCAGTGAGTACATTTAACCTAGCTAGTGAGTGCATTTAACCTAGCTAGCGAGTGCGTTTAACCTAGCTAGCGAGTGCGTTTAACCTAGCTAGCGAGTGCGTTTAACCGAGCTAGCGAGTGCGTTTAACCGAGCTAGCGAGTGCGTTTAACCGAGCTAGCGAGTGCGTTTAACCGAGCTAGCGAGTGCGTTTAACCGAGCTAGCGAGTGCGTTTAACCTAGAAACCTAGCAAGCCACTGCTCCAAAACCACCATAAAAAAGCCAGACTACGGTTTGCAACTGCATTTGGGGACAAATATTGTACCTTTTGGAGAAATGTCCTCTGGTCTGATGAAACAAAAATAGAACTGTTTGGCCATAATGACCATCGTTATGTTTGGAGGATAAAGGGGGAGGCTTGCAAGCCGAAGAACACCATCCCAACCGTGAAGCACAGGGGGTGCAGCATCATGTTGTGGGGGTGCTTTGCTGCAGGAGGGACTGGTGCACTTCACAAAATAGATGGAATCATGAGGATGGAAAATTATGTGTATATATTGAAGCAACATCTCAAGACATCAGTCAGGAAGTTAAAGCTTGGTCGCAAATGGGTCTTCCACATGGACAATGACCCCAAGCATACTTCCAAAGTTGTGGCAAAATGGTGTCATCCAGATTCCCATTTATTGTCTTAGCTGTAGCACGCTATTTGACTCACAGCAGGTTTTTAAAGGTTTGAAGAATTTGGTCTGCTTTGTTTTCATTTTTGCAATGGCAAAAAAATGATATACCTGTATTGTCACGACCTTACTTGACCTTACTTGGGTACTTTTTAAGAACTTGCATGACCCACCATTAGCATGTCCTTTGCGACCCATATTTTTTAAGAAATGCTGCTTTACGACAGGATCACATCTTTTTTTATAAGCATCTTTTCAATCAGTTCAGCTTCTTACCGTCTTACTGACTGTTCTTCTTGCTCTGTAGAAGGAAAAGCTGCAGCCGCGACCCCTAAGGCAGCCGCGACCCCTAAGGCAGGGACGGCCGCCAAAGCAGCAGCTCAGAAGAAGGCTGAGACCAGCAGCAGTGAGGACAGCTCCAGTGAAGACGAAGCGCCCGCTAAGGTACTGAAACTGATCCACAACACACCAACACCTCACCTGAGGTGTATTCATTAGTTACACACCGTTGCAAAACATTTTGCACCGGAAACGGGAGTCTCTATTGGAGAAATTGATGTAGGTCCCCCGTTACATTGCATCTTCTGTTTGGTTACTAATGCATCCTAGTGAATACACCCCAGGACAGCTCTCTGTTTGGTTACTAATGCATCCTAGTGAATACACTCCAGGACACTCTTCATATTTGGTTTGAGTTAAAATTCCTTTATTATTTTGGCATGTCCACAACGGCAATTAAAACATTTACGCCTTTCGGCTGCTATGCTTTCTTCAGTGTCTGCAAAGTAGCCAGATAAGGGAAAGCTTTGCTTCCACTACTGACCCAGTCTCTCCTAACAGACCCCTCCAGCTAAGACCCCTGGTCCTGGCAAGCCCCCTCCGGCTAAGACTCCTGGTCCTGTCAAGACCCCTCCGGCTAAGACTCCTGGTCCTGTCAAGACCCCTCCGGCTAAGACTCCTGCTAAGGCAGCCGAGTCTAGCAGCGATGACTCTTCTTCAGATGAAGAGGAGACTCCTCCCAGCAAGAAGGCCAAACCAGGTATGTGTTCATGTCTAGCAGTATCAAACTGTGTTAATTATCTATCCGTTATCTCTATATGCCTGATCACAGGTTATTTATTAGGAGAGTGATTATACTGAGGCTTATGACCAATAAGTAGGCCTGGGCGGTATACCGGGGTATTTTGACATACCGACAGTTTGATTTTCCGTTTTTTTCCGCCCCACAAAAAATGTAATTGAGACGTGTTATGTTTGTTTACGAAGAGTACGGCGCAAACAGAACTGACTGTTGAACAGCACCTGAAATTCGCTATAATGTTAGCCAGCTAAATATCTTCATGCAAGAGACTTGTTTGGTTAGCTACGATTCGATAGCACTCATGTGATTTGCAGAGTTTGCAAAAACAAATGCAAACTACAATCATCAATATAATTCTGCCAGATCGACATATGCTACTTTGTAGTTAACATTATAGTTGAGTAGGTTTTTGGGGGACCCTTTTCTCTCTCTGCCAGAGGACGGTTAACATAGCTAACACAAAGGGAAGATTAAGGTACGCGCCCAACGCAGACGAATCAAATCACTGATGCGTTTTGTTCATGTCTTTATGATTGATTTAACTTGGTGCAAATTATTATTTTTTTCTTCTAATAAGTTTAATACATTTAGTCGATTTTCTACAAAGTTACATTTCTTTCTTAATGTCTGTATTCCGTGATTCCTTCTGCGTTATCTTCATCGTAGATTTTATAGGGCCCTATATGTAATTATGAGCTTGGGTTTTTTATTTTTATTTATTTTTTTTACCTTTTATTTAACCAGGCAAGTCAGTTAAGAACAAATTCTTATTGTCTTTCCTTGCATTTAGTTTGTTTGCTTACTTGCACCTGTTAGCATTTAGCTAGGGTCCGCTATGGACCTTTACTTGTGCTTTTTTTTAGCGTTTGTTAGCATAGTTTGTGTGCAATTCCGGTGGTACCGTATATAAGGTATGGAGATCTGTAGAACACCCTGCCTTAATGACCAGTGATGTAGTAGAAGGTCAATTCCAACTCAACTTACCCGCCTGGTTCGGCTGTGAAGCCGTTCTGCCGTGAAGCCGTGTACCCGCCTGGTTCTGCCGTGTACCTGCCTGGTTCTGCCGTGTACCCGCCCGGTTCTGCCGTGTACCCGCCCGGTTCTGCCGTGTACCCGCCCGGTTCTGCCGTGTACCCGCCCGGTTCTGCCGTGTACCCGCCCGGTTCTGCCGTGTACGTGTACCCGCCCGGTTCTGCCGTGTACCCGCCCGGTTCTGCCGTGTACCCGCCCGGTTCTGCCTAGTTACCCCCCTATAACACAGTGTTTTTTACAGTTGAACCACAGCCAGAAAGTATTCAGACCCATCGGCTTTTCCCACATTTTCACGTTACAGCCTTATTCTAAAATGGATTGAGAATTATTTATTTAATCTACACACACACTACCCCATAATGCAAAGCAAAAACAGTTTTTTTTTTACATTTTTGCAAATGTATTAATTAATAAATATAAATATCTTATTTACATAAGTATTCAGACACTTTGCTACGAGACTCGAAATTGAGCTCAGGTCCATCCGGTTTCCATTGATCATCATTGAGATGTTTCTACAACTTGATTGGAGTTCATCTGTGGTATATTCAATTGGTTGGACATGATCTGGAAAGACACACAACTGTCTATATAAGGTCCCACAGTTGACAGTGCAGGTCAGAGCAGAAACCAAGCCATGAGATCGAAGGAATTGTCCATAGAACTCAGACAGGATTGAGCCGAGGCACCGATCTGGGGAGGGTACCAAACCATTTCTACAGCATTGAAGGTCCCCAAGAACACAGGGGCCTCCATCATTCTTAAATGGAAGAAGTTTGGAACCACCAAGACTCTTCCTAGAGCTGGCCGCCTGGACTAACTGAGCAATCTGGGGAGAAGGGCCTTGGTCAGGGAGATGACCAAGAACCTGATGGTCACTCTGACAGAGTTCCTTTGTAGAGATGGGAGAAACTTCCAGAAGGACAACCATCTCTGCAGCTCTCCACCAATCAGGCCTTTATGGTAGTGGCCAGACATGACAGCCCGCTTTGAGTTTGCCAAAAGGCACCGAAAGACCATAAACATGATTCTCTGGTCTGATGATACCAAGGTTGACAAGCGTCACATCTGGAGGAAACCTGGCACCATCCCTACGAGGAAGCATGGTGGTGGCAGCATCACGCTGTGGGGATGTTTTTCAGAGGCAGGGACTGGGAGACTAGTCAGGATCGAGGGGAAAGATGAATGGATCAAAGAATCTTGATGAAAACCTGCTCCAGAGCGCTCAGGACCTCAGACTGTGGTGAAGGTTCACCTTCCAACAGGACAACGACCCTAAGCACACCGCCATGACAATGCAGCAGTAGCTTTTGGACAAGTCTTTGAGTGGCCCAGCCAGAGCCCGGACTTGAACCCGATCGAACATCTCTGAAGAGACCTGAAAACAGCTGTGCAGCAACGCTCCCCATCCAACCTGACGGAGCTTGAGAGGATCTGCAGAGAAGAATGGGGAGAAACTCTCCAAATACAGGTGTGCCAAGCTTGTAGCGTCATACCCAAGAAGACTCAAGGCTGTAATTACTATTTCATTTTGTTTACATTTCCTAAAGTTTCTAAACATGTTATTGCTTTTGTCATTATGTGGTATTGTGATGTCATTATGTGGTATTGTGATGTCATTATGTGGTATTGTGATGTCATTATGTGGTATTGTGATGTCATTATGGGGTATTGTGATGTCATTATGGGGTATTGTGATGTCATTATGGGGTATTGTGATGTCATTATGGGGTATTGTGGTGTCATTATGTGGTATTGTGATGTCATTATGGGGTATTGTGATGTCATTATGGGGTATTGTGATGTCATTATGGGGTATTGTGATGTCATTATGTGGTATTGTGATGTCATTATGGGGTATTGTGATGTCATTATGGGGTATTGTGATGTCATTATGGGGTATTGTGATGTCATTATGGGGTATTGTGGTGTCATTATGTGGTATTGTGATGTCATTATGGGGTATTGTGGTGTCATGTGGTATTGTGATGTCATTATGGGGTATTGTGATGTCATTATGGGGTATTGTGATGTCATTATGGGGTATTGTGATGTCATTATGGGGTATTGTGTGTAGATTGATGAGGGGGGAGACTATTTAATTCATTTAAGAACAAGGCTGTAATGTAACAAGGTGGATTAAGTCATGTGTTCTGCATAATTAAGGTACTGTATCTATATAACACCCAAGTATTTCTTACATTAGAGTTGAACCACATGATTTACCAACAGCACACACTCTATTTGTTTTTAGCACTCTGTTCATGCTGATGCCTTGTGTGTGTGTGTGTGTGTGTGTGTGTGTGTGTGTGTGTGTGTGTGTGTAGGTGAATACAGTGCAGTTCCACCCCCTGGAGCTGCCGTAAAGAAGGCCGTGGCTCCTACAGTGGCCAGCAAGGCCAAAAAGGACCGCTCCTCAGACAGCAGGGAGGCGGAAGTGTCAGGTAACAACCCCTGGGACGTGTCAGAATACCCATACTTGCTTTTTGGAGATATATATATATATATAAACAGTTTTTATAGTTTTGAAAATTATTTTAGACTTTTCATCGAGTAGAGTTCCTGGCGTACTGTTTGAGGAAGAGAATTGTCTTTTCTCCCTTATGACAATGGCTGATAATCAGAATAAGGGAAGCTATACTTCTACACCGAGAAGGGGTCATCTACAGATGGGTAGTAATGCTGATATTTGTTGCTTACTACCTATGTTTTTAGTAAACAGTGCGTTCTATGTAGTACTGTTAGTAGTGTAGGTTTAGTCAGTGGTGGCGGCGGTTTGTAGTGAGTTGCGGCTGTTTTAGTAGCAGGAGTCAAGACAGATTTTGGACAGTTCCCTCGTCTCCTTTTCTAAGTGGTGCTCCTGTCTGAACATTGAGTGCTCTGTGGCTTTACTAATGCAAAGCTAAACGTAACATTACATCAAATCAAATTTATTTATATAGCCCTTCGTACGTCAGCTGATATCTCAAAGTGATGTACAGAAACCCAGCCTAAAACCCCAAACAGCAAGCAATGCAGGTGTAGAAGCACGGTGGCTAGGAAAAACTCCCTAGAAAGGCCAAAACCTAGGAAGAAACCTAGAGAGGAACCAGGCTATGTGGGGTGGCCAGTCCTCTTCTGGCTGTGCCGGGTAGAGATTATAACAGAACATGGCCAAGATGTTCAAATGTTCATAAATGACCAGCATGGTCGAATAATAACAAGGCAGAACAGTTGAAACTGGAGCAGCAGCATGGCCAGGTGGACTGGTGACAGCAAGGAGTCATCATGTCAGGTAGTCCTGGGGCATGGTCCTAGGGCTCAGGTCAGTTGAAACTGAACATTAGACAGTTTTACATGTGATACATGACTGTCTACCTACTTTCCTTTAGTTGAAAGCACCGAATGCTAGTCTCTCTGGATTAGTGTCTTCTAAATGACTAATGTCCGCTTTTATCATCAATAGCTAACGCATCCCGTGTTTACAATGAGAGATCTGACACTACATTATTGTCCTCCGTTAAAGCAGTCCCTGTGAAGTCTACCCCAGTAAAGACTGTGACCCCTAAACCTGCTGCTGCTGCTGCTAAGAAGGCAGAGTCCAGCTCTGAGAGCTCAGGTAAGTTCTGGACGTAGATTCTAAAGGTTCTAGACCTTGTTTTTAAAGGCTGTAGATCGTAATTGTTCTAGAGCTAGGTTCTGAAGGCTGTAGATTGTAATTGGTCTCGAGCTAGCTTCTAAAGGCTGTAGATTGTAATTGGTCTAGGCCTAGCTTCTAAAGGCTGTAGATTGTAATTGGTCTAGGCCTAGCTTCTAAAGGCTGTAGATTGTAATTGGTCTAGGCCTAGCTTCTAAAGGCTGTAGATTGTAATTGGTCTAGACCTAGGTTCTAAAGGTTCTAGAGCAGGGTTTCCCACCTTCAGTCCTCCAGGGCCTGGTTGCATAAAACACCTTGTGTATTCCTTAACTTAGAACTACCCCTCCCGGATCTGGGAGAATTGTCATCAACTGACACTAATTAGCATAACACAACGGACAAAAAAATATTACTAGAAAATATTCATGAAATCACAAGTGAAATATAGTGGAACACAGCTTTGCCTTTTAAGGGTTTACCTTAAGGAATATATATTTTTTAAGGGTGTTGCACAGAGCTGCTCAGAAATATCTTTAGGATCATTTAAGGGTTTTATTGTAGTTTGAAGGAATGTACGGCAGAAAGTCTGTGGTTACCACGCAGTCGGGCTGTCCCCGATAAAAAATTAAATAAATAAATAAATAAATAAAAATGTTAAATGCGAATTCTTCCATATATTGACACATCCTATTTATTCTAATCAAATCAACTATATTCACTGAGCTTGTCTGATGCTTTAAGCACACCGTTTGGTTACTTAACTTCTTGCGTCGAGCAATCCCGTATCCGGGAGCGTAATCATAGCCTCAAGCTCATTACCATAACGCAACGTTAACTATTCATGAAAATCGCAAATGAAATGAAAGAAATATATTCACTCACAAGCTTAGCCTTTTGTTAACAACACTGTCATCTCAGATTTTCAAAATATGCTTTTCAACCATAGCAAAACAAGCATTTGTGTAACAGTATTGATAGCTAGCATAGCATTAAGCTTAGCATCCAGCAGGCAACATTTTCACAAAAACAAGAAAATAATTCAAATAAAATCATTTACCTTTGAAGAACTTCGGATTTTTTCAATGAGGGGAGACTCAGTTAGATAGCAAATGTTCAGTTTTTCCAAAAAGATTACTTGTGTAGGAGAAATTGCTCTGTTTTGTTCATCACGTTTGGATAAGAAAAAAACCTGAAAATTCAGTCATTACAATGGCAAACGTTTTTCCAAATTAGCTCTAATATCGACAGAAACATGGCAAACGTTGTTTAGAATCAGTCCTCAGTGTGTTTTTCACATATCTATTCGATGATAAATCATTTGTGGCAGTTTGGTTTCTCCTCTGAACAAAATGGAAAAATGCACGCACCTGGAGATTACGCAATAGTTTCGACGGAGGACACCAGGCGGACACCTGGTAAATGTAGTCTCTTATGGTCAATCTTCCAATGATATGCCTACAAATACGTCACAATGCTGCAGAAACCTTGGGGAAACGACAGAAAGTGTAGGCTTATTCACAGCCATACATATAAGGAGACATTGGAACACAGCGCCTTCAAAATCTGGGGCATTTCCTGTTTGAAATTTAATCTTGGTTTTGCCTGTAGCATCAGTTCTGTGGCACTCACAGATAATATCTTTGCAGTTTTGGAAACGTCAGAGTTTTCTTTCCAAAGCTGTCAATTATATGCATAGTCGAGCATCTCTTCGTGACAAAATATCTTGTTTAAAACGGGAACGTTTATTTATCCAAAAATTAAAAGAGCGCCCCCTATATCGAAGAAGTTAAGACACACAAATGTCTAGAGGGAGTCCGAGCAGCAATTGATTTGTGCCGGGCCGGACTCAGACTTCCTGTACCGTACAAAAATAAGTTTCCCGGGGAGAGCGGCTGACCATGACTAGTGCCCGTTGTCTCTCCTCACTGCTGCAGCGACCACCACAGAACATCAACGTGTTTATTGCACAGCCTCCATGTTGCTGACTCTGCAACATCATCACAGATATTTCTATAACTGAAAACGTTATGTTTACCAAAGTCAGTCATTTGTTTAGGAGAAACAGTCCCTCGACCCTTGCTCTCTTTACGTGACACGTGTTGGTCGCATACGCTTGACCAAAGACCTTCTCACACGGGACCGGTATTGCTAGAGAATGTTGGTTATGTAATTTACTCCAGAATGTCCGTTATTCCGAAGGACGATTCCGGTAACTTTGTCCCCGAACTGCCCCCTGTAGTTATTAACCCCCCAGTAAATATACAGTTTTAAAGGAAGCCTGGAGTTTTTTACTCTTGGTGTGAAGATGCAGTACTTCCACATGTCCAGGTGATGGGGCCACACTGAACTCCAGCTTGGTTCTCAAGTTTCTGAACCATACTAAACCTTAATTCCTTCAGTGTCTCCATAATATTTGAATTGATGAAGTGTGATCATAATCATTAGGATATTTTAGCGATCCGCAGTAGATCCTAAATGCCCTCCAGCTGTCAGATGGGAGCTCAACAGTAGATCCTAAATGCCATCAGATGAGAGCTCAACAGTAGATCCTAAATGCCACCAGATGAGAGCTCAACAGTAGATCCTAAATGCCCTCCGATGGGAGCTCAACAGTAGATCCTAAATGCCCTCCGATGGGAGCTCAACAGTAGATCCTAAATGCCCTCCGATGAGAGCTCAACAGTAGATCCTAAATGCCCTCCGATGGGAGCTCAACAGTAGATCCTAAATGCCCTCCGATGGGAGCTCAACAGTAGATCCTAAATGCCCTCTGATGGGAGCTCAACAGTAGATCCTAAATGCCCTCTGATGGGAGCTCAACAGTAGATCCTAAATGCCCTCTGATGGGAGCTCAACAGTAGATCCTAAATGCCCTCTGATGGGAGCTCAACAGTAGATCCTAAATGCCCTCTGATGGGAGCTCAACAGTAGATCCTAAATGCCCTCTGATGGGAGCTCAACAGTACATCCTAAATGCCCTCTGATGGGAGCTCAACAGTACATCCTAAATGCCATCAGACGGGAGCTCAAACTCCCAAACTCAATGTCCCAAGAATGAAGTCACCTTTTTAAAATAAGTCAAAAGTGACATGTTTATTTCATTCCTGAGAGACACCTTGCAACCACAGTGCAATAGGAAGGGAACAGCACCTGGGGTTAAATATACCTCCCTCCTTATGTCTGGCACAGCAACAGACGGAGAAACCTGGTGGTTAAATATACCTCCCTCCTTATGTCTGGCACAGCAACAGACGGAGAAACCTGGTGGTTAAATATACCTCCCTCCTGTCTGGCACAGCAACAGACGGAGAAACCTGGTGGTTAAATATACCTCCCTCCTTATGTCTGGCACAGCAACAGACGGAGAAACCTGGTGGTTAAATATACCTCCCTTCTGTCTGGCACAGCAACAGACGGAGAAACCTGGTGGTTAAATATACCTCCCTTCTGTCTGGCACAGCAACAGACGGAGAAAACCTATACTTAACCGAGTAATTGATTTAAACAATAGTCTTCATATTAATTTGACTTTACAAACAAACGAGGGCTTAATTGAAGTCTATTTCTTCAGTCACAGTGGGGCAAAAAAGTATTTAGTCAGCCACCAATTGTGCAAGTTCTCCCACTTAAAAAGATGAGGCCTGTAATTTTAATCATAGGTAGGATTTTTAAATAATTTTTTTGCAAATTATGGTGGAAAATAAATGTGAGTATAACAGAACTGATATTGCAGGCGAAAGCCTGAGAAAAATCCAATCCGGAAGTGACTCATCTTTTGAAAGCTCTGCGTTCCAATGCGTCCCCATTGAGCAGTGAATGGGCTATCAACCAGATTCCTTTTTCTCCGTATTCCCCAAGGTGTCTACAGCATTGTGACGTAGTTTTACACATTTATGTTGAAGAATACCCGTAAGCGGCTACATTGCGTAAGTGGTCACCTGATGGCTCTCTGAGTGATTCTCACGTAAAATACAGAGGTAGCCATTATTCCAATCGGTCCTACTGAAAAACCAGTTCGTTATACCTGGGACGTATTCATTACACTGTTTGGTTTTGCTTCCATTTAAGAAAAGTTTTGTAAAAGGAATGAAAAGGCAGGAACCTGGTTGAATTTGTCCAATATACATTTTCGTTCTAGTTGCAAAACGTTCTGTTCCTGAGTTTGCATAACATTGGGGTTTTACTTTAAAGTTGAAGTTAAGTCTCATTTCTTCTCTTCTTCCTCTCTTCAGACTCTAGCTCTGAAGATGAAGAAGCAAAAAAGGCCCCGGCTAAGGCTGCCCCGGCTAAGGCTGCCCCGGCTAAGGCGGCCCCGGCTAAGGCGGCCCCGGCTAAGGCGGCCCCGGCTAAGGCGGCCCCGGCTAAGGCGGCCCCGGCTAAGGCTGCCCCGGCTAAGGCGGCCCCGGCTAAGGCGGCCCCGTCAGAAGATTCTTCCTCGGACTCGAGCTCAGAGGATGAAGAAGAGGTGACAGTGAAATTGGCACCAGCTAAGGCGACTCCTACGGGGACCCCAGGCAAGGCTGCAGAATCCTCCTCTGACTCAAGCTCAGAAGATGAGAAAGAAGCTAAGAAGCCAGTTGCCAAGGCTGCTCCTGCCAAGGCTGCTCCTGTCAAGGCCACTCCTACTAAGAAAGCCGACTCGTCAAGCTCAGGTAAAATAGACTAAATAGGACTGAGTCCTTTTTTGGAACTGACAACTAGAGGAGACTTGAGTTCCAGACTCTAACTCCTGTGTCATTGTCACGCCAATGAGTTGTGGCAAGATAACACAGAACGATCTGGAACTCAAGCTGGGGAAGAACTTGCTTGGCTTGTTTCAATATCAACAGGATTTATGTTACAAAAAACGTTAAACAGTATGTTGCTAATCATACTCACTCACCTTTTGGACCTCTACGCTCTTGCGCAGGGCTTTTCTGCGCTCTTGCGCAGGGCTTTTCTGCGCTCTTGCGCAGGGCTTTTCTGCGCTCTTGCGCAGGGCTTTTCTAGCGCAGGGCTTTTCTAGCGCAGGGCTTTTCTGTGCTCTTGCGCAGGGCTAGTAGTTGGCTAGATAGACGTCACAAACACGAGAACTATCAGATCTGACATGTTGCTTCTATTCTCACCCTGTTTTACGATGGTAAACTAAGCTGGAAGTTCACTTACCTTGTATGTAAAATATTGAGTTCTTTAACCACAGTTTTGTTGGCTGTTCTTCGTTCGTTTGTCATCTATATTAGTGACGCTTTTATATTGTTAAAGTGTCTGGCATTGTAATATCAGACCTACGGACTAACTGAATCTGACATGTTCCCCTCGGTCCTGTAGACTCTGACAGCAGCTCTGAGGACGAGGCCCCAGCCAAACCTGCAGCAGCTACCAAGAAACCTGCAGCAGCTACCAAGAAACCTGCAGCGGCCCCCAAGGTCCCAGCCAAGGCTGCTGCAGAGAGCAGCTCGGACTCCGACTCTTCATCTGAAGATGAGGCTCCAGCTAGGAAGGCTACCCCGGCCCCTGTTACTAAACCAGCCTCCAAACCAGTCTCCCCAGTTAAACCAGCTGCTGCTGAAAGCAGCTCGGACTCCGACTCTTCTGAAGATGAGGCTCCAGCTAAGAAGGCTACCCCGGCCCCTGTTACTAAACCAGCCTCCAAACCAGTCTCCCCAGTTAAACCAGCTGCTGCTGAAAGCAGCTCGGACTCCGACTCTTCTGAAGATGAGGCTCCAGCTAAGAAGGCTACCCCGGCCCCTGTTACTAAACCAGCCTCCAAACCAGCCTCCAAACCAGCCACCCCCGTGGTGAACAAACTAGCCCCAACCAAGGCCGTAGCCGAGAGCAGCTCCGATTCTGACAGCGACAGCTCAGACGACGAGGTCGCTGCAGGCAAAAAGACCACCAAACCTACAGCCGCAGCCAAGACTCCTGCTTCAGCCAAGACTCCTGCTTCAGCCAAGACTCCTGCTTCAGCCAAGACTCCTGCTTCAGCCAAGACTCCTGCTTCAGCCAAAGCTGCAGAGTCCAGCAGCAGTGACGACAGCTCTAGTGATGAGGAAGAGGGTAAAGGAGTTAACATACTTCCCATTCGAAACAGTTTGTTCGTATATTATGATATTTTGTGACGTTTTGGTCTTCGGCAAGTGTTTTTTTTCCTTTTCTCGACATCTAGGCTGAAGTGGGTAGCCAAAGTAGGTAGCCAAAAACGCTAGTCATTCACGGGTCCAAAAAGTTGTTCCAACGTGGACCTGGGGCTTTCCCCACCCGTACCTGATATGCATGAATACATAAAAAATAAAGAAGATATATACAGACCTGTTCCGAACAGACCCGACGACAGCTAGATCCGTTCCGTATAGACCTGGTCGGACAGACCCGAGGACAGCTAGATCCGTTCCGTATAGACCTGGTCGGACCAGTCCGATCCGAGGACAGCTAGATCCGTTCCGTATAGACCTGGTCGGACCAGTCCGATCCGAGGACAGCTAGATCCGTTCCGTATAGACCTGGTCGGACAGACCCGAGGACAGCTAGATCCGTTCCGTATAGACCTGGTCGGACCAGTCCGATCCGAGGACAGCTAGATCCGTTCCGTATAGACCTGGTCGGACCAGTCCGATCCGAGGACAGCTAGATCCGTTCCGTATAGACCTGGTCGGACCAGTCCGATCCGAGGACAGCTAGATCCGTTCCGTATAGACCTGGTCGGACCAGTCCGATCCGAGGACAGCTAGATCCGTTCCGTATAGACCTGGTCGGACAGACCCGAGGACAGCTAGATCCGTTCCGTATAGACCTGGTCGGACCAGTCCGATCCGAGGACAGCTAGATCCGTTCCGTATAGACCTGGTCGGACCAGTCCGATCCGAGGACAGCTAGATCCGTTCCGTATAGACCTGGTCGGACAGACCCGAGGACAGCTAGATCCGTTCCGTATAGACCTGGTCGGACCAGTCCGATCCGAGGACAGCTAGATCCGTTCCGTATAGACCTGGTCGGACCAGTCCGATCCGAGGACAGCTAGATCCGTTCCGTATAGACCTGGTCGGACCAGTCCGATCCGAGGACAGCTAGATCCGTTCCGTATAGACCTGGTCGGACCAGTCCGATCCGAGGACAGCTAGATCCGTTCCGTATAGACCTGGTCGGACCAGTCCGATCCGAGGACAGCTAGATCCGTTCCGTATAGACCTGGTCGGACCAGTCCGATCCGAGGACAGCTAGATCCGTTCCGTATAGACCTGGTCGGACCAGTCCGATCCGAGAGAGGGACGTAGAAAAGTCGACGCTACTTTATTAACCGGAGATGAGAAACCGTGAGGGAGCCTCTCGCTGACCACTGACGCAATGTTGTCGTTCAAAAGAAAAGCCTGAAACTATGTATAAGCCACAGAAAAAGGAATCTGGTTGATGTCTCATTCACTGCTCAATAGGGACGCAGAGCCTTCGAAATAAGAGTCCCTTCCTGATTGGATTTTTCTCAGGCTTTCACCTGCAATATCAGTTCTGTTATACTCACAGACAATATTTCTACAGTATTGGAAACTTTAGAGTGTTTTCTATCCTAAGCTGTCAATTATATGCATATTCTAGCATCTTGTCCTGACAAAATAGCCCGTTTTACTTTGGGAACGTTATTTTTCCAAAAATGAAAACAGTTCCCCCCTAGTTTCAAGAGGTTAACCGGAGCTGAGAAACTGAGGGAGAGGAGGTAGAGAGGTGACGCTCTAGCAGGGGTCGTACTGTGTAGCCTAACTTTTGCCACACAGAGGCTTTTGAGGCTCTACGACTAGCCTATTGCTGATTTGATGACCATATGATTGGCCAACTCTACAACAAGCAACACGTGCTACTCAAGTCAGTTGAAATTACATATTGACATCACCCGTGATAATCATATCAGATCTGACTTAGACTTGATAGGACTTTGATTTCTGGATCCGGATCTGCTCGGGTCCCAGATTGGGTTTTGGGGACAGGTGGCTCCGTGAAGATCTCGAGTCTACGCCCCTTCGTCGTTGATTAGTCAACAGTAGGGAATTCTTCATTTAACTGTTTGTCATTCATCGAGAGACTACTCCTTTCTCAAAAAAACGTCAAACTTAATGATAGATTTCTTGAGTTCTTATTAATTCTGACTACTTTGAGGAAGTGAAAACTGGCGTATCACTATGGACAGTCGAAGGTCTTATACGCGAGTCGCAGCCCGCTAGACGCTGGCTGAACCGACGCTGATGCTTTCAGAAGGCAGACTCTTTCCCGTGGTGCCTCTTCACTGTGACCTCGTCCTACATGTATTTGACATGTGTACTGTGTAGGCCTATTTTATTGCGTGTCATAGCTATTTTATATTTTGAGGTTGATTTGTTAGTAAGCATTTCATTACATTTGTATATGCATCATCAATTGAACCTTGAACCTTGAACCTTGCAGCAGCAACATCCTCGACTAAGAAGGCAGCTGCCCCAGCCTCGACTAAGAAGGCAGCTACCCCAGCCTCGACTAAGAAGACAGCTACCCCAGCCTCGACTAAGAAGGCAGCTACCCCAGCCTCGACTAAGAAGGCAGCTACCCCAGCCTCGACTAAGAAGGCAGCTACCCCAGCCTCGACTAAGAAGGCAGCTACCCCAGCCTCGACTAAGAAGGCAGCTACCCCAGCCTCGACTAAGAAGGCAGCTACACCTAAAGCCTCCTCCACCCCTGCTGCCAAGGCAACAACACCGGCTAAGGCTGCCGAGACGTCGTCGTCCCAGGACAGTAGCTCTGAGGAAGAGGAGACGAAAACACCGGCAGCAGTCACCATCACCAACGGTGAGCTTTGAACTCTAGAAGGTTCTGTCTGGAATCTGGGAATCTGGTCAATGCTCTGATGGTCTGGAACGGGAATCTGGTCTGATTTCAATTCATGATATTTACCCATTGATTCTTAAAGAATATAACTTATCAATTAGTGATGGGGGGGGTCGATAGTTACATATTGGGATATTATTTTTAATGTATCGTTTTGACATTGCAATATTGTTTTTGCCCTAGTTAGCCGTACCTGCAGCAAATCTCGTGTTTATTTCTCCTTCGTAGCTTGTTCATTTAAAATAATAATAATAATAATAATGGGGAGCCAATTTGTTTCAAAACTTATTTCCATGACGAAACTTTGTTTTATCTCTTCTCTGCAGAAGATGTATTGTGAACATCGAAACACAATAAAATCACAGTATCGAATCCCAGTACACATACAGTTGAAGTCGGAAGTTTACATTCACTTAGGTTGGAGTCATTAAAACCCGTTTTTCAATCACTCCACAAATTACAAACTATAGTTTTGGCAAGTCAGTTAGGACATCTACTTTGTGTCTGACACAAGTAATTTTTCCAACAATTATTTACAGACAGATTATTTTACTGTATCACAATTCCAGTGGGTCAGAAGTTTACATGCACTACGTTGACTTGGAAAATTCCAGGAAATGATGTCATGGCTTTAGAAGCTTCTGATTGGCTAATTGACATAGTTTGAGTCAACTGGAGGTGTACCTCTGGATGTATTTCAAGGCCTACCTTCAAACTCAGTGCCTCTTTGCTTGACATCATGGGAAAATCAAAAGAAATCAGCCCAAAAAAATTGTAGACCTCCACAAGTCTGGTTCATCCTTGAGAGCAATTTCCAAATGCCTGAAGGTACCATGTTCATCTGTACAAACAATAGTACGCAAGTATAAACACCATGGGACCACACAGACGTCATACCGCTCAGGAAGGAGACGCGTTCTGTCTCCTAGAGATGAACGTATTTTGGTGCGAAAAGTGCAAATCAATCCCAGAACAACAGCAAAGGACCTTGTGAAGATGCTGGAGGAAACGGGTACAAAAGTATCTACATCCACATTAAAACGAGTCCTATATCAACATGACCTGAAAGGCCGCTCAGCAAGGAAGAAGCTACTGCTCCAAAACCGCCTTAAAAAAGCCAGACTACGGTTTGCAACTGCAAATGGGGACAAAGAACGTTGAAGAAATGTCCTCTGGTCTGATGAAACAAAAATATAACTATTTGGCCGTAATGACCATTGTTATGTTTGGAGGAAAAAGGGTGAGGCTTGCAAGCCGAAGAACACCATCCCAACCGTGAAGCATGGGGGTGCAGCATCATGTTGTGGGGTGCTTTGCTGCAGGAGGGACTGGTGCACTTCACAAAATAGAAATAGATGGAGTCATGAGGATGGAAAATTATGTGCATATATTGAAGCAACATCTCAAGACACATCAGTCAGGAAGTAAAAGCTTGGTCGCAAATGGGTTCTCCAAATAGATCAAGAATTTTGTTAATCCACGGTGAAAGCAATCCAAACGTTTAAGTTTATTGATCGCACGATAAAACATTAAGTACACTTAGCATCAGGTAGCTCGGTCACAAAAATCAGAAAAGCAATCAAAATAATAGTTTACCTTTGATGGTCTTCGGATGTTTTCACTCACGAGACTCCCAGTTACACAACAAATGTTCCTTTTGTTCCATAAAGATTATTTTTATATCCAAAATACCTCGGTTTGTTTGTAGCGTTATGTTCAGAAATCCACAGGAAAGAGCGGTCACGACAACGCGGACAAATTCCAAATAGTTTCCATAATGTCCACAGAAACATGTCAAATATTCAGGTTGTTTTTAAAATATATAATCGATAATATATCAACCGCAAATGTCTTTCAGAGTAGAAGAGGGAAAAGCAATACCTATCCAAACTCTGTTGCGCGAGCAAAACTCATGTGACCACTTGACGCAATGTTAGCGTTCTGGCTCATTTTTCAAAATAAAAGCCTGAAACTGTCTGAAGACTGACACCTTGAAGAAGCGATAGGAAAAGGAATCTGGTTCATATCCCTTTAAATGGAGCAAAGGGATGGAACATGGAGTTTTCAAAATAGAAGCCACTTCCTGCTTTGATTCTCCTCAGGGTTTCTGCAATATCAGTTCTATTATACTCAGACACAGACAATATTTTGACAGTTTTGTAAACTTTAGCGTTTTCTATCCAATACTAATATATATTAGTAACTGAGACTGAGGAAGCTGGCTGTTTTACAATGGGCACCTTTTCATCTAAGCTACTCAATGCCCCTGCAGCCATAAAAAGTTAAAGGCAATGCTACCAAATACTAATTGAGTGTATGTAAACTTCTGACCCACTGGAAATGTCAGTCAAAACTGTTCGCTGCTCTGGCCCCCAATGGTGGAACAAACTCCCTCACGACGCCAGGACAGCGGAGTCAATCACCACCTTCCGGAGACACCTGAAACCCCACCTCTTCAAGGAATACCTAGGATATAAGTAAGGGTAAGTAATCCTTCTCAGCCCCCCTTCTCCCCCCAACAAGATTTAGATGCAAGTGGCTGTTCCACTGGTTGTCATAAGGTGTATGCACCAATTTGTAAGTCGCTCTGGATAAGAGCGTCTGCTAAATGACTTAAATGTAAATGTAAATGTGATGAAAGAAATAAAAAGCTGAAATAAATCATTCTCTCTACTATTATTTTGACAATTCACATTCTTAAAATAAAATGGTGGTCCGAACTGACCTTAAACAGGGAATGAGGATTACATGTCAGGAATTGTGAAACTGAGTTTAAATGTATTTGGCTAAGGTGTATGTAAACTTCCGACTTCAACTGTTGAATTGTGAGAATCCCAATACATATCGTATCGGCACCTAATCACGGTGGTGAAGATTGTGAAGTCCCAGCCCAACTATCAACGTCTTGTGAGTTTTTAGTATAGTTGTCTAATGTGTTGAGTGTCAGTTTACAAGGTCAAGGGAAATATATTTTACAGTCATTTACCAAGAGGGGTAAAATTGACCTGTGACTGACTCACCAGTGTCTTGTCTGGGCTGTTGAATCCTGCTGGGCTTTTTAGTTCTCCTATTTAAATGGGGGAAATCAGTAAACATTTCAGAATTCCTTCTCATGTCATCTTCACTAAGGTTTGAATTATTTTAGAAACCAAGGTCGATTATTTACAAGGACAGTTTTCTCAATGTCCCCCCGTCTTCTCTCCCTCCCCAGGCAAGAGAAAGAGGGATGGAGAAGACTCGTCTTCTGAGAGCGAAGAGGAGGAGGAAGTAACGACGCCTAAAAACCAGAAAGTATTACCAGCACCACAGACTTACCCCAAAGTCTCTAAGAAGGTGAGACCCCGTCACACTGACGGGGTTCAGAGCTTGGATTGTTTGGCTGGCTGACTGACTGGCTGCTTGACTGGCTGCCTTGACTGGCTGACTTGACTGGCTGCTTGACTGGCTGCTTGACTGGCGACTTGACTGGCTGCTTGACTGGCTGCTTGACTGACTTGACTGGCTGCTTGACTGGCTGCTTGACTGGCTGCTTGACTGACTACTTGACTGGCTGCTTGACTGGCTGCTTGACTGGCTGGCTTGACTGGCTGGCTTGACTGGCTGCTTGACTGGCTTGACTGGCTGCTTGACTGACTTGACTGGCTGCTTGACTGACTTGACTGGCTGCTTGACTGACTGACTTGACTGGCTGCTTGACTGGCTGACTTGACTGGCTGCTTTGACTGACTTGACTGGCTGCTTGACTGACTTGACTGGCTGCTTGACTGGCTTGACTGGCTGCTGACTGACTTGACTGGCTGCTTGACTGGCTGACTTGACTGGCTGCTTGCTTGACTGGCTGCTTGCTTGACTGGCTGCTTGCTTGACTGGCTGCTTGCTTGACTGGCTGCTTGCTTGACTGACTGACTTGACTGGCTGCTTGACTGGCTGACTTGACTGGCTGACTTGACTGGCTGACTTGACTGGCTGACTTGACTGGCTGACTTGACTGGCTGACTTGACTGGCTGACTTGACTGGCTGACTTGACTGGCTGACTTGACTGGCTGACTTGACTGGCTGACTTGACTGGCTGACTTGACTGGCTGACTTGACTGGCTGACTTGACTGGCTGACTTGACTGGCTGCTTGACTGACTGACTGACTGGCTGCTTGACTGACTGACTTGACTGGCTGCTTGACTGGCTGACTTGACTGGCTGCTTGACTGACTGACTTGACTGGCTGACTGGGTTTTTTGGTTCAATGTATTTGTTATGATGGCGTAGTCTCATTATTCAGAAATGGGCCCTGACCTTGATGATGGATCTGTAGCGCCTCATGTTGGATATGTGTATGTATATATAGCCAACATCTATTCGTGCCAGAACTACCATGCCAGCAGAATCTATGTTTGGGCCCATTTCTGAATGAATATATATTCACACTCACACGTGTGTTTGTAAATAAATGCTTTGGGTTGTAGAACAGAGGTGGTACTAACCGGTGTGGGGCGTTGTCAGATGCGGACTGAACTAAACCCCTCATTCTCTCTGTGACCGTCTGTGTCTCACCGTCTGTGTGTCCCTCCTCTAAAGATCAATGTACCTTTCCGTAGAATAGTAGAGGAGGACATTGAAGTGGACAACCGTCTGGCAGACAACTCCTTCGATGCCAAGGTGAGTTTATCTACACTCTTCTGTCCCTCTGTCGTGTCTGCTCCCCTCTGTCGTGTCTGCTCCCCTCTGTCGTGTCTGCTCCCCTCTGTCGTGTCTGCTCCCCTCTGTCGTGTCTGCTCCCCTCTGTCGTGTCTGCTCCCCTCTGTCGTGTCTGCTCCCCTCTGCCGTGTCTGCTCCCCTCTGTCGCGTCTGCTCCCCTCTGTCGCGTCTGCTCCCCTCTGTCGCGTCTGCTCCCCTCTGTCGCGTCTGCTCCCCTCTGTCGCGTCTGCTCCCCTCTGTCGCGTCTGCTCCCCTCTGCCGCGTCTGCTCCCCTCTGCCGCGTCTGCTCCCCTCTGCCGCGTCTGCTCCCCTCTGCCGCGTCTGCTCCCCTCTGCCTCGCCTCTGCTCCCCTCTGTCGCGTCTGCTCCCCTCTGCCCTGTCTGCTCCCCTCTGCCCTGTCTGCTCCCCTCTGCCGTGACTCTGCTCCCCTCTGCCGCGACTCTGCTCCCCTCTGCCGCGACTCTGCTCCCCTCTGCCGCGCCTGCTCCCCTCTGTCGCGCCTGCTCCCCTCTGTCGCGCCTGCTCCCTCTGTCGCGCCCTGCTCCCTCTGTCGCGCCTGCTCCCCTCTGCCGCGCCTGCTCCCCTCTGCAGCGCGACATGAATCCAGCACTCCTCTGATTCAGTTGTAATTTGTAAGGCTATTTTTTTCTTGTACTGTTACAGCTCTGCGTGCTAAGCCCCCTCATCCGAGGCCCGTTACAGCCTCTGCTAAGCCCCTCATCCGAACGCCCTTTACAGCTCTGCGTGCTAAGCCCCTCATCCGAACGCCCGTTACAGCTCTGCGTGCTAAGCCCCTCATCCAGTTGTACAGCTCTGCGTGCTAAGGCTATTTTTTCTTGTACAAGATGTTGTAACACGTTACAGCTCTGCGTGCTAAGCCCCTCATCCGAACGCCCGTTACAGCTCTGCGTGCTAAGCCCCTCATCCGAACGCCCGTTACAGCTCTGCGTGCTAAGCCCCTCATCCGAATGCCCATTACAGCTCTGCCAAGCGGTGAAACCTCGAAAGTTAACCATCTGTTTCTGTTTACGTTCTGTACGGTCAGGTGGATCAGAACCTGTACTGGAGGAATCTCAATATAATACAAGATGAAAAGCGGTTAGTTTAAAAAATAAAATTAAAAAATCGGATATCGCAATTTTTTTTCTTCGTGATATCCAATTGGTAGTTAGTCTTGTCCCATCGCTGCAACTCCCGTATGGACTCTGGAGAGGCGAAGGTCGAGAGCCGTGCGTCCTCCGAAACACGACCCAGCCGCACTGCTTCTTGACACAATGCCCGCTTAACCCGGAAGCCAGTCGCACCAATGTGTCGGAGGAAACGCCATACACCTGGTGACCATGTGCCCGGCCCGCCAACAGCCGCCAGTACGCCGTCCCATGGGTCTCCCGGTCGCGGCCCTGCTGAGACGGAGCCTGGACTATAGAACCCAGAATCGGCTAACACTGTGATGCAGTGTCTTAGACCACTGCTCCAGTCGGGATGCCTAGTGGGTTAGTTTTATTTTACTGTCGCCATCTTGGCTGTTTGAACGATGGGCTAGATGGAGCTGCTCTCCAGTTGGAGAGGATCACTGAATGGCTGAAACATGTACATCTCTGTCGTTTCAGGGCTAGAAAGTATATTTGTGTTGCTTGATCTTTACACGAGTCGGTCAGAAAACCTGACAGTCAAGGGCACACTTATGAATATTTGTCTCCCTGCCCACTCAGCCTTACTGATCGTTAAGAGAATTAGCATTTTCCCCGCCCACTCAGCCTTACTGATCGAGAATTAGCATTTCCCCCGCCCACTCAGCCTTACTGATAGAGAATTATCATTTTCCCTCCCACTCAGCCTTACTGATCGTTAGAGAATTAGCATTTTCCCCGCCCACTCAGCCTTACTGATAGAGAATTAGCATTTTCCTCCCACTCAGCCTTACTGATAGAGAATTAGCATTTTCCCTCCCACTCAGCCTTACTGATCGTTAAGAGAATTAGCATTTTCCCCGCCCACTCAGCCTTACTGATCGAGAATTAGCATTTCCCCCGCCCACTCAGCCTTACTGATAGAGAATTAGCATTTTCCCTCCCACTCAGCCTTACTGATCGTTAGAGAATTAGCATTTTCCCCGCCCACTCAGCCTTACTGATAGAGAATTAGCATTTTCCCCGCCCACTCAGCCTTACTGATCGTTAAGAGAATTAGCATTTTCCCCGCCCACTCAGCCTTACTGATAGAGAATTAGCATTTTCCCCGCCCACTCAGCCTTACTGATAGAGAATTAGCATTTTCCCCGCCCACTCAGCCTTACTGATCGAGAATTAGCATTTTCCCGCCCACTCAGCTGCGGCAGCGTAGCCTAGTGGTTAGAGCGTTGAACTAGTAACCGGAAGGTTGCGAGTTCAAACCCCCGAGCTGACAAGGTACAAATCTGTCGTTCTGCCCCTGAACAAGGCAGTTAACCCACTGTTCCCAGGCCGTCATTGTAAATAATAATCTGTTCTTAACTGACTTGCCTGGTTAAATAAAGGTAAAATAAACACACAAAAAAGAGGTACTGCGATGTCATCCTTAGTAAAAGAGCTACAATATAAATTGTCGGTATTGTGTTGATCCAGGGATGTGATCATGTCATCATGGTGCTGGACGTGTTTTGACTCTTGTCTCTCTCTGTTCACCTCAGCGCGGGTCGGATGGAGACTGGGGCCAGAGGGCCAATGACGTGCTCCGCTTCACCAAGGGGAAGTCCTTCCGTCACGAGAAGACCAAGAAGAAGAGGGGAAGCTACCGCGGAGGAGCCATCTCCCAATCTGTCAACTCCATCAGGTTCGACAGCGACTGAGAAACCTAGTCATCATCGTCATCATCATCACCCCTCTTCATCCTGTCGCCTGACCCCCTTCCCTCCAACCTGATTGAGCCGAAACATTAACTGAACTACCTACAGCTGTGTTGACAAGACGGTCACATTGACAGCTAGGCTTCCTAGTGATTTTAGTTCATAAGTCTTGTGTTAAACCTTTTCAAAAGGCTTTTTTTTTTTATGGGGGTAGAAGACGACACAAGTGGTCCTGAAATGGCATCCTATTTGCTTTATAGTGCTGTTGATCTGATCTAGAGCAGTGCACTAGTAGTAGTGTGCTATTTAGGATGCTGTCTCATGGGTCAAGGCCGCAGGGGGAGTGGTCTGTGTCTGTGCTTCAGTAATCTATACCACGTTTAAAGGGTTAATGTCCTTAGGCTGCATTTACAACGTATAGCCACCGGGTGGCGGTAGTTAGCCACAAATTCTGTTAAATATCCATTTAAAAGTGTAAACTGTTCTCAATTTTTTTGTTTGTTTTTTCTCTCAGTCATTAATCTGTTGCTTGTTGTAGTATTGTTAGCGCGGTATCTTCCCCCTTCTGTCCAGTGTCTCCTCAGTATCAACATTTTGAAATGCTCTGTTGCTTGTTGTTTTAATGCGGATTGGAGGAGGAGGGTTACTTGATTTTTAAAGCAGACCAGGTCTTTTGAATGATAATGTAATTTGTTGCCGTCCCCTTACCAGATCTCACAACACCTGGATAAGTATTCAACCAACGGTCTGGAACGTGTCCGTCCTTTCAACATCCTCTGCAGTCTCTCGGAGACCCATCACGGTTTAGATATGAAGGTTTTTATGTACGTGTTTAACTCGTAAGCCGGGGATCATCCAACTGTTGTTTATGAGCTCTATAGTGTTGGAAGTAACTCCCTCATGTTCGGTATACAAAACGTTTGGAAACAGGAAAACACAGGATCTGAAATGGCACCCTAAAGTAGTGTACTATATAGGGAATAGGGTTCTATAGGGCACTGGTCTAAAGTAGTGCACTACATAGGGAATAGGGTTCTATAGGGCTCTGGTCTAAAGTAGTGTACAATATAGGGAATAGGGTTCTATAGGGCTCTGGTCTAAAGTAGTGTACTATATAGGGAATAGGGTTCTATAGGGCACTGGTCTAAAGTAGTGCACTACATAGGGAATAGGGTTCTATAGGGCTCTGGTCTAAAGTAGTGTACTATATAGGGAATAGGGTTCTATAGGGCACTGGTCTAAAGTAGTGCACTACATAGGGAATAGGGTTCTATAGGGCTCTGGTCTAATGTAGTGTACTATATAGGGAATAGGGTTCCATAGGGCTCTGGCCTAAAGTAGTGTACTATATAGGGAATAGGGTTCCATAGGGCTCTGGTCTAAAGTAGTGTACTATATAGGGAATAGGGTTCTATAGGGCTCTGGCCTAAAGTAGTGCACTATATAGGGAATAGGGTTCTATAGGGCTCTGGCCTAAAGTAGTGCACTATGTAGGGAATAGGGTTCTATAGGGCTCTGGTCTAATGTAGTGCACTATATAGGGAATAGGGTTCTATAGGGCTCTGGTCTAAAGTAGTGCACTATATAGGGAATAGGGTTCTATAGGGCTCTGGTCTAAAGTAGTGCACTATATATAGGGAATAGGGTTCTATAGGGCTCTGGTCTAATGTAGTGTACTATATAGGGAATATGGTTCCATAGGGCCCTGGTCTAAAGTAGTGCACTATATAGGAATAGGGTTCCATAGGGCCCTGGTCTAAAGTAGTGCACTATATAGGGAATAGGGGTTCTATTGGGCTCTGGTCTGGCCCAAAGTAGTGCACTGGAACAGGGAATAGGTTCCATATTTTGGGCCCTGGTCTAATGTAGTGCACTATATAGGGAATATGGTTCTATAGGGCCCTGGTCTAAAGTAGTGCACTATATAGTGAATAGGGTGCCATTTCAGATGTCAGCATGGGGTTAATTCCTGCTGATGTGAGACTGCCCCCTGTCGGTCTGGTAGGTGGTTCATCATTGGCTGCGGAGGTACTTCTCTTGGCCCAGCAGCTTTGACTGACAGCTGGAACAGCTAACCTCGAGGTTATAATTTTGTGAATTTAAATTTCCTGTTTCTACTCGAATGTAACCCCTTTCTTATTGAGTCTTGTTTATTATTATTGGAATAAAATGTGTTTGTGTCCCAATTTCCTTCCTCCCTGCACATTTAAAAGCAGTATAGCAGTCATTTCCTTCCTCCCTGCACATTTAAAAGCAGTATAGCAGTCATTTCCTTCCTCCCTGCACATTTAAAAGCAGTATAGCAGTCATTTCCTTCCTCCCTGCACATTTAAAAGCAGTATAGCAGTCATTTCCTTCCTCCCTGCACATTTAAAAGCAGTATAGCAGTCATTTCCTTCCTCCCTGCACATTTAAAAGCAGTATAGCAGTCATTTCCTTCCTCCCTGCACATTTAAAAGCAGTATAGCAGTCATTTCCTTCCTCCCTGCACATTTAAAAGCAGTATAGCAGTCATTTCCTTCCTCCCTGCACATTTAAAAGCAGTATAGCAGTCATTTCCTTCCTCCCTGCACATTTAAAAGCAGTATAGCAGTCATTTCCTTCCTCCCTGCACATTTAAAAGCAGTATAGCAGTCATTTCCTTCCTCCCTGCACATTTAAAAGCAGTATAGCAGTCATTTCCTTCCTCCCTGCACATTTAAAAGCAGTATAGCAGTCATTTCCTTCCTCCCTGCACATTTAAAAGCAGTATAGCAGTCATTTCCTTCCTCCCTGCACATTTAAAAGCAGTATAGCAGTCATTTCCTTCCTCCCTGCACATTTAAAAGCAGTATAGCAGTCATTTCCTTCCTCCCTGCACATTTAAAAGCAGTATAGCAGTCATTTCCTTCCTCCCTGCACATTTAAAAGCAGTATAGCAGTCATTTCCTTCCTCCCTGCACATTTAAAAGCAGTATAGCAGTCATTTCCTTCCTCCCTGCACATTTAAAAGCAGTATAGCAGTCATTTCCTTCCTCCCTGCACATTTAAAAGCAGTATAGCAGTCATTTCCTTCCTCCCTGCACATTTAAAAGCAGTATAGCAGTCATTTCCTTCCTCCCTGCACATTTAAAAGCAGTATAGCAGTCATTTCCTTTTGACTTGTGAAGTCGATGAGATTGAGCATCTCTTTGGAGCTCAATGAAATTAAATAATATAATAATAATATAATAAATAAAATAAAAGAAGCTTGTTTAAAAATACAACCAACATGTAAATAACCCTGAGAGTTGCCTCTATTCTGTTCTCTGCCTCTATTCTGTTCTCTGCCTCTATTATGTTCTCTGCCTCTGTTCTGTGTCTCTTCTCTGTTCGCTGCCTCTATTCTTTTCTCTGCCTCTATTCTGTTCTCTGCCTCTATGTTCTCTGCCTCTCTGTTCTCTGCCTCTATTCTGTTCTCTGTTCTCTGCCTCTATTCTGTTCTCTGCCTCTATGTTCTCTGCCTCTATTCTGTTCTGTTCTCTTCTCTGTTCTCTGCCTCTATTCTGTTCTCTGCCTCTATTCTGTTCTCTGCCTCTATTCTGTGTCTCTTCTCAGTTCCCTGCTTTTGTTCCCTGCACCTTGGTTGGAGAGCGAGGTAGCGGCAGTGAATCCACCCTTAACGTTTGACCAGGACCATAACTTGGGGACAAAAGTCCACTCTAAAATGGGCAGTTTTGTCAAACGACACTATCACAGATGTTTCAAGTTGAGTGCAGCTGCCTCCAACGTCTTTTGAGAACAACCGCAGCCCTCCGGTAACCAGTGCCAACCCAGGACATTCAGCTTCTTCACCTGTGGGATCATCTGAGACCAGATACCCGGACAGCTGATGAAAGTGGGTTTGCACAACCAAAGAATATCTGCACAAACTCTGAAACCGTCTGAGGGAAGCTTGTCTGCGTGCCCGTCGTCCTCATCAGGGTCTTGACCTGACTGCAGTTCGGTGTCGTAACTGACTTTAGTGGGTAAATGATCACCTAAGATGGCCACTGGCCTCGCTGGAGAAGTGTGCTCTTCACGGATGAATCCCGGTTTCAACAGTACCGGCCTGATGGCAGACCGTGTGTATGGAGTTGTGTGGGCGAGCGGGTTTGCTGATGTCAACGTTGTGAACATAGAGCCCCAAGGTGGTGGTGGAGCTATGGTGTGGGGCAGGCATAAACTACGGACAACGAACACAATTGGATTTTATCAGTGGGAATTGGATTTGCACAGAGATGCCGTGACGAGATCGAGGCCCATTGTTGTTCCATTCATCCGCCTCCATCACCTCATGTTTCAGCAGGATAATGCACAACCCCATGTCGCAAGGATCTGTATACAATTCCTGGAAGCTGAAAATGTCCCAGTTCATCCATAGCCTGCACACTCACCAGACATGTCACTAATTGAGCATGTTTGGGATGCTCTGGAGCGACGTGTACGACAGCGTGTTCCAGTTCCCCGCCAATATCCAGCAACTTCACACAGCCATTGAAGAGGAGTGGGACAACATGCTACTTTTCTGATCCACGTTTTTGTTCATTTTTTTTCTCGGGGGCATGTGGAGAGAAGAGGGTGGCTTCTCCCCACATGCCCCTGAGAGAAATGAGTTCTGATTTGTATAGCATTTCAAAATGCAGCTTTGAAAGCTAAGCCCCTCATCCGAACGCCCATTACAGCTTTGAAAGCTTCGTCCCTGTCGAGGAGAGGAGGGTCTCAGCTTTCTGTTGGTTTGCTTTTTTATTTCTCAATATTCAGCTCAATAGCAACTATTTTACTACGAAGATATTTGATATGAGATATCACCGGCCATTGTGATGCCATAGATTTCACTGGTAGTCGTCTTCAACTGCAATGTTTGTTTTTGGTTGGACATTACAGTTGGATGAATACATGGCTACTAATCGTGGGTCGTATAGCGAGTTAATGTGTTTTGAGTTTCCACTTCCTGTTAAACCCCAAATTAATTGGCCTATGATATTAGTTGGTGCACATAAACATGTAATTAATATTTGTTGGAACAAAACAACACAAAAATCTGGACATTGTAGAGTCTTATTTTGACCGTAAAATGCAACCAACTATATAGTCTTTTATAGTTGTCAACCCAAACATTCATGACAATCACTAGATTAGTTTGAAAAAATATATTGAGTCCTGCTTGGATGTGTAAGAAATTAAATGAAAACAACTTATGTGAATCCAGTCTATTGTAGCTCTTAACAAAACACTTTCAGATGGTCACCGACCAAGTCATGGGTTGGTACCTCCAACTACAAGGCTTAAACAGACAGACAGACATACAGACAGCCCCGACTGACTGTCATGGGCTGGTACCTCCAACTACAAGGCTTAAACAGACTGACCGAGAAGCATAGTTAAGGCCCAGCGATCATAGTTTTTATTGAAAAAGTACAACCTCTTTTGTCGACGTGGCAGTTTATCAGATGTGTGGAAACGGGGGAAACTGAACATAGTGTAAAAAGAGATTTGGTTTGTCTGTGCAGGTCGATAGCCCGCTGAGTCCACCTTCAGCCAATTCAAACTAGTTGTTGAAATCGAGCAATGATAAGATGGGCTAAAATCATAGACCTGTAAAATAGGGATGAAGCCATCACCCCCCCCACCCCTGTTGTTTCCTATGTGAAGTCCCAGTGGCTCGTTTGAAGATCAGGAAGTGCTGTCTATGCGTGTCGTGACGCTGCAGGCTAGCTCAGTGCTGCCCTCTCATGGAGTAGCTCAAGTTGAAGGCCGACCGGGGTCCTGCGAGCTGCCATTAGAAACTACATTATCCTTATAGGGTAGTCTGTGTGTGTCAGGGGAATTCTATACTCCTGTTAATTTACCAATTAAAGTAGGTTAGATTTGTAAGATCCTGATAGAAACGAAAAACAGACAGAGGCCCAGTCTACCACAGTTAACTGTTTATTCACGGGAACGTTCTGACGTGTACAGTGCGGGATACTTCAATTTATAGCGACACACAAATCCGCCCGGCAACAGAGCGACAGAGCCGATGGAAGTCCGTGAGAATAGTGTCTTCCTACCCTCCCCTAAGATGGGGAGAGACCTGGGACGGTGTCCCAGCCAAGGTCTCCCCGGATCTGGCTCAGACACACTGTTCCCAAAACGTTGATTCTGACTAAAACCACACACAGTTTTATAATTTACATTTTACATTTAAGTCATTTAGCAGACGCTCTTATCCAGAGCGACTTACAAATAGGTGCATTCACCTTATGACATCCAGTGGAACAGTCATCGAATGAGTCTAACACTTACCCACATGTATTATAATAATCTAACGATTCAAATGAATTTCATACCATCACATGGTATCAGACCTATGGTTTCATAGAATCACATGGTATCAGACCTATGGTTTCATAGAATCACATGGTATCAGACCTATGGTTTCATACCATCACATGGTATCAGACCTATGGTTTCATACCATCACATGGTATCAGACCTATGGTTTCATACCATCACATGGTATCAGACCTATGGCTTCATACCATCACATGGTATCAGACCTATGGTTTCATACCATCACATGGTATCAGACCTATGGTTTCATACCATCACATGGTATCAGACCTATGGTTTCATACCATCACATGGTATCAGACCTATGGTTTCATACCATCACATGGTATCAGACCTATGGTTTCATACCATCACATGGTATCAGACCTCACATGGTATCAGACCTATGGTATCAGACCTATGGTTTCATACAATCACATGGTATCAGACCTATGGTTTCATACCATCACATGGTATCAGACCTATGGTTTCATACCATCACATGGTATCAGACCTATGGTTTCATAGAATCACATGGTATCAGACCTATGGTTTCATACCATCACATGGTATCAGACCTATGGTTTCATACCATCACATGGTATCAGACCTATGGTTTCATACCATCACATGGTATCAGACCTATGGTTTCATACCATCACATGGTATCAGACCTATGGTTTCATACCATCACATGGTATCAGACCTATGGTTTCATACAATCACATGGTATCAGACCTATGGTTTCATACCATCACATGGTATCAGACCTATGGTTTCATACCATCACATGGTATCAGACCTATGGTTTCATACCATCACATGGTATCAGACCTATGGTTTCATACCATCACATGGTATCAGACCTATGGTTTCATACAATCACATGGTATCAGACCTATGGTATCAGACCTATGGTATCAGACCTATGGTTTCATACCATCACATGGTATCAGACCTATGGTTTCATACCATCACATGGTATCAGACCTATGGTTTCATACCATCACATGGTATCAGACCTATGGTTTCATACCATCATATGGTATCAGACCTATGGTTTCATACCATCATATGGTATCAGACCTATGGTATCAGACCTATGGTTTCATACAATCACATGGTATCAGACCTATGGTTTCATACAATCACATGGTATCAGACCTATGGTTTCATACAATCACATGGTATCAGACCTATGGTTTCATACCATCACATGGTATCAGACCTATGGTTTCATACCATCACATGGTATCAGACCTATGGTTTCATACCATCACATGGTATCAGACCTATGGTTTCATACAATCACATGGTATCAGACCTATGGTTTCATACAATCACATGGTATCAGACCTATGGTATCAGACCTATGGTTTCATACCATCACATGGTATCAGACCTATGGTTTCATACAATCACATGGTATCAGACCTATGGTTTCATACCATCATATGGTATCAGACCTATGGTTTCATACCATCATATGGTATCAGACCTATGGTATCAGACCTATGGTTTCATACAATCACATGGTATCAGACCTATGGTTTCATACAATCACATGGTATCAGACCTATGGTTTCATACAATCACATGGTATCAGACCTATGGTTTCATACAATCACATGGTATCAGATCTATGGTTTCATACCATCATATGGTATCAGACCTATGGTATCAGACCTATGGTTTCATACAATCACATGGTATCAGACCTATGGTTTCATACCATCACATGGTATCAGAACTATGGTTTCATACCATCACATGGTATCAGACCTATGGTTTCATACAATCACATGGTATCAGACCTATGGTTTCATACAATCACATGGTATCAGACCTATGGTTTCATACCATCACATGGTATCAGAACTATGGTTTCATACCATCACATGGTATCAGACCTATGGTATCAGACCTATGGTATCAGACCTATGGTATCAGACCTATGGTTTCATACAATCACATGGTATCAGACCCATGGTATCAGACCTATGGTTTCATACAATCACATGGTATCAGACCTATGGTTTCATACCATCACATGGTATCAGACCTATGGTATCAGACCCATGGTATCAGACCTATGGTTTCATACAATTGGTATCAGACCTATCTTCTAATCAGACCTATGGTATCAGACCTATGGTTTCATACAATCACAGGTATCAGACCCATGGTATCAGACCTATGGTTTTACAATCACATGGTATCAGACCTATGGTTTCATACCATCACATGGTATCAGAATGGTATCATACCATCACATGGTTTCAGACCTATGGATTAACACATGGTATCAGACCTATGGTATCAGATGGTGGTTTCATAACATGGTATCAGACCTATGGTTTCATACAATCACATGGTATCAGACCTATGGTTTCATACAATCACATGGTATCAGACCTATGGTTTCATACAATCACATGGTATCAGACCTATGGTTTCAGGACTAACATTGTAATCATGTATTAAAACACATTTCCTTAGTGTGTTACTGCGTTGTTGTATCTTCAGAAATCTTCCACACCCCTCCACTTTTCCTACGTCCCAACGTGGGATTAAAATGGATTTAATTGTCCATTTTCCTCAACAACTCCTTTGTTGTTGTCTGTGTCACACTGCTTTGTTGTATCTTCTAAACTGGCCGACCTGGTTAAATAAAGGTGAAATATATATATATTTTTTAAATGGTAAGGCAATAAATACGCCATAGTAGCAAAGAAATTACAATTTAGCAGATTAACACTGGAGTGATTGATGAGCAGATGGTGGTGTGTAAATGGTGATACTGGTGTGTAAATAGTGATACTGGTGTGTAAATGGTGATACTGGTGTGTAAATAGTGATACTGGTGTGTAAATGGTGATACTGGTGTGTAAATGGTGATACTGGTGTGTAAATAGTGATACTGGTGTGTAAATGGTGATACTGGTGTGTAAATGGTGATACTGGTGTGTAAATGGTGATACTGGTGTGTAAATAGTGATACTGGTGTGTAAATGGTGATACTGGTGTGCAAAAAAAGAGCAGCGAAAGTTTGTCCTGTGTAGCTGCGTGCCTTTCTCTGTTAGCTGTAATCCATACTTTTTTCAATAAACGTAAATAATCAAATACAACAACTGACTCTTTGGTTGCCATCTTGGAGAAACAGAAACAAGCAAACGACCTAGGCCTATATCATTTGAGATTAATTAGTGCGGAAATGTCATTTTTAGTTTCGAGGTTGCCAATTAAATTGTTTTATTTAAAAACCAGTTAATTCTCAGGGGAGAAATCACTCAAGCTGTCTAAAGCTGGTACACCAGAGGCTTCATGGTGAGAAACTATGTGTGGGAGATGATTGGTTGGTAGATTAAAGCAGATTAGCCTATTGCAACATTAGATTCTCCCCTTCTTTCTATTTGCTAACGGAGGCCAAGTTTGACCTAAAAAAAAATAGCTTTCCAACTAGTTTTAGTCTTGAAAACAATTAACTTCCTGCAATCCGATACCATTTATTTACGTAATGTCGTCAATTTTGTGCTTACTTGTGATGTTAAACAAATTAGTGAATGTTTTGGAGTAGGTTCCATCAATGTAATTGTCTGCACTTCCAATCCCCCACATACAGTGGGGCAAAACAAGTATTTAGTCAGCCACCAATTGTGCAAGTTCTCCCACTTAAAAAGATGACAGAGGTCTGTAATTTTCATCATAGGTACACTTCAACTATGACAGACAAAATGAGAAAAAAACAATCAGAAAATCACATTGTAGGATTTTTAATGAATTTATTTGCAAATTATGGTGATATAAGTATTTGGTCAATAACGAAAGTTTATCTCAATACTTTGTTATATACCCTTTGTTGGCAATGACAGAGGTCAAATGTTTTCTGTAAGTCTTCACAAGGTTTTCACACACTGTATATATACACTGCTCAAAAAATTAAGGGAACACTTAAACAACACAATGTAACTCCAAGTCAATCACACTTCTGTGAAATCAAACTGTCCACTTAGGAAGCAACACTGATTGACAATACATTTCACATGCTGTTGTGCAAATGGAATAGACACCAGGTGGAAATTATAGGCATTTAGCAAGACACCCCCAATAAAGGAGTGGTTCTGCAGGTGGGGACCACAGACCACTTCTCAGTTCCTATGCTTCCTGGCTGATGTTTTGGTCACTTTTGAATGCTGGCGGTGCTTTCACTCTAGTGGTAAGCATGAGACGGAGTCTGCAACCCACACAAGTGGCTCAGGTAGTGCAGCTCATCCAGGATGGCACATCAATGCGAGCTGTGGCAAGAAGGTTTGCTGTGTCTGTCAGCGTCGTGTCCAGAACATGGAGGCGCTACCAGGAGACAGGCCAGTACATCAGGAGACGTGGAGGAGGCCGTAGGAGGGCAACAACCCAGCAGCAGGACCGCTACCTCCGCCTTTGTGCAAGGAGAAGCAGGAGGAGCACTGCCAGAGCCCTGCAAAATTACCTCCAGCAGGGCACAAATGTGCATGTGTCTGCTCAAACGGTCAGAAACAGACTCCATGAGGGTGGTATGAGGGCCCGACGTCCACAGGTGGGGGTTGTGCTTACAGCCCAACACCGTGCAGGACATTTGGCATTTGCCAGAGAACACCAAGATTGGCAAATTCGCCACTGGCGCCCTGTGCTCTTCACAAATGAAAGCAGGTTCACACTGAGCACATGTGACAGACGTGACAGAGTCTGGAGACGCCGTGGAGAACATTCTGCTGCCTGCAACATCCTCCAGCATGACCGGTTTGGCGGTGGGTCAGTCATGGTGTGGGGTGGCATTTCTTTGGGGGGCCGCACAGCCCTCCATGTGCTCGCCAGGGGTAGCCTGACTACCATTAGGTACCGAGATGAGATCCTCAGACCCCTTGTGAGACCATATGCTGGTGCGGTTGGCCCTGGGTTCCTCCTAATGCAAGACAATGCTAGACCTCATGTGGCTGGAGTGTGTCAGCAATTCCTGCAAGAGGAAGGTATTGATGCTATGGACTGGCCCGCCCGTTCCCCAGACCTGAATCCAATTGAGCACATCTGGGACATCATTTCTCGCTCCATCCACCAAAGCCACGTTGCACCACAGACTGTCCAGGAGTTGGCGGATGCTTTAGTCCAGGTCTGGGAGGAGGTCCCTCAGGAGACCATCCGCCACCTCATCAGGAGCATGCCCAGGCGTTGTAGGGAGGTCATACAGGCACGTGGAGGCCACACACTACTTAGCCTCATTTTGACTTGTTTTAAGGACATTACATCAAAGTTGGATCAGCCTGTAGTGTGGTTTTCCACTTTAATTTTGAGTGTGACTCCAAATCCAGACCTCCATGGGTTGATAAATTTGATTTCCATTGATAATTTTTGTGTGATTTTGTTGTCAGCACATTCAACTATGTAAAGAAAAAAGTATTTAATAAGAATATTTCATTCAGATCTAGAATGTGTTATTTTAGTGTTCCCTTTATTTTTTTGAGCAGTGTAGATGATGCATGCATATTATGAACCATTAATCTATGAAACTTTACCCATTTTATATCAATATATTATGATCCATTAATCATTTAAATCTATTTTATAGCTATTAAAGCGTTATTTTGTGTGTGTTCCTTCAGAATTTACACTGATCCATTTTGTGAGTATGGTGTCCAAGACTGGTAGAACACTGATGGTATGCAGGTAAATTAGCATAACCTTGTTGACGATGACTTGTAGGTAAATTAGTATAACCTTGTTGACGATGACTTGTAGGTAAATTAGCATAACCTTGTTGACTGACATGTAGGTAAATTAGCATAACCTCTTGACGGTGACTTGTAGGTAAATTAGCATAACCTTGTTGACGATGACTTGTAGGTAAATTAGCATAACCTTGTTGACGATGACTTGTAGGTAAATTAGCATAACCTTGTTGACGATGACTTGTACGTAAATTAGCATAACCTTGTTGACGATGACTTGTAGGTAAATTAGCATAACCTTGTTGATGATGACTTGTAGGTAAATTAGCATAACCTTGTTGACGATGACTTGTAGGTAAATTAGCATAACCTTGCTGACGATGACTTGTAGGTAAATTAGCATAACCTTGTTGACTGTGACATGCAGGCAAATTAGCATAACATTGTTGACAGTGACATGTAGGCAAATTAGCATAACCTTGTTGACAATAAATGTGAACATTGTCAGGGCTCAAGAAGGACTAACACTTTGTTGGCATTTTGTTTATCATATCAGTGTTATTCCTGATGGTGGATCACTAAAGATGTCTCTAACTTCTGACTCCAACTTCACAGATTCCTGACAATGCTGGAGACTGAGCTCAAAGACGACAAATACTTTGGCCAATTTCTGTCTATGAAGAATCCAGCATCAATCCAGCATAGATGAGAAACTCCATTGTGAGGTTCTATTACTAAGTGTCTCTTGGGGCTGATTTAATCCGTATTCGTGGAAAATCGTTTTTTTTTGTTTTTTTAAGGCATTTTTTTAAAGCTAGACTCCTTAGTTGCTAGATAATTTTTTTTGACTTAGAAATGATTTATATATATATATATATATATATATATAGTTAGAAATTATTTATATATTATATATAGTTAGAAATGATTTATATATTATATATATAGTTAGAAATGATTTATATATATATATAGTTAGAGATGATTTATATATATATATATATATATATAGTTAGAAATGATTTATATATATATATAGTTAGAAATGATTTATATATATATATATATAGTTAGAAATTATTTATATATATATATAGTTAGAAATGATTTATATATATATATATAGTTAGAAATGATTTATATATATATATATAGTTAGAAATGATTTATATATATATATATATAGTTAGAAATGATTTATATATATATATATAGTTAGAAATGATTTATATATATATATATAGTTAGAAATGATTTATATATATATATATAGTTAGAAATGATTTATATATATATATATAGTTAGAAATGATTTATATATTATTTATATAGTTAGAAATGATTTATATATTATTTATATAGTTAGAAATGATTTATATATGATTTATATATTATTTATATATGATTTATATATGATTTATATTTTATTTATATATTATTTATATATGATTTATATATGATTTATATTTTATTTATATATTATTTATATATTATTTATATTTTATTTATATATTATTTATATATTATTTATATATTATTTATATATTATTTATATATTATTTATATATTATTTATATATTATTTATATATTATTTATATATTATTTATATATTATTTATATATTATTTATATATTATTTATATTTTATTTATATATTATTTATATATTATTTATATTTTATTTATATATTATTTATATTTTATTTATATTTTATTTATATATTATTTATATATTATTTATATTTTATTTATATATTATTTATATTTATTGATTCTTGAAAAATAAAACGTATTTCAACCGTTGTTCCCCATCAGCAGAACCCAACATATTGTTTTACTCCAACGTTTGTAAACAAATTAAATGTAAACAAACACTTTATTAAACTATATTGTTGATATCATCAAGTCCTTGAACCTGTTTTTATGGGAATAGAAACACCATAATATTAATTCATTAATTAAGCCAAATTTCTTAAATTCAATACCATATACTATGTTATTGCAAAAAAGTTTTTACATTCTCTGGTAATGCCAATATGGAAGACTATCAAATGCTTCTCAAAGATGCCCTCTGGTGGTCAAACTAGAAATAACTTGCATTAAAAAAATATGGCTGACAATTAGATAACGTGCCACAGAATGCAGCAGCAGCACGCATGGTACCCCCTGTATATAGCCTCCACATTGACTCTGTACCGGTACCCCCTGTATATAGCCTCCACATTGACTCTGTACCGGTACCCCCTGTATATAGCCTCCACATTGACTCTGTACCGGTACCCCCTGTATATAGCCTCCACATTGACTCTGTACCGGTACCCCCTGTATATAGCCTCCACATTGACTCTGTACCGTACCCCCTGTATATAGCCTCCACATTGACTCTGTACTGGTACCCCTGTATATAGCCTCCACATTGACTCTGTACCGGTACCCCCTGTATATAGCCTCCACATTGACTCTGTACCGGTACCCCCTGTATATAGCCTCCACATTGACTCTGTACTGGTACCCCCTGTATATAGCCTCCACATTGACTCTGTACCGGTACCCCCTGTATATAGCCTCCACATTGACTCTGTACCGGTACCCCTGTATATAGCCTCCACATTGACTCTGTACCGGTACCCCCTGTATATAGTCTCCACATTGACTCTGTACCGGTACCCCTGTATATAGTCTCCACATTGACTCTGTACCAGTACCCCCTGTATATAGCCTCCACATTGACTCTGTACCGGTACCCCTGTATATAGCCTCCACATTGACTCTGTACCGTAATACCCTGTATATAGCCTCCACATTGACTCTGTACCGTACCCTGTATATAGCCTGCACATTGACTCTGTACCGGTACCCCTGTATATAGCCTCCACATTGACTCTGTACCGGTACCCCTGTATATAGCCTCCACATTGACTCTGTACCGTAATACCCTGTATATAGCCTCCACGTTGACTCTGACGGTACCCCCTGTATATAGCCTCCACATTGACTCTGTGGTACCCCTGTATATAGCCTCCACATTGACTCTGTACCGGTACCTCCTGTATATAGTCTCCACATTGACTCTGTACCGGTACCCCTGTATATAGCCTCCACATTGACTCTGTACCGGTACCCCCTGTATATAGCCTCCACATTGACTCTGTACCGTAATACCCTGTATATAGCCTCCACATTGACTCTGTACCGTAATACCCTGTATATAGCCTCCACATTGACTCTGTACCGGTACCCCCTGTATATAGCCTGCACATTGACTCTGTACCGGTACCCCCTGTATATAGCCTCCATATTGACTCTGTACCGGTACCCCCTGTATATAGCCTCCACATTGACTCTGTACCGTAATACCCTGTATATAGCCTCCACATTGACTCTGTACTGGTACCCCCTGTATATAGCCTCCACATTGACTCTGTACCGGTACCCCCTGTATATAGCCTCCACATTGACTCTGTACCGGTACCTCCTGTATATAGTCTCCACATTGACTCTGTACCGGTACCCCCTGTATATAGCCTCCACATTGACTCTGTACCGGTACCCCCTGTATATAGCCTCCACATTGACTCTGTACTGGTACCCCCTGTATATAGCCTCCACATTGACTCTGTACCGGTACCCCCTGTATATAGCCTCCACATTGACTCTGTACTGGTACCCCTGTATATAGCCTCCACATTGACTCTGTACCGGTACCCCTGTATATAGCCTCCACATTGACTCTGTACCGGTACCCCCTGTATATAGCCTCCACATTGACTCTGTACTGGTACCCCTGTATATAGCCTCCACATTGACTCTGTACCGGTACCCCTGTATATAGCCTCCACATTGACTCTGTACCAGTACCCCCTGTATATAGCCTCCACATTGACTCTGTACCAGTACCCCTGTATATAGCCTCCACATTGACTCTGTACCGGTACCCCCTGTATATAGCCTCCACATTGACTCTGTACCAGTACCCCCTGTATATAGCCTCCACATTGACTCTGTACCGGTACCCCCTGTATATAGCCTCCACATTGACTCTGTACTGGTACCCCCTGTATATAGCCTCCACATTGACTCTGTACTGGTACCCCCTGTATATAGCCTCCACATTGACTCTGTACTGGTACCCCCTGTATATAGCCTCCACATTGACTCTGTACTGGTACATTTCAGGCTTCAAACATAAAGATACATTGTATTCAGCATTTCACTGTGAGGTCTACTACACCTGTTGTATTCAGCATTTCACTGTGAGGTCTACTACACCTGTTGTATTCAGCATTTCACTGTAAGGTCTACTACACCTGTTGTATTCAGCATTTCACTGTGAGGTCTATTACACCTGTTGTATTCGGCATTTTACTGTAAGGTCTACTACACCTGTTGTATTCAGCATTTCACTGTAAGGTCTACTACACCTGTTGTATTCAGCATTTCACTGTAAGGTCTACTACACCTGTTGTATTCAGCATTTCACTGTAAGGTCTACTACACCTGTTGTATTCAGCATTTCACTGTAAGGTCTACTACACCTGTTGTATTCAGCATTTCACTTTAAGGTCTACTACACCTGCTGTATTCAGCATTTCACTGTAAGGTCTACTACACCTGTTGTATTCAGCATTTCACTGTAAGGTCTACTACACCTGTTGTATTCAGCATTTCACTGTAAGGTCTACTACACCTGCTGTATTCAGCATTTCACTGTAAGGTCTACTACACCTGTTGTATTCGGCGCATGTGACAAATAAAATACAATTTAATCAGGCAAAACACATTATTATGTATTATCCCCCCGTCTGTCTCCCGAGGCAAGTCGAAGTTCTGACGATATTTACATTTGACAGGTTTTTATATTAAGTTCAGATTACTGGATATTAATTTTTGCCCCAGTTTCTGAGCAGGAGTTTTCTGACATGCTTTATACACAAGTCATATTTGGTTCTTAGCTTAGCAATTTGGATTCATTCTCCCTGAACCATTTCTGAGTTTGAGTTTGATGCTGTGGCAGGAAGACTGACGAACAGTGAAGAGTAAACAAACTAATCTCATCCCCAGGCCAACAATCACCCCTGAGGAGCCACTGTGTTTTAGGGTGCTGCAGTGTGTGACTGATTTAGAACAATATTTGAATGGGCTGACAGCAGAGACAGAACAATCCATTTATATTAGAAATAAGTGCTGACTACTACTGCCCTCTGTCTTAACACACACAGCCCTCTGTCTTAACACACACAACAGCCCCTGTCTTAGCACACACAGCCTCTGTCTTAACACACACAGCCCCTGTCTTAACACACACAGCCCTCTGTCTTAACACACACAGCCCTCTGTCTTAACACACACAGCCTCTGTCTTAGCACACACAGCCCTCTGTCTTAGCACACACAGCCCTCTGTCTTAACACACACAGCCCCTGTCTTAACACACACAGCCTCTGTCTAATAGAATTAATATAATTAGTAATAATAATAATAACTCTGAAATAAAACACCACGATAACAGGATGGTAGCAGCAGAGTGGATAACAGGATGGTAGCAGCAGAGTGGATAACAGGATGGTAACAGCAGAGTAGATAACAGGATGGTAACAGCAGAGTGGATAACAGGATGGTAACAGCAGAGTAGATAACAGGATGGTAACAGCAGAGTAGATAACAGGATGGTAACAGCAGAGTGGATAACAGGATGGTAACAGCAGAGTAGATAACAGGATGGTAACAGGATGGTAACAGCAGAGTAGATAACAGGATGGTAACAGCAGAGTGGATAACAGGATGGTAACAGCAGAGAGGATAACAGGATGGTAACAGCAGAGTAGATAACAGGATGGTAACAGGATGGTAACAGCAGAGTAGATAACAGGATGGTAACAGCAGAGTAGATAACAGGATGGTAACAGCAGAGTGGATAACAGGATGGTAACAGCAGAGTAGATAACAGGATGGTAACAGCAGAGTGGATAACAGGATGGTCACAGCAGAGTAGATAACAGGATGGTAACAGCAGAGTGGATAACAGGATGGTAACAGCAGAGTGGATAACAGGATGGTAACAGCAGAGTGGATAACAGGATGGTAACAGCAGAGTGGATAACAGGATGGTCACAGCAGAGTAGATAACAGGATGGTCACAGCAGAGTAGATAACAGGATGGTCACAGCAGAGTGGATAACAGGATGGTCACAGCAGAGAGGATAACAGGATGGTAACAGGATGGTAACAGCAGAGTAGATAACAGGATGGTAACAGCAGAGTGGATAACAGGATGGTAACAGCAGAGTGGATAACAGGATGGTCACAGCAGAGTAGATAACAGGATGGTAACAGGATGGTAACAGCAGAGTAGATAACAGGATGGTAACAGCAGAGTAGATAACAGGATGGTAACAGCAGAGTGGATAACAGGATGGTAACAGCAGAGTAGATAACAGGATGGTAACAGCAGAGTAGATAACAGGATGGTAACAGCAGAGTAGATAACAGGATGGTAACAGCAGAGTAGATAACAGGATGGTAACAGCAGAGTAGATAACAGGATGGTAACAGCAGAGTGGATAACAGGATGGTAACAGCAGAGTAGATAACAGGATGGTAACAGCAGAGTAGATAACAGGATGGTAACAGCAGAGTAGATAACAGGATGGTAACAGCAGAGTGGATAACAGGATGGTAACAGCAGAGTAGATAACAGGATGGTAACAGCAGAGTAGATGACAGGATGGTAACAGGATGGTAACAGGATGGTAACAGCAGAGTAGATAACAGGATGGTAACAGGATGGTAACAGCAGAGTGGATAACAGGATGGTAACAGCAGAGAGGATAACAGGATGGTAACAGCAGAGTAGATAACAGGATGGTAACAGCAGAGTAGATGACAGGATGGTAACAGGATGGTAACAGCAGAGTAGATAACAGGATGGTAACAGCAGAGTAGATAACAGGATGGTAACAGCAGAGTAGATAACAGGATGGTAACAGCAGAGTGGATAACAGGATGGTAACAGCAGAGTGGATAACAGGATGGTAACAGCAGAGTGGATAACTCATGATTATGGGATGATAACCCACGATAACAGCACCTGGACATATATAACAATATCCTAATGAATACTGTTCTTTGGGACAGAATTAGTGTCTTATATGATTATATTCCTTTGTGTTTATCAGTCAACGATCAACCATCTAGATCAGGCCTGGGCAACTCCAGTCCTCGGGGGCATGATCACACTTTTGACCCAGCACATACACTTGACTCCAGTAATCAACCGATCTTCAGTTTAAATCAGCTGTGTTTGCTAGGGATGTGGGGAAGAGCATGACCCCCGAGGACTGGAATTGCCCAGGCCTGATAAACTATACCGGAGGTTATAAAGGTGCTGTTCATTCCCCAAAGACAGCATCAGTTTATTCACAGGCATTCCCCAAGACAGCATCAAATCAAATCAAATCAAATTTTATTTGTCACATACACCATGGTTAGCAGATGTTAATGCGAGTGTAGCGAAATGCTTGTGCTTCTAGTTCCGACAATGCAGTGATAACCAACAAGTAATCTAACTAATAATTCCAAAACTACTGTCTTATACACAGTGTAAGGGGATAAAGAATATGTACATAAGGATATATGAATGAGTGATGGTACAGAGCAGCATACAGTAGATGGTATCGAGTACAGTATATACATATGAGATGAGTATGTAGACAAAGTAAACAAAGTGGCATAGTTAAAGTGGCTAGTGATACATGTATTACATAAGGATGCAGTCGATGATGTAGAGTACAGTATATACGTATGCATATGAGATGAATAATGTAGGGTAAGTAACATTATATAAGGTAGCATTGTTTAAAGTGGCTAGTGATATATTTACATCATTTCCCATCAATTCCCATTATTAAAGTGGCTGGAGTTGGGTCAGTGTCAATGACAGTGTGTTGGCAGCAGCCACTCAATGTTAGTGGTGGCTGTTTAACAGTCTGATGGCCTTGAGATAGAAGCTGTTTTTCAGTCTCTCGGTCCCAGCTTTGATGCACCTGTACTGACCTCGCCTTCTGGATGATAGCGGGGTGAACAGGCAGTGGTTCGGGTGGTTGATGTCCTTGATGATATTTATGGCCTTCCTGTAACTCAAAATTGAGCTCAGGTGCATCCTGTTTCCATTGATCATCCTTGAGATGTTTCTACAACTTGGAGTCCACCTGTGGTAAATTCAGTTGATTGGACATGATTTGGAAAGGCACACATCGGTCTATATAAGGTCCCACAGTTGACAGTGCATGTCAGAGCAAAAACCAAGCCATGAGATCGAAGGAATTGTCCATAGAGCTCAGAGACATGATTGTGTCGAGGCACAGATCTGGGGAAGGTTACAAAAACATTTAGGCAGCATTGAAGGTCCCCAAGAACACGTGGCCCCCATCATTCTTAAATAGAAGAAGTTTGGAACCACCAAGACTCTTCTTTGAGCTGGCCGCCCGGCCAAACTGAGCAATCTGGGGAGAAGGGCCTTGGTCAGGGAGGTGACCAAGAACCTGATGGTCACTCTGACAGAGCTCCTCTTGGAGATTGGAGAACCTTCGAGAAGGACAACCATCTCTGCAGCACTCCACCAATCAGGCATTTATGGTAGAGTGGCCAGACGGAAGCCTCTCCTCAGTAAAAGGCACATGCCAGTCCGCTTGGAGTTTGCCAAAAGGCACCTAAAGACTCACAGACCATGAGAAACACGATTCTCTGGTCGGATGAAACCAAGATTGAACTCTTTGGCCTGAATGCCAAGCGTCACGTCTAGAGGAAATCTGGCACCATCCCTACGATGAAGCATGGTGGTGGCAGCATCACTACGATGAAGCAAGGTGGTGGCAGCATCACTACGGTGAAGCAAGGTGGTGGCAGCATCACTACGGTGAAGCAAGGTGGTGGCAGCATCACTACGGTGAAGCATGGTGGTGGCAGCATCACTACGGTGAAGCATGGTGGTGGCAGCATCACTACGATGAAGCATGGTGGTGGCAGCATCACTACGATGAAGCATGGTGGTGGCAGCATCACTATGATGAAGCATGGTGGTGGCAGCATCACTACGATGAAGCATGGTGGTGGCAGCATCACTACGATGAAGCATGGTGGTGGCAGCATCACTATGATGAAGCATGGTGGTGGCAGCATCACTACGATGAAGCATGGTGGTGGCAGCATGACTATGATGAAGCATGGTGGTGGCAGCATCACTACGGTGAAGCATGGTGGTGGCAGCATCACTATGATGAAGCATGGTGGTGGCAGCATCACTACGGTGAAGCATGGTGGTGGCAGCATCACTACGATGAAGCATGGTGGTGGCAGCATCACTACGATGAAGCATGGTGGTGGCAGCATCAGGCTGTGGGGATAATGTTCAGCGGCAGGGACTGGGAGACTAGTCAGGATCGAGGCAAAGATGAACGGAGCAAAGTACAGAGAGATCCTTGTTGAAAACCTGCTCCAAAGCTTCTCGGACCTCAGACTGGGGTGAAGATTGACCCTTCCACAGGACAATGACCCTAAGCACACAGCCAAGACAACGCAGGAGTGGCTTCGGACAAGTCTCTGAATGTCCTTGAGTGGCCCAGCCAGAGCCAGGACTTGAACCCGATCTAACATCTCTGGAGAGACCTGAAAATAGCTGTGCAGCAACACTCCCCATCCAACCTTACAGAGCTTGAGAGGATCTGCAGAGAAGAATGGGAGAAACTCCCCAAATACAGGTGTGCCAAGCTTGTAGTGTCATCCCCAGGAAGACTCGAGGCTGTAATAAATACCAAAGTACTGGGTAAAGGGTCTGAATACTTATGTAAATTAAAATAAAAAATAAAACCTGTTTTTGTTATGTCATTATGGGGTATTGTGAGTAGATTCATGAGGGAAATAAACAATTTAACCCATTTTTAGAACAAGGCTGCAACGTTACAGAATGTGGAATAAGTCAAGGGGTCTGAACACTTCCAAATGTACCGTATAGGGAATAGGGTGCGATATAGGGAATAGGGTGCGATATAGTGGTTCTGTAGCTCAGTTGGTAGAGCATGGCGCTTGTAAACGCCAGGGTAGTGGGTTCGATTCCGGGACCACCCATACGTAGAATGTATGCACACATGACTGTAAGTCGCTTTGGATAAAAGCGTCTGCGAAATGGCATATATTATATAGGGAATAGGGTGCGGTATAGGGAATAGGGTACGATATAGGGAATAGGGTGCGATATAGGGAATAGGGTGCGATATAGGGAATAGGGTGCGATATAGGGTACTGTATAGGGAATAGGGTACTGTATAGGGAATAGGGTACGGTATAGGGAATGGGGTGTCATTTGGGATACAGACCTCAGTATAATGCCCAACTAAGCACATAGTAGATTAAGTGACTGATTATGTTCCCATCATATCCTAATGAGTTGAATCTGTTCTGATGAGATATACTGAGTTATAGTTGCCTATTGTTGGCATTTAAAAGAAGAGAAGAAAGAGGATGGAAGTCTCTGGCTGGTCTTTGTGTAGAGTAGACCTCACAGACACTCACAGACACACATAGACACAGGGTCTCTAATTCTGTTTGGGAGTTGCGAACTCCCGTGCGGTGTCTTGGGCACACTTCACCATGGCTCGTACCAACCGGGTGAAACCCATGTCTTTAGGTTTCTCTAGGCCTCGCATCAGGTGCTGCTTCATTATGGCTATAAACCCCTTATTACTCAGTTCTTCATTACCTGGAGGGAGGGAGGATTCAATCATGGGGAAAGAGAGAGAAGAAGAGAGGGATTGATAGATAGGAGTACATACAGACAGATGGAAGGAGATTAAGAGGACAGAAAGACAGATGGAAGGAGAATAAGAGGACAGACAGACAGATGGAAGGAGAATAAGAGGACAGACAGACAGATGAAAGGAGAATAAGAGGGCAGACAGACAGATGAAAGGAGAATAAGAGGACAGACAGACAGACAGATGAAAGGAGAATAAGAGGGCAGACAGACAGATGGAAGGAGAATAAGAGGACAGACAGACAGATGGAAGGAGAATAAGAGGACAGACAGACAGATGAAAGGAGAATAAGAGGACAGACAGATGGAAGGAGAATAAGAGGACAGACAGACAGATGGAAGGAGAATAAGAGGACAGACAGATGAAAGGAGAATAAGAGGACAGACAGACAGATGGAAGGAGAATAAGAGGACAGACAGACAGATGAAAGGAGAATAAGAGGACAGACAGATGGAAGGAGAATAAGAGGACAGACAGACAGATGGAAGGAGAATAAGAGGACAGACAGTCAGATGAAAGGAGAATAAGAGGACAGACAGACAGATGGAAGGAGAATAAGAGGACAGACAGATGAAAGGAGAATAAGAGGACAGACAGATGGTAGGAGAATAAGAGGACAGACAGATGAAAGGAGAATAAGAGGACAGACAGACAGATGGAAGGAGAATAAGAGGACAGACAGATGAAAGGAGAATAAGAGGACAGACAGACAGATGGAAGGAGAATAAGAGGACAGACAGATGAAAGGAGAATAAGAGGACAGACAGATGGAAGGAGAATAAGAGGACAGACAGACAGATGGAAGGAGAATAAGAGGACAGACAGTCAGATGAAAGGAGAACAAGAGGACAGACAGACAGATGGAAGGAGAACAAGAGGACAGACAGACAGATGAAAAGAGAATAAGAGGACAGACAGACAGATGGTAGAAGAATAAGAGGACAGACAGACAGATGGTAGGAGAATAAGAGGAAAGACAGACAGATGGAAGGAGAATAAGAGGACAGACAGTCAGATGAAAGGAGAACAAGAGGACAGACAGACAGATGGAAGGAGAATAAGAGGACAGACAGATGGTAGGAGAATAAGAGGACAGACAGTCAGATGAAAGGAGAACAAGAGGACAGACAGACAGATGAAAAGAGAATAAGAGGACAGACAGACAGATGGTAGAAGAATAAGAGGACAGACAGACAGATGGTAGGAGAATAAGAGGAAAGACAGACAGATGGAAGGAGAATAAGAGGACAGACAGACAGATAGATGGAAGGAGAATAAGAGGACAGACAGACAGATGGTAGGAGAATAAGAGGACAGACAGATGAAAGGAGAATAAGAGGACAGACAGATGAAAGGAGAATAAGAGGGCAGACAGACAGATGAAAGGAGAATAAGAGGACAGACAGATGAAAGGAGAACAAGAGGACAGACAGACAGATGGTAGGAGAATAAGAGGACAGACAGATGAAAGGAGAATAAGAGGACAGACAGATGAAAGGAGAATAAGAGGGCAGACAGACAGATGGAAGGAGAATAAGAGGACAGACAGATGGAAGGAGAATAAGAGGACAGACAGACAGATGGAAGGAGAATAAGAGGACAGACAGATGAAAGGAGAATAAGAGGACAGACAGACAGATGAAAGGAGAATAAGAGGACAGACAGACAGATGGAAGGAGAATAAGAGGACAGACAGACAGATGAAAGGAGAATAAGAGGACAGACAGACAGATGGAAGGAGAATAAGAGGACAGACAGATGGATGAAAGGAGAATAAGAGGACAGACAGATGGATGAAAGGAGAATAAGAGGACAGACAGACAGATGGTAGGAGAATAAGAGGACAGACAGACAGATGGTAGGAGAATAAGAGGACAGACAGATGGAAGGAGAATAAGAGGACAGACAGATGGAAGGAGAATAAGAGGACAGACAGACAGATGGTAGGAGAATAAGAGGACAGACAGACAGATGAAAGGCGAATAAGAGGACAGACAGATGGAAGGAGAATAAGAGGGCAGACAGAGATGGAAGGAGAATAAGAGGACAGACAGACAGATGGAAGGTGAATAAGAGGACAGACAGACAGATGAAAGGAGAATAAGAGGACAGACAGACAGATGAAAGGAGAATAAGAGGACAGACAGATGAAAGGAGAATAAGAGGACAGACAGACAGATGGAAGGAGAATAAGAGGACAGACAGACAGATGGAAGGAGAATAAGAGGGCAGACAGAGATGGAAGGAGAATAAGAGGACAGACAGACAGATGGAAGGAGAATAAGAGGACAGACAGACAGATGGAAGGAGAATAAGAGGACAGACAGATGAAAGTAGAATACATTACAATAAGGAAGGGGAAAAGGAGAGGGAGAAAAAGAGCGATATTGTTTTCATTAGTTAACAATAGAGAGATATAACCATTAGTCAGGGGACAATAAAGAACACTCAAACGCCTATCACAGTCGAACAGAGCAAACACAACGTCACACACATGATCAGACAGATCCACTTTAGCCACCGTACGAGCTACCTGCTTCATCGTGGCTGAAACAAAGAGAGAGAGAGATATTGAAGAGTACAGAGAATTAAAGAACGAGAACAGAAAGAAATAGTTGAGGGAAGAAGGAGACAGAGAGAAAGGGTTACATTTATAATTTGAGGCAGAGACTCTTATCCACAGTGACTTTGTTTGTACATTCATCTTAAAAAGGTTTAGCATTACTGCACAAGAGTAATCAATCAGCATGCTTCATAGTGTCTGAGAGAGAGAGAGAGAGATGGATAGAGAGAGAGAGAGAGAGAGAGAGAGAGAGAGAGAGAGAGAGAGAGAGAGAGAGAGAGAGAGAGAGAGAGAGAGAGAGAGAGAGAGAGAGAGAGAGAGAGAGAGAGAGAGAGAGAGAGAGAGAGAGAGAGAGAGAGAGAGAGAGAGAGAGAGGGAGAGAGAGAGAGGGATAGAGAGAGGGAGAGAGAGAGGGAT
>NC_068444.1:5123419-5133419 GCF_023373465.1 Oncorhynchus keta
AAAGTTTGGTGTTGTAATGGTAGCATTTTCCGGTCGATTTCTCAGCGAAGCATGATGAACAAACGGGAGCTATTTCGCCTACAAAAGTAATATTTTTGGAAAAAAGGAACATTTGCTATCTAACTGGAAGTCTCCTGAGTGAAAGCATCTGAAGCTCCCGGATCCGGGATTGCTCGCCTAACCCCAACCTTCAGCCTAATTGTAACCCTAACTCCTAACACCTAACTCCTAACTCCTAACTCCTAACACCTAACTCCTAACTCCTAACACCTAACTCCTAACTCCTAACTCCTACCTCCTAACTCCTAACTCCTACCTCCTAACTCCTAACGAACTGGAAACGCTATAGCGAGCAGCGGAACCGGAAACGAGGAGCTCCACCCTCTCTCTTTGCACATTACCGGTTTCAATGTCCCCTTCAAAATGCTAACTAACACTAACTAACACTAACTAGCACAAACGAACACTAACTAACACTAACTAGCACTAACTAACACTAACGAGCACTAACTAACACTAACTAACACTAACAAACACTAACTAGCACTAACTAGCACTAACTAGCACTAACTAGCACTCACTAACACTAACTAACACTAACTAGCACTAACTAACACTAACTAGCACTCACTAACACTAACTAACACTAACTAGCACTAACTAACACTAACTAGCACTCACTAACACTAACTAACACTAACTAGCACTAACTAACACTAACTAGCCAATTCCGATTTGTCCAAATAAACTGTGAGCGACCGGAACTATAGCTGCTCTTCCTCTTCCGACAATCCAGTTGAATCAGGACTGTAGCTGGTGTGACAGTCATTCTGTGTGTGCAGGTTTGGCATTGTATTTCAGTACCACACAGGCTACAGCGGGGATAGCTATAACTAACTAACTAACTAACTAACTAACTAACTAACTAACTAACTAACTAACTAACTAACTAACCCCCCCCACACTCGCCATGTCAAAATGAGCTTCCTGCAAGGACACATTACGTGTGTGTGTTTGATGATAACAGAAGGGCAAGCTGCTTCTCGTCTCATCCGTGCAGAAACTAACGTTAATGACTGTTCTACGGTCAGATTCTGACCTTTTCATAAAGTCGCACTGAGACAGAACAGCACTCAGTGCCACTCGACCTCTCTGCTGCTGTCAATAGATTCCTCATCATCATTTATAACATTCAGAGGAAAAGAGAGCGACACAGAGAGAGAAAAGGTTTTTATCCGTGTTAAAACACCGCTGACGACTTCACCAACAGGATGATGAGAATGAATTCACCAACAGGATGATGTTAATGAATTCACCAACAGGATGATGTTAATGAATTCACCAACAGGATGATGTTAATGAATTCACCAACAGGATGATGTTAATGAATTCACCAACAGGATGATGTTAATAAATTCACCTACAGGATGATGTTAATGAATTCACCAACAGGATGATGTTAATGAATTCACCAACAGGATGATGTTAATGAATTCACCAACAGGATGATGTTAATGAATTCACCAACAGGATGATGTTAATAAATTCACCAACAGGATGATGAGAATGAATTCACCTACAGGATGATGTTAATAAATTCACCAACAGGATGATGAGAATGAATTCACAACTTCACCAACAGGATGATGTTAATAAATTCACCAACAGGATGATGTTAATAAATTCACCAACAGGATGATGTTAATAAATTCACCAACAGGATGATGTTAATAAATTCACCAACAGGATGATGTTAATAAATTCACCTACAGGATGATGTTAATAAATTCACCTACAGGATGATGTTAATAAATTCACCTACAGGATGATATTAATAAATTCACCTACAGGATGATGTTAATAAATTCACCTACAGGATGATGTTAATAAATTCACCTACAGGATGATTATTAATAAATTCACCAACAGGATGATGTTAATAAATTCACCTACAGGATGATGTTAATAAATTCACCTACAGGATGATATTAATAAATTCACCTACAGGATGATGTTAATAAATTCACCTACAGGATGATGTTAATAAATTCACCAACAGGATGATGTTAATAAATTCACCAACAGGATGATGTTAATAAATTCACCAACAGGATGATGTTAATAAATTCACCTACAGGATGATGTTAATAAATTCACCTACAGGATGATGTTAATAAATTCACCTACAGGATGATATTAATAAATTCACCTACAGGATGATGTTAATAAATTCACCTACAGGATGATGTTAATAAATTCACCTACAGGATGATTATTAATAAATTCACCAACAGGATGATGTTAATAAATTCACCTACAGGATGATGTTAATAAATTCACCTACAGGATGATATTAATAAATTCACCTACAGGATGATGTTAATAAATTCACCTACAGGATGATGTTAATAAATTCACCTACAGGATGATTATTAATAAATTCACCAACAGGATGATGTTAATAAATTCACCAACAGGATGATGTTAATAAATTCACCAACAGGATGATGTTAATAAATTCACCTACAGGATGATTATTAATAAATTCACCAACAGGATGATGTTAATAAATTCACCTACAGGATGATGTTAATAAATTCACCTACAGGATGATATTAATAAATTCACCTACAGGATGATGTTAATAAATTCACCTACAGGATGATGTTAATAAATTCACCAACAGGATGATGTTAATAAATTCACCAACAGGATGATGTTAATAAATTCACCAACAGGATGATGTTAATAAATTCACCTACAGGATGATGTTAATAAATTCACCTACAGGATGATGTTAATAAATTCACCTACAGGATGATATTAATAAATTCACCTACAGGATGATGTTAATAAATTCACCTACAGGATGATGTTAATAAATTCACCTACAGGATGATTATTAATAAATTCACCAACAGGATGATGTTAATAAATTCACCTACAGGATGATGTTAATAAATTCACCTACAGGATGATATTAATAAATTCACCTACAGGATGATGTTAATAAATTCACCTACAGGATGATGTTAATAAATTCACCTACAGGATGATTATTAATAAATTCACCAACAGGATGATGTTAATAAATTCACCAACAGGATGATGTTAATAAATTCACCAACAGGATGATGTTAATAAATTCACCAACAGGATGATGTTAATAAATTCACCTACAGGATGATGTTAATAAATTCACCTACAGGATGATGTTAATAAATTCACCTACAGGATGATGTTAATAAATTCACCAACAGGATGATGTTAATAAATTCACCTACAGGATGATGTTAATAAATTCACCTACAGGATGATGTTAATAAATTCACCTACAGGATGATGTAGGAATGAATTAATGACGTCACCAACAGGATGATGAGAGACCAAACATTGTCCTGCACTGATGTGATCACTTTATACACAGAGCAGTGTTTTATTCTGGCTGTTTATCAAAAGGACACAGTTTTGTTTTGTAGCTTTTTCTCAGTTCTGTACTGTGGAGGCAGAGAACAGACTGATAGGATAGAGGACAGACTGATAGGATAGAGGACAGACTGATAGGATAGAGGACAGACTGATAAGATAGAGGACAGACTGATAGGATAGAGGACAGACTTATAGGATAGAGGACAGACTGATAGGTTGGTAAATGAACCGATAGGATAGAGGACAGACTGATAGGTTGGTTAATGAACCGATAGGATAGAGGACAGACTGATAGGATAGAGGACAGACTGATAGGATAGGTAGGATGGCTAATGAGCCTGATAGGTTGGTTAATGGATAGGAGGACAGACTGATAGGATAGAGGACAGACTGATAGGATAGAGGACAGACTGATAGGTTGGGTAATGAACCGATAAGATAGAGGACAGACTGATAGGATAGAGGACAGACCGATAGGTTGGTTATTGAACCGATAGGATAGAGGACAGACTGATAGGATAGAGGACAGACTGATAGGTTGGGTAATGAACCGATAGAATAGAGGACAGACTGATAGGATAGAGGACAGACCGATAGGTTGGTTAATGAACCGATAGGATAGAGGACAGACTGATAGGATAGAGGACAGACTGATAGGATAGAGGACAGACTGATAGGTTGGTTAATGAACCGATAGGATAGAGGACAGACTGATAGGGTGGTTAATGAACCGATAGGATAGAGGACAGACTGATAGGATAGAGGACAGACTGGTAGGTTGGTTAATGAACCGATAGGATAGAGGACAGACTGATAGGTTGGGTAATGAACCGATAGGATAGAGGACAGACCGATAGGTGTTGGGGATAGGGGCTGTCTACTGCCCCCGCTGGAGTAATGAACCGATAGGATGCCCATAGTGAACATAATTTTTTTTTGTCAAAAGTTGCTAATAGGTTGGAACCGATAGGATAGAGGACAGACTGATAGGTTGGTAAATGAACCGATAAGATAGAGGACAGACTGATAGGATAGATGACAGACTGATAAGATAGAGGACAGACTGATAGGATAGAGGACAGACTGATAGGTTGGTTAATGAACCGATAGGATAGAGGACAGACTGATAGGATAGATGACAGACTGATAGGATAGAGGACAGACTGATAGGATAGAGGACAGACGGATAGGATAGAGGACAGACTGATAGGATAGAGGACAGACTGATAGGATAGAGGACAGACTGATAGGTTGGTAAATGAACCGATAAGATAGAGGACAGACTGATAGGATAGAGGACAGACGGATAGGATAGAGGACAGACTGATAGGATAGAGGACAGACTGATAGGATAGAGGACAGACTGATAGGTTGGTTAATGAACCGATAGGATAGAGGACAGACTGATAGGATAGATGACAGACTGATAAGATAGAGGACAGACTGATAGGATAGAGGACAGACTGATAGGTTGGTTAATGAACCGATAGGATAGAGGACAGACTGATAGGATAGATGACAGACTGATAGGATAGAGGACAGACTGATAGGATAGAGGACAGACTGATAGGTTGGTTAATGAACCGATAGGATAGAGGACAGACTGATAGGATAGAGGACAGACTGATAGGTTGGTTAATGAACCGATAGGATAGAGGACAGACTGATAGGATAGAGGACAGACTGATAGGATAGAGGACAGACTGATAGGTTAATGAACCGATAGGATAGAGGACAGACTGATAGGATAGAGGACAGACTGATAGGATAGAGGCCAGACTGATAGGATAGAGGACAGACTGATAGGTTAATGAATCGATAGGATAGAGGAAAATCACTGTCACCATGAGAATGAAGGAACAAAGGCTCAGACAGACTCCTCAAGGGCTGACTCTCATTGATACTGATGTCTCATCAATTCAAACATCCACACCCAGACTCTCTCTCTCTCTCTCTCTCTGTTTCTCTCTCTTTCTCTCTGTCTCTGTCTCTGTCTCGTCCTCCTCCTCTCTCGCTTCCTCCTACTCTCTCCCTTTCTCTCTTCCTCCTACCCTCTCCCTCTCTCTCTCTCTCTCTCTCTCGCTCTCTCTCTCAGACTCTCTCTCTCTCTCTCTCTCTCTCTCTCTCTCTTCTCCTCTCTTCCTCTCTTTCTCTCACTCTCTCTTCCTCCTACTCTCTCCCCTCTCTCTCTCTCTTCCTCATACTCTTCCCCCTCTCTCTCTCTCTCTCTCTCTCTCTCTCTCTCTCTCTCTCTTCCTCCTCTCTCTCTTTCTCTCTCACTCTCTCTTCCTCCTACTCTCTCCCTCTCTCTCTTCCTCCTACTCTCTCCCTCTCTCTCTCTCTCTTCCTCCTCTCTCACTTTCTCTCTTCCTCCTCTCTCTCTTTCTCCTCCTCTCTCTCTCTCTCTCTCTCTCTCTCTCTCTCTCTCTCTCTCTCTCTCTCTCTCTCTCTCTCTCTCTCTCTCTTCTTCCTACTCTCTCCCTCTCTCTCTCTCTCTTCCTCCCACTCTCTCTCTCTCTCTCTCTCTCTTCCTCCTCCTGGAGATGGAGGGAGGGAAGGAGGGAAATAGAGGGAGGGAAGGAGGGAGATAGAGGGAGGGAAGGAGGGGGATAGAGGGATGGAAGGAGGAAAGGAGGGGGATAGAGGGAGGGAAGGAGGGAAGGTGGGAGGGAAGGAGGGAGGGAAGGAGGGGGATAGAGGGAGGGAGGAGGGAAGGAGGGAGGGAAGGAGGGGGATAGAGGGAGGGAAGGAGGAAAGGAGTGAAGGAGGGGATAGAGGGAGGGAAGGAGGGGGATAGAGGGAGGGAATGGGGAAAGGAGTGAAGGAGGGGGATAGAGGGAGGGAAGGAGGGGGATAGAGGGAGGGAAGGAGGAAAGGAGTGAAGGAGGGGGATAGAGGGAGGGAAGGAGGGGGATAGAGGGAGGGAAGGAGGAAAGGAGTGAAGGAGGGGGATAGAGGGAGGGAAGGAGGGGGATAGAGGGAGGGAAGGAGGAAAGGAGTGAAGGAGGGGGATAGAGGGAGGGAAGGAGGAAAGGAGGGAAGGAGGGAGGGAAGGAGCAATAGAAAGGGTCCATGTGTATGAATGACTATAACAGACTGGTTCTATATCAGATATTTAATCTCTGAATCACACGGCCTGATCCTTTAACGCAATTAAGCTAAACTATAAATTTGACTATAAAATCATACGTACATAGCAACACAACGTAGCTTTATAGAGAGAGCACAGTGGGTTGTGATTTAATGTGTGGCCTGAACCAATTATTCATTCACAGTTTGACATTTAATAAATGAACTCCGTGGTGAAATCAGCTCTTTCAGACTGTGAAAAAAGAACAAAACAGAGTGAGAAACTAAAGAATTACACATCTACGTAGTGGATGACATACCCTCTATGTAGTGGATGACATACCCTCTACGTAGTGGATGACATACCCTCTATGTAGTGGATGACATACCCTCTATGTAGTGGATGACTTACCCTCTATGTAGTGGATGACATACCCTCTATGTAGTGGATGACATACCCTCTATGTAGTGGATGACATACCCTCTATGTAGTGGATGACTTACCCTCTATGTAGTGGATGACTTACCCTCTATGTAGTGGATGACATACCCTCTATGTAGTGGATGACATACCCTCTATGTAGTGGATGACATGGATGAGTGGATATACCCTCTATGTAGTGGATGACTTACCCTCTATGTAGTGGATGACCCTCTATGTAGTGGATACCCTCTATGTAGTGGATGACATACCCTCTATGTAGTGGATGACATACCCTCTATGTAGTGGATGACATACCCTCTATGTAGTGGATGACTTACCCTCTATGTAGTGGATGACTTACCCTCTATGTAGTGGATGACATACCCTCTATGTAGTGGATGACATACCCTCTATGTAGTGGATGACATACCCTCTATGTAGTGGATGACTTACCCTCTACGTAGTGGATGACATACCCTCTATGTAGTGGATGACATACCCTCTACGTAGTGGATGACTTACCCTCTACGTAGTGGATGACTTACCCTCTACGTAGTGGATGACTTACCCTCTACGTAGTGGATGACTTACCCTCTACGTAGTGGATGACATACCCTCTACTTAGTGGATGACTTGCCCTCTACGTAGTGGATGACATACCCTCGATGTAGTGGATGACATACCCTCTATGTATCGGATGTTTTACCCTCTACGTAGTGGATGACATACCCTCTATGTAGTGGATGACTTACCCTCTATGTAGTAGATGACTTACCCTCTATGTAGTGGATGACTTACCCTCTACATAGTGGATGACTTACCCTCTACGTAGTAGATGACATACCCTCTATGTATCGGATGTTTTACCCTCTACGTAGTGGATGACATACCCCTCTACGTAGTGGATGACTTACCCTCTACGTAGTGGATGACTTACCCTCTATGTAGTGGATGACTTACCCTCTACGTAGTGGATGACTTACCCTCTACGTAGTGGATGACTTACCCTCTACGTAGTGGATGACTTACCCTCTACGTAGTGGATGACTTACCCTCTACGTAGTGGATGACTTACCCTCTACGTAGTGGATGACTTACCCTCTATGTAGTGGATGACTTACCCTCTACGTAGTGGATGACTTACCCTCTACGTAGTAGATGACTTACCCTCTACGTAGTGGATGACTTACCCTCTACATAGTGGATGACTTACCCTCTACGTAGTGGATGACTTACCCTCTACGTAGTGGATGACTTACCCTCTATGTAGTAGATGACTTACCCTCTATGTAGTAGATGACTTACCCTCTACGTAGTGGATGACTTACCCTCTACGTAGTGGATGACTTACCCTCTACGTAGTGGATGACTTACCCTCTATGTAGTAGATGACTTACCCTCTATGTAGTGGATGACTTACCCTCTACATAGTGGATGACTTACCCTCTACGTAGTAGATGACTTACCCTCTATGTAGTGGATGACTTACCCTCTACGTAGTGGATGACTTACCCTCTACGTAGTGGATGACTTACCCTCTACGTAGTGGATGACTTACCCTCTATGTAGTGGATGACTTACCCTCTATGTAGTGGATGACTTACCCTCTACGTAGTGGATGACTTACCCTCTACGTAGTGGATGATTTACCCTCTACGTAGTGGATGACTTACCCTCTACGTAGTGGATGACTTACCCTCTACGTAGTGGATGACTTACCCTCTACGTAGTGGATGACTTACCCTCTACGTAGTGGATGACTTACCCTCTACGTAGTGGATGACTTACCCTCTACGTAGTGGATGACTTACCCTCTACGTAGTGGATGACTCTACGTAGTGGATACCCTCTACGTAGTGGATGACTTACCCTCTACGTAGTGGATGACTTACCCTCTACGTAGTGGATGACTTACCCTCTACGTAGTGGATGACTTACCCTCTACGTAGTGGATGACTTACCCTCTACGTAGTGGATGACTTACCCTCTACGTAGTGGATGACTTACCCTCTATGTAGTGGATGACTTACCCTCTACATAGTGGATGACTTACCCTCTATGTAGTGGATGACTTACCCTCTACGTAGTGGATGACTTACCCTCTACTTAGTGGATGACTTACCCTCTACGTAGTGGATGACTATAAAGGACCGGATAATCCCCCTAGGAGACGAGAAGCCATATGAGCCCTTAAAAGTCTGTGTGTATATCGAAACACACTATAAAGGGGTCTGGTGCCATATGAAACCACACTTACAGGTACATACACACACACACACACACACACACACACACACACACACACACACACACACACACACACACACACACACACACACACACACACACACACACACACACACACACACACACACACACAGACAGATCACTACACACCACTACGCACAACAACATGGGTTACATGGGTTCAGACACACTACGCGCACACACATACGCGCACACACAACAACATGGGTTACACACACACACACACACACACACACAACAACACACACACACACACACACACACACACACACACAGAGTCACTACAGACCACTACACAACACACAACACATGGGTTACTGGGTTCAGACCACAACACACAACAACATGGGTTACTGGGTTCAGACCACTACACACAACAACATGGGTTACTGGGTTCAGACCACTACACACAACAACATGGGTTACTGGGTTCAGACCACTACACACAACAACATGGGTTACTGGGTTCAGACCTTCACTACACACAACAACATGGGTTACTGGGTTCAGACCACTACACACAACAACATGGGTTACTGGGTTCAGACCTTCACTACACAGAACAACATGGGTTACTGGGTTCAGACCACTACACACAACAACATGGGTTACTGGGTTCAGACCACTACACACAACAACATGGGTTACTGGGTTCAGACCACTACACACAACAACATGGGTTACTGGGTTCAGACCACTACACACAACAACATGGGTTACTGGGTTCAGACGTGCACTACACACAACAACATGGGTTACTGGGTTCAGACCACTACACTGAACAACATGGGTTACTGGGTTCAGACCACA